>NC_136262.1:110064568-110191120 GCF_964187855.1 Myxine glutinosa
GATAAGAGTAGCATGGAGTAAGTGGAGATCGTTAAGAGGTATTTTAACACAAAAAGGCGAAGTTTTTTTTTTTTTTGGAAACGTTCGAACCACGGAATCACGGATGCCACATCACGTCATGAGAATTTCCATAGTCGATACGATGACCCCTTGGTAGGTTGCTACTCCATCGTAGGGAGCTATCGAAGCAGCCCTTAAACCTAGTTGCATCAATTTGTATTTTGGCCTGCTTTTTTCCAAAGGAATAAGAGGGTCTCTAAAATCAAAAAGTAAGAGTTAGCAGATGGGGTGGACCGAAGGGTGTCATCGAAGCATTAAAGTTCACTTGCTGGATATCCTATCTTGACAATTGGGGGTTTGAACCCAAACAAAACAGCTTAACGGTGAGTAACGGAACTCTGAAGTAACACGCAGACCCCATTCCTGACCAAGATGCTGAATATATTCAAAATTACAAAGTTGGGTTCAACGATGCTCAGAGATCTCTACTTTACTTTCTTACAACAGGAATGTAATAATAACAGGGAATTACGCAGTTGCAGAAGTTATGGAGTCGTGGATCCTTTTGCCCCGATGACCTCCCAATTCCAACAGTTGGCAATTCTTCAACTTCAACAGCATCACATGTGACATTGGAACAAAGGAGCGACTTCCAACACTGGTATTGGTGATGAAAATTCAGGGAATGATAAAGGAGTGACATGCAATGCCTGTATTGGTGATGAGGATTCAGGGAATGGTAAAGGAGTGACTTCCAACACCGGGATTGGTGTTGAGCATTTGGGGAATGATCGCTCCTCCTAACAGTCCGCTAAGATGCACTAGCTATGTCTCCGTAGAACTTAATAAGGGAATACTAACTTATGATCCCAATCCAAAGTATATTATTTTAATATTCCGAGTGATTATGTATAATTATATCATTATATTATTGTATTTTATTATTGATGTATTATTACCTCCGAATCCGAAGGTAGATGGCGGACTGGTTATATTTTCCCCCCCGTCGATCTGTTTGTTTCTTTATTACTTGGCAAAAAAATAAAGTTTGACAAGTATGTTGATCACTCCGGTTTGTGTGTGTGTTTGTTTGTGTGTTTGTTTGTCTGTCTGCTCACTTATACTTGCCTGCAGGTCACAATTTTAAACCGATCTTCACGAAACTTCACCAAATGGTGGAGTTCGTGGTCCGACAAAATCCTATATATTTTTAGGTCAAAAGGTCAACATAGGCCAAAGGTCAACCACTTTTTTCAAATTTCTAAAATCCTCAATTTTCATCCGATTGAGTTGAAATTTGAATAGGATTTTCATATCAGCTAACTGAATTCAACCACCAACTATGTTTGAAATCGGCATAGGCCAAAGGTAAACATAAGCCAAAGGTCAACAACAATTTCAAATTTTTAAAATCCTCAATTTTCATCCGATTGACTTGAAATTTGAATAGGGCTTACATATCAGCTAAGTGAATTCAACCACCAAGTATTTTGGAAATCAACATAGGCCAAAAGGCAACA
This sequence comes from Myxine glutinosa, assembly GCF_964187855.1. Classification (NCBI taxonomy): domain Eukaryota; kingdom Metazoa; phylum Chordata; class Myxini; order Myxiniformes; family Myxinidae; genus Myxine; species Myxine glutinosa. Next base: position 110,066,089 of record NC_136262.1, read on the forward strand.
TCGGCCAAAGGTCAACCACTTTTTTTCTAATTTCTAATATCCTCAATTTTCATCCGATTGAGTTGAAATTTGAATAGGATTTTCATATCAGCTAACTGAATTCAACCACCAACTATGTTTGAAATCGGCATAGGCCAAAGGTAAACATAAGCCAAAGGTCAACAACAATTTCAAATTTTTAAAATCCTCAATTTTCATCAGATTAACTTAAACTTTGAAGACGATTTGCATGTCAGGTCACTGAATTCAGCCACTAATTATTTTTGAGGTCAAAAGGATGCTCTGAGTGCCATTCTACTCTGTTCTGTTTTGCCAAATGTCGCTCTATGAGTGATTTTTCATTTGTTTGTTTATGACAAAAATATCTCAAAAGGTTGTGGACGGATTCAAACGAAATTCGCTAGGGATGATGGGTATGTGACACGGAAGAAATCATTCGATTTTGGTGAAGATTTGGATCTGGATCTGAGAATTGGTGTTCAGGGTTCAGGATTCTTCACCATTGAGAGAGAGGGTGAAAAACCGATATACAGCACGATATCTCAAAAAGTTGTGGGACAGATTCAGAGTAAACTTGGTGGACAGTTTGGGTGTGTGAAAAGGAAGAATTGATTCGATTTTGGTGAAGATTCGTATCCGGATTTGGATCTGAGAATTTTAAGTTATTCTTCACTATTGATTTATGAGGCAAAAACCGATATACAGCACGATATCTCAAAAAGTTGTGGACAGATTCAGAGTAAACTTGGTGGACAGTTTGGGTGTGTGAAAAGGAAGAATTGATTCGATTTTGGTGAAGATTCGTATCCGGATTTGGATCTGAGAATTTTAAGTTATTCTTCACTATTGATTTATGAGGCAAAAACCGATATACAGCACGATATCTCAAAAAGTTGTGGACAGATTCAGAGTAAACTTGGTGGACAGGTTGGGTTTGTGACAAGGAAGAATTGATTCGATTTTGGTGAAGATTCGAATCCAGATCTGAGTATTTTTAAGAGATTCTTCACTATTGATTTATGAGGCAAAAGCCGATATACAGCACGATATCTCAAAAAGTTGTGGACAGATTCAGAGTAAACTTGGTGGACAGTTTGGGTTTGTGACAAGGAAGAATTGATTCGATTTTGGTGAAGATTCGAATCCAGATCTGAGTATTTTTAAGAGATTCTTCACTATTGATTTATGAGGCAAAAGCCGATATACAGCACGATATCTCAAAAAGTTGTGGACAGATTCAGAGTAAACTTGGTGGACAGGTTGGGTTTGTGACAAGGAAGAATTGATTCGATTTTGGTGAAGATTCGAATCCAGATCTGAGTATTTTTAAGAGATTCTTCACTATTGATTTATGAGGCAAAAGCCGATATACAGCACGATATCTCAAAAAGTTGTGGACAGATTCAGAGTAAACTTGGTGGACAGTTTGGGTTTGTGACAAGGAAGAATTGATTCGATTTTGGTGAAGATTCGTATCCGGATTTGGATATGAGAATTTTAAGTTATTCTTCACTCTTGATTTATAAGGCAAAAACACATATACAGCACGATATCTCAAAAAGTTGGACAGATTCAGAGTAAACTTGGTGGACAGTTTGGGTTTGTGACAAGGAAGAATTGATTAGATTTTGGTGAAGATTCTAATCTGGATCTGAGTGTTTTTAAAGTGATTTTTCACAATTGAGAGAGATGGTGAAAAACACGATAAACAGCACGATATCTCAAAAAGTTGTGGACAAATTCAGAGGAAAGTTGGTGGACAGTTTGGGTTTGTGACAAGGAAGAATTGATTCGATTTTGGTGAAGATTCGAATCCGGATCAGATAATGTTTTAAGTGATTCTTCACCAATAATTAAGTGATAGGGCTAAAATCGATATGTAGCATAATATCTCAAAAAGTTATGTTCGGATTCAGACGAAACTTGGTGAATGAGTTGGTTTGGTGTGAAGAACGAGCGATTCAATTTTGTTTCAGGTCCGAATCCAGATCCGGTCTATCAGTGGATATAAAACGTAAACAATTCAGCTTGGCGCAGGTAGCTATTCTATGCGCTCTATTGAGTGCCCCTCTGGTTTCGATATGGAATGGTCGAGCCCCTCGGTCCGGTACAGTGATGTTGGGTCGTTGGGTGAAGACCCAGAGGTGCGTGTAGTGACCGCACCGGGTGGGTGCCGGAGCAGATGACGTACCTTCGAGGAGCGTGACGTCAGAAAAGATCCCCGTAATGTGCGCAGCACTCGATCGATCAGTGTGGAGCTGGACGCATACAGTCTGCTGTACCTGCACACCGAGTGGGCACAAACGAACACATCACGTGACTGCAACCTTGTTGTACGCATCTCGACAGGTAGACTCGTTCACCGCTCATTTGTGACATTAACACACAATGTCGTGCAACTTCCCCTAAGGAAATACGCGCGGACACGATTGATATCGTCGAGCATAAATGGAACATCGAAATGATTGTTTTTCCCCCAATGAAAGCTGGAATACGCTTTACATAATTTTGTCGTCACGATTTGATCCTCGAAGTCGGAGCAGCGCGCGCGCAGGTGCAGCGTGAGCCCGGAGCGCGCGCGGGATCAACGACGGAGCGCGCGCGCGATGCACCTCTCGCGGCTCTCTTAATACCAACACTGAACACCAACACCGCAACGGTCGTACACTCCCGCACGAACCCACCACGATCAGCAGCAGCACGAACAGCTGACGGCTCGTCCCGGTACTCACAGCTCGCGCACCCTACGTACGCGGCCCCGCACGCCGCGCGTACTTTCCGCGGCTCGATCCCCGCGAGCGGTTTTACCGAGGGGGATGGACGAAGCTCGGTCGGGGCGGGCGGGGAAGCTCGGTCCGCCGCGCGTGCGTCTGCGGAGCTGCCTGGAGTTCCAGGGGTGGCGGTCGGCCTCGCTCACGGGTGGGGTTGGGGTGAGGGAGCGGGAGGGGCGACTTTGTAGGCCGACGTCCCGATTTCCGCGATGGGGATTCCGGCGATTTTGGGGAGGGGGGGCGGGGGGAAACGCCCAGCTTCCTCGGGCACCGTGCCGGCCTCGCAGTGGAAATCCCGGGCGCGCCGCCAACTCTGCACTCCCCGTCGGCCTCACCGCGCCTGCTCCGCACTCGCTCTCCCTCCCGCTCCCTTCTCTCCCTCTTTCCTGCTCACCGAAGCCACATTCCCGTTCCTACCGCCCACAACACCGCGGCTCTCGGCTGGATTCTAACCTACAACACCCTGTACCGTCCAAAAAAAAAAAACCCTCACGTGCGGCCTGAACTTCATTCATACGTCATATCCATCAACTGACGTCACGTTCCATGCACTTAAAACAGCTCACACAGGTGTGTCAACTTGTGCACACCTATGCTATACACATCTCATCTACTATAAGTATCAATTCCCAGATTGATTTCACTTCAAACCCCTTGTTCCTCCCCAACAGGTAGGCCCTACTTACTGATTTTTACCTGAAACCCATTATTCCTCCCGGACAGGTATACTTCATGACCTTGGTGATAAATTGGATTCAAATTGCCATTTCGACCTGAACAGCCTTTTATGTGTCCGTTAAATCGTGGATTATTTCGAGTAATTCTGAAAATTGCGGATTTGACAATGACATATTAATTTATTTATTTGTTTACATACCGGTGTAGAAGTTATTTATTTATATTTAATCTTGTAGTTATTTCAATTTGTTTATGTCCGGGAATTCCATCCGAGACGTCCATTTATCGCACAAAATCCAGAGTGAGTGCTTCTCAGCTCATGGACCATTCCTCCTGTGACCATTTTTTGGACACAGATAGATTCCCACAGTTACAACTAGAACAGCACTCAGTAGAGAGCATACCTCCACCTGGCTGGCTATATCACTCAATGGTGAAGAATCACTTTAAAAATTCTAGTAGCCGGATCCGAATCCGGACCTTCACCAAAATTGAATCATTTCGTCCTTGTCACATACGCTACATCTCCGCCAAATTTCGTCCGAATCCGTCCACAACCTTTTGAGATCTTTTGTTCACAGACAAACAAACAAACGGACAAACAGACAGGGGTGAAAACATAACCTCCATCCACCTTTGGTGGCAGAGGTAATAAAAACAGATGTTCACAACCATCTCAGGTCATCCCCATCCATGCCCATGATATTTTATACCCTCATGAACCCTACTTGAGCCCACCTCTTTCCGTGTTACCAGGTACCCCTCCCATCCCAGCGCACCCCTCCATTGCCTCGTCCTCCTCTTCAGTGTTACAAACTGTATCTTCCCACTTCCTTGATTGAAAGTTTGCGGCCATCTTGTCGAAGACCCACCATATCTCCTTGGCAACTGCAAGGGAGCAATCTCGACCACGCAGATTATGGCTGTTCGCACAGGCCAACTGGCAGGGATTGCAGGAAATCTGCTCTCTCTCAAAATGATTGGGTGACCATGTCACACAGCACCTGATATTGGTTCCACCTGGGAATACTTTCACGAAAGTCTACTTTCGTGAACACAGACTTTCACATTCATGCCCCCATGTACAGGGCTGGCAGGATGGCCTACACTAGAGGTACGCACACTCACCTCTAAGCTGTCTAACCTGGGTTTAAATCCCAACCAAGGTATAAACTGTCATCCAGGTAATTCATCATGTGTGTGTGTTGTCCCTCTGCTGGATGTTAAACGGGCGTTCTGTCTTCCAGCATTCGTTGGTGCACGTTGAAGATCCCATGGTGTTCTTCGTGAAGAGTAGGCGAGCTCTCGCCAGCACCCTGAAACAAATTACAAATTCCTCCCCTAACCAGCAGGGGGCACTACATCAGCGGCACAGCCATGCACCCAGCCAATAATGCCACCCCGCAAACTTGTTCTGAATTCGAACGAAGAAGAAGCCTCCAAGTACTAGGTGGTGGTGTCGTGGTTACAGCATCTGCACTGAGTCTGTTTGTTTGAACCCTTTGGTTGAATCACACCAAATATTTCAAAAATAGTATGTTCCAAAAATGATATGTTCCAAAAATGGTATGTTCCAAAAATGGTAACGTCCAAAAATGATATGTTCCAAAAATGGTGTTCCAAAAATGATGTTCCAAAAATGGTATGTTCCAAAAATGGTATGTTCCAAATATGGTATGTTCCAAAAATGATATGTTCCAAAAATGGTGGTCCGTGTTCCAAAAATGATATGTTCCAAAAATGGTATGTTCCAAAAATGGTATGTTCCAAAAATGATATGTTCCAAATATGGTATGTTCCAAAAATGATATGTTCCAAAAATGGTGGTCCGTGTTCCAAAAATGATATGTTCCAAAAATGGTATGTTCCAAAAATGGTATGTTCCAAAAATGATATGTTCCAAAAATGGTATGTTCCAAAAATGGTATGTTCCAAAAATGGTATGTTCCAAATATGGTATGTTCCAAAAATGATATGTTCCAAAAATGGTGGTCCGTGTTCCAAAAATGATATGTTCCAAAAATGGTATGTTCCAAAAATGATATGTTCCAAAAATGGTATGTTCCAAAAATGGGATGTTCCAAAAATGGTATGTTCCAAATATGGTATGTTCCAAAAACGATATGTCTGCTTCCTTCATTGATCAGCTGTGAGGCAGAATCTGGATGGGGCTCTAAAATTAATTTCATGCCTAATTTTTTTAAGCAATCTGGAAATTATGTTTATTACATCATACTAGAGTGTGCTGAATCCAAAAATGCAATGTAACCACCGATTGGATCACACACTAGAGATGACGTCATAAAATTTGCCCACTGCATCTCAACATCGATATCCAATCCAGGGACACGGATGTTATTTTCCCTCCTGGAAAACACTGACTTCACCGAATTCAGGTACGCTGAATTGAAAAAAAGAATGGAAAAAATGCACCTCCAATAATTATTGGACTATACAAAAATTACCTATGATGTCATCAAATTCGGTATAAAGATATCGAGAACATCGATGAAAGTTTGAAAAGGCACTTGCATTCAACCCTCGTCACCCGATCCATCTCCTGAATGATCATTATCGATGTTCAACTGTGCTTAACTCTAGGAAAACAGTCGTCGCACCTGCCAAGGTATGTGCAGGGTAGACCTGCTTCATTTGCAAGCATTTATGACACACACATTTGGCAGGATACTCAGTGGGGCCAAGGTTTAGGACATCCAATGAATCATTCGGGTTTCATTGTCCGATTTCCATGAATGATCAACAGGGTTTGGGACACCAATAGGGTTGTCCAGACACCGGAGATATACCTGTTGCTCACAAGGTATGGCATGCCTCGTCAACTCCAGTGAATGCCAAGGTATCAGAAAATCTGGCAGGTGTTAGTTGACTCCAAAATAAGTCACAAGGCCATCACTTTTCCTTTCCCCTTGGAAGCGCTAACACTGTCACATCCAGCGACAACAGGTAACTCTATAGGATGCCCTGGCTTATTTGATTACGTACCACTTCAAAATCGTACTTGCATTGACAATCTAGTGGTCATACCGATCCTGGTCATGAAATGAAGGGTACTTGGGATCTCATACAAGATTGTGACAGCCAGGACCAAATACATCCATGTTCGGGCTTTTGGTTCCATTGTCTGAGTACTGTGATGAATGATGCTTTGCATGCGACAAGTCTAGTGTCGGCCTCTTCCTGGTACTTCCGCTGGTACTGTTACAATGTAATGCTGGTACTTCCGTGACGCCCACAACCATTTTCATCCAGCTGAAATGAGGTTCACTTTTCCCCATGACAGATCTCGTTCAAGAAGTGTGCTGCTGCACCACATGAATAAGAATTTGATGAGGGACTCCTTGTTCTTGCCAGTTGAGATAAACCTCTTCAACAGTTTCGGGGTCTTCTGATCAGGCCTGTTAATAGTTGGTACCTGAATTCCTGACAATGCACGTCTAAGATGCTCACAATTCTTAAAGTTGATGACAAGGTGGCAATCTACAGCAAAGTAGACCTGCGTGCACCCCGGCTTACTTCTCAATAGAGCTCATGTTGATCAGGAAGTTCTCCAGCTGTTTCGTTGTGCAGAGGCACAGCCTTTCTCACAGGTATGCTTACAAGTACCTTTGGCTTCTTTAAAAGTTTTTTAGTTGTTTGATTCGATAATCCCTATCTGCAAGGCATGAAATATGTTTCGGCTGCCTCAATTTACTTGGTTCCTGGGGATTTCTGCGCATGCGCTCTGGGCAATCTTTGGCTTATTACATCATTTCAAAAGTCGCGTATTGAAAGACCTTTCCCAGAAGATGATTTGTCTGAACCTACAAATGTAGAGGGAACATTCTGAAGTGTTTTCAACACCACCATACCATCCATCATCAAAGCTGAATTGTACGGTACACCATCCACATGTACAGGTGGGATTTCACCTTCCAAGGCATTCATCAATGTGGCTTAGTCAGTCTTCACATCCAACAAATCAGTTGTTGTTGTTATATAGCCCCGAACAGTTCTCTCGAACAAGCCCACAGCATGGACACAGCCGATCAATCTCGCAGGAGCAACCCAGAGATTCCCCACATCCAGGATGGTGTACCCCCGCTTTCACGTAGTCAGGGCCATGGCAGAGTTAGAGAGAGAGAGAGAGAGAGAGAGGGAGAGAGAGAGAGAGAGAGAGAGAGAGAGAGAGACCATGACCAGATTGCCCTGAAAATTCCGGGCAGCAGGGAAGAATGGGGGAGATTTGGCCACTGACTTGCGCTTGGGGGTACAATCACCACAAAGAGGCGTCCTGATAGTTGTCAGACAATCAGTTGTACCAAGTTATGCAGGTACTGTACTATGCACGTGGGATAACATCTGATGCTAGTCGATTTCCCTCGTCTTGCCAACAATCAATAGTTATCCAAAGAGGGGACCGCTACATGTGAGTGTGAAGGTGTTTGACTTGAGCCTCGTCACCAAGGGTTCTTCATTCTCACAGCAAACATTTTCAATTTCTTGATTTTGATCATCTCGTTCCATATAACAGTTCCTCCAGTCTGGAATCTTTCATTGAAAAATGTTCCGGAAGCTTCCTAGCCGATCGTTGGTGCCTGCAGTAGATGAGTCTTGATGTCATTGGACACAAGTAGCCTATGCAAGATGTCCAATTCATCTCAACCATATGAAATTGGATCAACCAGACCTTAGACCATACCCATAACGGCAAGAATAATGTCCTCTTCCCGTATGTTTCATCAAGGTCCTTCATTGACCTCAAACTGTCATCTCATCCAGACATTGTCCGACAGGCCTTTGCGAACCCTAACAACTCGCTGCGAGAGTACGCATTGATTGGCCGATCCCTTGCTTAGAGCAATATCTGCCATTGCTCCTTTAGTCTTTGAGTCCCTGTTAAGTGTTTTGAGGCCTATGGTCATGTCGCACGCTATGTGACTGAAGCCGTAGTTCGACTGCCTTTGGAACACAAAGTCATCGGCAATGAATGCATCATCTGATTGTCTGTGTGTCGCAGGCAGCTTCTCCAGTTCACTAACATATGCAGACAGATACCGTGAGTAATTTCACTCTATCGTCGGTAAATAAGCATTGAGCCATTGACTTGACTGCCGACAGGTGAAACAGCTACTTACCCTCCCTCAATGCTCTCACAAAGAGAAGGAGGGTTCTGTATGACTTCCCAAATTCAAGGAATGGTCTCGTTCTCCCATCCTGGGTGATGAATGTCTTATACTTGTCTGGTGCTGGCTACACTGGGGTCCATCACGACCTCACAGAACGAAGGAGATGGACCCACCTTGCTGACCTCCATAATAACGTTCATTGCCTGCTCCTGGTCTTTGGGACTGCAATATTGCGGCAAGGCCCTCCAAGGCAGTCATTGCAAAGGGACTCATAGACCAACTTGAGCATGCTCACGACACCTGTTATAATGGCGGCCGGAAATCACTCCTTTCATTGATTCTATCAGTTTCTGCTTCTATCAGTACATCTTCCATCCCCAATTGCTGGAATTGCTTGCCAATGCAGGTGGGAAAGGCCGTTGTCACATGGAAATCTCCAAGTCTCAAGACTACACGCTGACGAAAGACTGAATTCTACCAATGTATCACCTGAGCCATCGAGTTAATAGCTTGATCCATTACAACCACGATGGAATCCTTTTGCAGACTGTCTGCAATGGGCACGCTATGTAACAGGAGGGGGTAAACAATAGATATTTGAGTAGGACTAGCATCTATGACTGGTTGGTATACAGCTCTGGAAATGGGAGTAATTTGTTATTGGAGTAAGGTATTAAATCCCGTCCAACCCTGATTGGCTTGCAGACGCACTTCTGGCAACTTTGACAAAGACATGGCAAGATCCAAGGCAAGATACGGCTGCTGTTTGTGTTTGGACTTCTGTAGTGTTTCTTGTCCTAACAAAATGTCCTCGGTGAAATGGTCAGCACTTTGGGTTTGAAATCTTGAGGAACAATATCCCCCATCCAAGCCGTAGAGGTGCAAGTGCTGTATCATATTCAAGAACCACTGAATGTGACACGCGTTGGCCAAAACCATCCATGATGGAAATAACATTTGAAGACCCAGTGAGGTACCTCAAAGTCACCCCAGGAGCTAAATGATTCGGAGGTGGCTTCTTCCATTTGGATGAAAGATGAACAATATCCTTGGTGATGAAGATCAGCTTTCAATTATAGTCCTCTGAAGTGTGGATGATTCTATGCCCCAGTCATCAAAGCGAGAGCATTGTATAAGAAGGTACAGTCTCGTCCACAGAAGCCATCTCAAAATCCGAAGCAGTCGGAGGCCACTTGTCCATCAGCACTCTGATTTCATTTTAAATACTGGTTAATTTTCACAGCAGAGATGTATAACCGGCGAATGTCTCCTCGTTTATCCAGCCATGTGCGTCAACTGAATCATCATCTTCAAAAGTTTCCTCACCTGACATGCAGATTCACCTGAGGAACTATTGAAGGCTTGGTCCGCTGTGCTTCGTATCCTGGATAAATACGACCTTCGACTCTCAGTCTCAAAAACTGTCATCTGCCCAAAATCCACAACTATCCAAGAAAGGGTATATGGTCTTCGGGTATCCCAAGTCTAAGCTCCTGCCATCCTTTGAAAGGCCTTCGGTCCTTTGGTGGCATTGACGAGGCCCTTGCGCGTATTTTAAGGAATGCAGCTACCTTGTTGACCCCCTTGGATGATGCTTGTTTCGGCCGGCCCTCACAGGCCCGTGAGTCGTGGACTGACTGACAAATCTTGCTAAAGCTCAGGCAGCCCTTCAGTTGCATCACACAACAACCTTACCTAAAGTGTCCGTCCAGTAGTGGATTGTCATTGGTGGATGTACCATGCGCGCCAGAATTGGCACCACTGTGCACGTGGTATGTAACAGAAAAATCTCTACTCACTGGTTCCTTCAGCACTAAAATGAAGAAAGACCAGGTGTCCTGGCTATTACCCCCTGTACCATCCTGAACTGTCGCGACCTGCCTCCCCAGGTCGTATCAATTTGCATGTGACCTCTGCCTGTACCGTCAACTCCATGTCACCCTTAACCCTTGGGACACCAGTTTTCCTTGGCACACCTGAGCTCCTCACCACATACAAGGCTTTCATCCGCAGCTCAATGGAATACTGCTGTCCCCTCTGGGCTGGTGCTCCTGCCTCACACCTAGCTCGTCATCACGCTGTTGAAACCAAAGCGTTCAGAATCATTGGAATCTCCCGCGATGAAGCTACCTCCGAGGGCCTTTCACTTACTCACCGCAGGCAGGTTGGTGGTCTTTCTGTCTTCTACCAACTCCTCTCCGGCCTTGCTCCTCCAGCTCTCTCTCTCTGGGCTGTCCCCCAAATATTCCTACAGGTCGCACAAGATCTGCCTGCAACCCTCTTATGGTTAAACTGCCAAAATCAAGACTCTCTGCTCACCTTCACTCCTTCATTCCTCTTTTCTCCCGCCTCTGGAACAAACTCCCCCACTTCCTTCAATCCCACTCCTCCCTCCAGGTCTTTAAAACAGCTGTTCACCACCATCTCTTATCTTCCCCCATCCAAAACCTTGATCTTTTCTACCCCCGCTAATTTCACCCCAGATTCACTTTTTGGAAACACCAACTTCTTTCCTGGAAGTCCTTGGTGCCCTTGTGTTTTATACTTCTCCCACCCCCCCCCCCCCCCCACCCCCTTCCCACGCCGCCTCCCCCCCCAAGCCCTCTCCCACCCACACATTCCCGATGTCCCTGCTCTCAAATGTTGTGTTTATGTGCTTCCCCTTCTCTCCCCATCTTGTCTACCGCTCCCCTTTTTATATACTTTGTTTGTTTGTCTGTTTGATTTGTTTGTGTGATAAATGTTAGCTCTTTCACGAGCCTCGATTCTGTATACAAAAACAAAAACAAAAAAAACAAAAAAAAAAACCTGTGGACATTTCATCCAGTGACCCAACCGGTGATCAAGCCTCCAATGACCTTCCCCGGGACCCATGTGAATCCTTGTGTACATCATCACCTTCGTCTGTGCCTCCATACTTTGTCTGATCGTGTAGGCAGGCCTGCTTATCTGGCCGATTATGATGAGAAACCATAATACAGACCTGTACTTCCGGTAAGGTGTCCTAGCCGATTAGGATGAGTAACCATAATACAGTCCTGCACTTCCAGTAAGGTGTCCGAGCCGATTAGGATGAGTAACCATAATACAGTCCTGCACTTCCGGTATGGTGTCCGAGCCGATTAGGATGAGTAACCATAACACAGTCCTGTACTTCCAGTAAGGTGTCCGAGCCGATTAGGATGAGTAACCATAATACAGTCCTGTACTTCCGGTAAGGTGTCCTAGCCGATTAGGATGAGTAACCATAATACAGTCCTGCACTTCCGGTATGGTGTCCGAGCCGATTAGGATGAGTAACCATAACACAGTCCTGTACTTCCGGTAAGGTGTCCGAGCCGATTAGGATGAGTAACCATAATACAGTCCTGTACTTCCGGTAAGGTGTCCTAGCCGATTAGGATGAGTAACCATAATACAGTCCTGCACTTCCGGTATGGTGTCCGAGCCGATTAGGATGAGTAACCATAACACAGTCCTGTACTTCCGGTAAGGTGTCCTAGCCGATTAGGATGAGTAACCATAATACAGTCCTGCACTTCCAGTAAGGTGTCCGAGCCGATTAGGATGAGTAACCATAATACAGTCCTGCACTTCCAGTAAGGTGTCCGAGCCGATTAGGATGAGTAACCATAATACAGTCCTGCACTTCCGGTAAGGTGTCCTAGCCGATTAGGATGAGTAACCATAACACAGTCCTGTACTTCCAGTAAGGTGTCCGAGCCGATTAGGATGAGTAACCATAATACAGTCCTGTACTTCCGGTAAGGTGTCCTAGCCGATTAGGATGAGTAACCATAATACAGTCCTGCACTTCCGGTATGGTGTCCGAGCCGATTAGGATGAGTAACCATAACACAGTCCTGTACTTCCGGTAAGGTGTCCGAGCCGATTAGGATGAGTAACCATAATACAGTCCTGCACTTCCGGTATGGTGTCCGAGCCGATTAGGATGAGTAACCATAATACAGTCCTGCACTTCCGGTATGGTGTCCGAGCCAATTAGGATGAGTAACCATAATACAGTCCTGCACTTCCGGTATGGTGTCCGAGCCGATTAGGATGAGTAACCATAACACAGTCCTGTACTTCCGGTAAGGTGTCCGAGCCGATTAGGATGAGTAACCATAATACAGTCCTGCACTTCCGGTATGGTGTCCGAGCCGATTAGGATGAGTAACCATAACACAGTCCTGTACTTCCGGTAAGGTGTCCGAGCCGATTAGGATGAGTAACCATAATACAGTCCTGCACTTCCGGTATGGTGTCCGAGCCGATTAGGATGAGTAACCATAATACAGTCCTGCACTTCCGGTATGGTGTCCGAGCCGATTAGGATGAGCAACCATAATACAGTCCTGCACTTCCGGTATGGTGTCCGAGCCGATTAGGATGAGTAACCATAATACAGTCCTGCACTTCCGGTATGGTGTACGAGCCGATTAGGTTGAGTAACCATAATACAGTCGTGCACTTCCGGTATGGTCTCCGAGCCGATTAGGATGAGCAACCATAATACAGTCCTGCACTTCCGGTATGGTGTCCGAGCCGATTAGGATGAGTAACCATAATACAGTCCTGCACTTCCGGTGTGGTGTCGGACTGTGACATTTACATCTGTTGGCTGACCTTCTTGTGAGCTTCACATAACGATTTGTTACTATTGTTTGGCTTGTGCTCGGGTCGTTTTTTTATTACAATCCCATTAAATTTGTGTAACGGTCCATTTGTAATGGCATAACATGTGGGAGAGAAGGAGATGATCACACCAGTCTGGACTGCTTCTTATGTTGATGTGTACGTACAGGGGGTGCTCTTGGGCATCTGGATGTGGAGCCTCCATCCTGAGTGGGTGCTGTTCGTTGTCCGCACTAAACCCGATTATCTCCGAGCCTGACTGTGTGGTATCTTCTAAACAAGTACCGACGCTGCCCCTCCCTTAACATCATTATCCTGATGAAATGAAATAGCAAATGTTTGTCTTTGTTTTTAAGACCGAGACTCATGGAATAGTGAGGTGATGAAGGGTATGAACTGAGAATAGGGCAGCATGGAAACTCTTTAACACAATAAGCAATGGAATTAACAAACAGGAAGAGAGAGAGAGAGAGAAAGAGGAGTGGAACAAACACACAAACCTGAAACTAAGAGGGTAGAGTTAGGTAGGCCAGGGCTAATGGCAATAAAAAAGATCATGTGCAGGGGCGGAGAATGACATGAGATGGCGATGCTTGAATACCTGGACAGAAGAATAGCGAGGATGGAGTAGAGGCACTACAAAAACAGAGGGAAGCAACCTGCCTGCGATGTGGGAGCAATGGGCCTAGGGCTTCCGCCTCACCATGGGAGATGACAAAATATTATGAAAATTAAATTCCACAGATTCCAGGAGAGACAGATGTGGTACTGGGGTGCCAGCTCATTCAAGAGAGCAGTACTTCATTGAGCTATGGACAAAGGTCTTGTAGACAGGTGAGTAGTTCTGATTGTTCAAGGAAAGACCGAGAACGACATCTGGTGTGCGACTGGCTAATCGGAGGCCAGCTTTTCTATATGATCAGCCTAAGAAAGGGCATAGGCGATGGTGAGGCCGAGAAGTTCAAAACACCTGAACCTCTTTCAATGGAGAATGTTCCTTCTCAAGCCTCATCCACACGATTATTCATACCTGACAAAATGATAATGTCAGTTACAACTGACAAGTGGAAAGGGAAATCCGGTAAGCTTCTAATTTCCCCTTATATGCACTGCCCCCTGCTGGTTAGGGTGGGATCTTTGTCATGGCGCGGGCGATAGCTCACCTACTCTTCACGCAGGACACAGTGGGATCTTTAACATCCACCAACCAATGCCGACAGATGGGACATGGTATGCTAGGTATGCTCGGCCATATTCTCAGCCCCAGCATGTATTGCATGATTACTATTATACAAACTGAGATGGCATCATCAAAAAAATAATTCACAATGAGTGCAAAAATTTCTGCTCAATGGTAGAAGGGTCAAAACAGAGGTCATCTCTAAAGATTCGATCATTTCCAGATATCGTCCAGTAACACTGGATGTAAATGTTTCTACTGAAACTGCAGCCTATTATTGCATGCATTGGTAAATATATATCCAGGAACCCCAGGTATTTTAAACATTGTTGTGGAATGAACTTCAATTTGCAAGTGGGTTTTTGTAGAACAGAGAAATTCATTTATGTGTTAACATCGAAAGCTTCTCTCTGTTTCCGTACGAACCTTGTACATATATGATGCATACAGACACACACAAAGTTTGGTCTGTCAAAAAAACCCAATATATATATACACAAACAACAACAACAGGCATTTTAAGGCCATTTTCCCTGCAAGAGTGTGGGTTAGCCTTGCGGTCCCCATGACAATCTTCTCCATTTTGCCCGATTTTCTGCATCTCCCCTTGTTAACCCCCTTGCCCGCATTTCTTCGACCATCTTTAGCCAAGTCTTTCTCGGTCTTCCCCTTCCTCTACTTCCTTCTACATTCATTTCCATCACTCTTCTCAACCAGTCACTTTCATCCTTCCTCAACACATGACCAAACCATCTCAAACTTTTTCTCTTCACAGCATCCATCACAGGCTCGATTCCCATCATCTTTCGCAATTCATCATTTGTCTTCCTCTCTCTCAACGATACTCCACACATCCACCGAACCATTCGCATTTCCACCCTTTCCAGCCTTCATTGCTGCTCTACGTTCATTACCCATGTCTCGCTCCCATAAATCATAACACTTCTCACACATGCAGCATACACCTTTCCCTTCAGCTTCAACGACACTCCCCTCCTCGTCAGCATGCCACGCAGTTCCCGTAACTTCTTCCATGCACATCTCACTCTAGCAACCGTTGCCGAGTCTGATCCACCTTCTCCATTCAGCATGTCTCCTAGGTAACAAAATGTTTTCACACCTTCCAGCTTCACGCCGTCTCCAAGATCCAACTCAACATTTCCTCCATCTGCAGCTGCCTCTGTGCACACCTTACATTTGAATGTAGCTGCCACACTGATTAATAACCCTTTCAAACCACTACATTTTTGATGAACCCACACAGCGCACATAGTACATTGAATGGAATTCACCCCGACACCCTTCCTGTACACACCACCGGCGACTTCCCAGTTCTTTCCACCTCACCACATGCTTTACCACTTGCCATCACCTTCGTTTTTCCGATATTCACCTTCAGACCTTTTGTCTCCATACATTCCTTCCACTTGTTCATCTTATCCTTCAGTCCATCAATACTTTCTGCAATCAACACCAGATCATCTGCATACAACAACTCCCATGGTAAACCCTCCTTTACGTTCTGAGCCAGCACCTCCATCACAGCTACAAATAGTTGTGGACTTAGTACCGACCCCTGATGCACTCCCACCTTCACCTCAAACTCACCACTGTTCTCGTCCTTCGTCCTTACAGCTGTGTGCGCTCTTTTGTACATTGCCATCACTACTCTGATCAACCATTCCTCCACTCCTATCTTCCTCAATGCCCAGGTCACTACTTCACGTGGAACCCTTAATCGAATGCTTTCTCCAGATCAACAAACCTAAGAAACAACTTCTTCCTCTTCTCCATGTACTTCTCCTGCAACTGCCTCACAATAAAAAGCGCGTCTGTCGTTCCTCTTCCTGGCATAAATCCAAACTGCATTTCGTCAATCTTCACTTCCTTCCTTATCCTCCTCTCCAACACCCTTTCCAATACCTTCATTCCATGCTCCAATGACTTTATCGCTCGATATGAGCCACAGTCCAGGGGGTCACCTTTCCCCTTGTATAGAGGGACGAGGGTTCTGTTACGTGCTCCTCCCCAAACCCCGGTCACGGTGTACCTCCGAGCCCCGAGAGGAGTTACAGCAGAAAGATGTGTTATTCTGTGTCAAAAATCAATGGTGAAACCACACCAATTGTTACCAACAAACAAATATTGTATTAAGGTCACACAAGAATAACAACACAAAAACAATATTAATCAATTGTACAACCTATATATATTTCCTATGATGGTACCATCAGGTTCGTACAATATAACTCACTGTGCTCCAAGTGAGCGAAAAGAAGAACATTCCCAATGTCTCTATTCCCGGCTTCAAGCCAAAGCTGCTTCCGGCTTCAAGCCAAAGTCGATCCACTACAGTGATCGTCTGTACGATGTCGTATCGAGACCAGAATCCCATTGGGTTGACAGTTACACTGCCAAAGATGGGCGAAGGTGTCCTCGAGAAGCGACAGGGAAATCACACCTTCAGGTATGGACGTTTGACGGCTCTCAATCGGCGAACCGCAGATTTCCCACTCAAAAGCCACGTTACACACACACACACCAAATTAACGTCTGGATGTGGTGAGAATGGTTGAAGCAAAGTGAAAAACCTTGAGCGATGTGCAAAGCGCGCGAGTCAAAATGGCCGACGCCCCGTTCTCGTGGCGTAACGGCACTATGATGATTCTTCTCGGAATCAACCGCAAAACCTGACACACAGGTTGATCTGTCACAGCGATAACAACTCTGTCGCAGGAATACCTTTCCTGGGAAACCCAAAGTTCACTCGTGACTCTCGTTCACCAATGTTCGCTCCAGACCTCAAAGCAGCTAGGCTTCTTGGCCGACTCACTCGCTCCGCCTTCTCTTCCTCTTCTTCCTCTTTATCGTCGTCCGGTTCCGGTTTCATTTAAAACATTAACTTTTTTACCTTTTGAAAATAGTAAACTCTATTTCCCTTAAATGACAACAATAATAGTACATGGAATCAAAAATGTTTACAGTGGATGAAAACCACAACAACAGAAGTGACGAATCCGTAACAGTACTCAGTTCCCAAACCACTGGAATGCAGCCTTCTTTCACCACCAGATTGCAGATCTCTGTCATTCTCTTCACACCCCAATTTCCCGCTGCCTTCAACATATCTCCCACAACTGCCGTCGGCCCTCCCGCTTTTCTACTCTTCATTGCTTTTATCGCTTCCTCAAATTCCTTCTCGGTTATCTTCTCTGCCGGTCCTAAAACTGGGTTACTCTCTATGTTTCCATCCCAATCATTCTCTGCATTCAACAGTATTTCCATATATCTTTTCCATCTTCCTTTAATTCCATCTGGGTCCACAACGATTTGTCCCACTTCATCCTTCAAGCAACTCACCCCCATCACATCACACCTCTCTTTCGCTATCTGCTTTGCAATCCTGAATACCGCTCTCGGACCCTCTTCCAAATCCAAGTGTTCTCCGAACATTTTCCTACATGCCTCCTGCGCCTTTGCTACCTCTTTCTTTGCAGCCTTCTTGGCTGCCTTATAACTTTCATGCTCCGCCTTTTCTGCCCCCATACCCTTCGCCTTCTGCCACTCCTTTAACTTCTTCCTCTTCTCGTCAATCTTCTTTCCAACTTCATCATCCCACCACCATGTTTCCGAGTGCCTCGGTGGTCCTTTTGTCCATCCACATACCTCACCAACAGCTCCCAACAGACTATCTTTCATTGACATCCAACCACTTTCAAGCTCAACCACATCATCCTCTACCCTACTCAGCCTCTCTTTTAAAGCCTCCCTCACTGTCACCTCTTTCAACCTCCACACCTTCATTCTCAGTTGGTACTTCACCCGCCGAGCTCTCCTCGCACCTTTCACCCTTATGTCGCAGACAACCAAATGGTGCTGTGAAACAGCCTCCTTCCCCGGGATCACCTTTGTGTCCCGGAGGTGCCCCCTATCTCTCCTACGCACCAGCAGGTAGTCAACGGTTGTCGTCGACCCACCTGACGTGTATGTAACAAGCTTATTATCCTCTTTCTGGAACTGAGTATTACAAATCAACAAATCAGCTCCATTAGCAAACTCCAAAATCCTTTCACCTTCTCCATTTCTCACACCATATCCGTAACCCCCATGAACTCCCTCAAAACCGTCCATACTCCTTCCCACATGTCCATTTAGGTCTCCTCCTACCACAACAACTTCCTCATCTTTCACATTTTCCATCAGCTTCTCTATTGCACACCAGAACTTGTCCTTCTCTTCGTCGCTCCGACCAATCTGCGGAGCATATCCCGAGATGACGTTCACCAAGAGCTTTCCAATCATCATTTTCACCATCATCTACCTTTCACTCACTCTCGTCACACTCACCACACTGTCTACAAACTCCTCAGAAAACAGGACACCAACAACATTCACGCCTTCTGGGCACCCTTGCCACACAAACTTGTATTTCTGTCCCTGCCTACCCTTCACCATTCTCACACCACTTCCCTTCCATCTCGTCTCCTGCACACAACATATGTCCACTCTTCTTCTGACCAATATTTCCACCACTTCTCCTGATCTCCCTGTCATTGTCCCTACATTCCATGTCCCAAACCTCAGAATCTCCACGTCGGGCATCAGACGTTTCGTCGTCATAAATGGAATGATTTCCACCCTTGCTTCGATCGGGTTCCCCACCTTGAGTTTTGACGAGAAGGAGTGGGGTCCCCAACGGGGTACTTCGGGCTGTACCCCGCCCATATGTAGTTGTAATTGTCATGGTTCTATTTTTGAGGCAATGTTTTTATGGCCGGATGCCCTTCCTGACGCAAACCCTTTTAGTCGCCTCTTACGACATGCAGAGATACGGGATACCTATTCTAAACCGGGGCACACACACCAATATATTTACATATATATATATATATATATATATATATATATATATATATATATATATATATATATATATATATATATATATATATATATTGTTACGGATCGCGGATTAGATGTTATTATGGGCCGAGCGGATGGTCCACCGCGACCTAACAGTTCCCCCGATTCTTTCCCAACTCACCCGATTCCACTCGAACGTTGGCCAAATCGCGCTACGCTAAATCAATGATGGAAAGGACACAACGACTGGGATAGATGAAACGACGCAAGGGGTACAGTTCTCAAGACCTCCGGAGGAGGATATAATTAGTGGTGGAGAAAAGGGGTAGATTACAAGGTAGAGTGAGGTAAAAGACACAGAAGAGATGGGCACTTAGTTACAGTCTTATCTTATCCCCGACAGACCACAGACAAACGGAACAAGGCTGACTTACACAGGGATTGATGGCAGGGAGGACAGGTAGGTTCGATAGCACAAGGTGCACCTTGGCTCGGGGACAGGATCAAGCACGGTCCAAGAGATGCAGGGAGGCCTCACAGCGCTCGGAGGTGGCGTCTTTCTTTCTCCAAGCTCAGCGCGCATCTGACGTCACCTCCCTCTTCCTGCGCATGCTCAGCGGGAAGTGACACGCCCTCGGCTGGTTGGCTCCGCCCCAGATGGGACCGGTCCGCCGCTTCCATTGGGTGCGGGGGTTACCGGGCTCCGCCCTTGACGAGGAGCTGACAGGGAGCCCCTATTTGGTAACCCCGTCGAGCACATGTTCGATGGCGGCTCGTTGGAAAGGCCTGGTGCCCTCCCAACACCCCCTACCAACCAAGCCGGAGTGAGGACGCACACTCCCCGCGCCCGCCGCTGCTGTTGTTGTTGTTGTTGTTGCTGAACCGTGAGGAAGAGCTGCGGGGAGGTATTGGGAGGTCCTAAACTTCCTAACGGTGCCATACAATCACATTCTGGTGCAACGAAGAGTCAGAATTAATGGAAACGAGTCCTTAACTGACATAGACTAAGAATAACTAGCAAGATGTCCTATAGTTGTCTTACATGAGATGCGGTGAACCTGGGTGCGACATTTAATGGGGGAAATAGGGGGAGGTCGGGTCTACAGAGTGTTGTTTACAGAAAATGGGACTAGGGAATGGGGGATTGGGGATAGTTGGGAAGTATTGAGGAAATAGGGGAATATTTACAAGCGGATATGGATGGATGCAAATCCCATATCCGCAACAATATATATACATATATATATATATATATATATACATAATACATATACGCATATACATATATACATATGTACATATACATATACATATATACATATACATATGCATATATACATATACACATAAATATTGTTGCGGTTCTGTACGCCGGCCTTCTTCCCCTTATCAAGGGGGGATTAATCCCCTTGTCTTTGCTGGGCCTTGGCGGAACCGAGACTTATTACGTCCCTCCCGGACACATGCCGAGTAGGGTTTCGGGACTACTTTCTCGCTCGTACCTAAGTACCCGCGCTGCCCTGGGAGCGAGGAAACAAGCCTCGCACGAACCACGTGTGATATGAGTACGCCGAGCGGATTGCGTACACGTGGTCCGCGCAGTCTTACTTAGTGGAACCCGATTGGAGCGATCTTATTCGTGCCACGCTTAGTCAACTGGAGAAATCACAGAAACGATCGAATCAAGAAGAAAGGAAGAACAGAGGGGTTTAATTATTCCCACACGTATATACAGTTCAAGGACGAAGAGACACAGAGCAATCCTTAAACAGTCTTAACTTATCCCTGGGACAACGGGCCCGTCTCACACTCACACGGGGTATTGCAGATGGGCAGGTGTTCCCCAACGCGTCCAGGGATGGTCCTCGTCCAGCTCTCCACGGCAGTGCCGGATTAAGCCTCGGCTGGCCCTAAGGCACATTTTGAAATTTTAGAGAATGGCCTGAACAATTTAAATTAGATCTCGGGCTCATGGAAATGGACCCCAGACAAAAGATGACCTGATTCATGAACAAAATATTTAATT
This sequence comes from Myxine glutinosa, assembly GCF_964187855.1. Classification (NCBI taxonomy): domain Eukaryota; kingdom Metazoa; phylum Chordata; class Myxini; order Myxiniformes; family Myxinidae; genus Myxine; species Myxine glutinosa. Next base: position 110,087,371 of record NC_136262.1, read on the forward strand.
CAAAAAAAGACAAATATTTAATGTGAAAAGAAACTACTTTCAAACTAGTTTAGTCTATACAATTTGCAATGTTTGAATATATGCATGACAAAACACGCACAGATTTGGCACTTTGCTTTACAGTTTACTAGACCTTAGATTGTAACCTTGCGCGCGTTTACAACTGCAAACTCTTCAATTACGGAACTGAAGTCCAGTTCTCGGAGCAAATCACTTTCAATGCACAAAAGGGCCAACGCACCAAGACGCTGTTGATGCATGGTAGAACGCTTCACATCTTTGATTCTCTTTAGCTGCGAAAATGAGCGTTCTCCTGAGCAATTGGTGAGATACATATATTACCCTGGCAGAGACAGAAATTAGAAATAATTTGTTTAAAATAATAAAAATTGATGAAAACTGCTTGTCCATTTTTGTGGCCCGAATTTTTGGCTGGCCCTAAGGCACATGCCTTGTCTGCCTAATGGTTAATCCGGCACTGCTCCACGGTCCCCGGCACGTCCCGCGAAGATGGTAGCAGGCGAAGGCAGGGACTCGTAGCGCGTCTCTCGAACAAAGCAGATGTTGGGGTGAAACAGCAGAGGGTGGACTTAAGCGTGGCTGGCGGTTACCCAGCCTTGTTCACTCGCGCGTCTCAAATGCGCTATTCGTTCTAAGCGCGTCTGGCTGCGCCTGTGTATATGTAGCGACCAACTCCTTTTCTTCAATACCCTCCGAGCTGGTTAGCGCGCGCATTCTCGTGCAATGGTCAAGTTCATCAGGCAGCAAGTCCTCTTATCTCTCCCTCTCCTCTGCGAATCCTTTTATCTCTCTCTCTCTCTCTCTCTCTCTCTCTCTCTCTCTCTCTCTCTCTCTCTCTCTCTCTCGCAGCAAGTCAAGTCCTCTCGTTATCAGTGTTCCACGCGCTAGTCCTTTTATCTCTCCCTCTCCTCTGCGAGTTCTGTTGAGGGCTTTTGCGCAGCGGTTCTTATAGCTACGCCCCCCGAACCTTCTGGAACTCACCAGACTCTTCTCACCACGCCCTCTGACGCCACGCCGCCACCATCTCCCTCGAGCTCTGGTTGGTGGCTCGTGCTTACCGTCATTGCTTCTGCCGCTCCACCTCGACTCCGCCACGATCCTTCCTAGGCCTACCTCGTGTTAACTCGGCCAATGATCACCCAATGCTTAACAAACTGGATCGAGGCTAGCTAGGGTGGCTGGGAAATCGGTGGCAAGTAGGGCCTATTTCCCTGGCTCCTCCTCAACACAGAATTAACACTGGAAGGGAACTGAGCTCACAAATACTAAGACATAACTATACTATTGCGAGGCTACATGTTGCTTGTGTGACTAACTATGGAGGACAGACTTTAACCTTTATTACACTCACTTGACAGACTCAAAACCGCAACAATATATACATATATATATTATATATATATATATGTATGTATATATATATATATATATATATTATACAAGTGAATAAAAAAAAATTTGCTAAATTAAAAAGATTTTGTAGGGATGACAAACTACAGTCTAAAAAAGGACCCGAACAATAAAGGGATGATGTAGGTTGAGAGAGTAGCTCACAGTATTGCCATCACATAACAATCCCATCACTGCCTCATTTACACTTTATCAACCATTGCTTCAAGGTTCTACAACCACTTCACTGGTTACCACAGTACTTGATTACTCTTGTACTGTAGCCACATACTGAGACTCTACAAATTAGCAGCCTGAGTACAATGTTATAATATCAGTACACGATCATCAACTTCTTACAAGCTGCATGGACATCTCCAATAACAGCATTCTATAATTATCTCCATTTGTGATTGGTTACTCTAAGCTGATAAAAAAGAAAAGTAGGAAAGACAACTGAAGCTGCAAGAAGTCCCTCAAATTATATTGGAGCTTCTTATACTTATGCAGAAATGAAATATAGGAGCTTCTAATACTTTTAGCTCGGCCTAGCCCTAGACCAGGGGTCGGCAACCCTAGGCATGCGTGCCACCATTGGCACGCGGCAGCGTAATCATTGGCACACTGGCGAAAGCAGTGCCCTCTCAGCTGCATGCCAAATCACCTCTTGAACAGCCATTGGCTGTTGCGCAGCCTGTCTTATTTAGTTTGATTTACGGTGCGGCCTCCCGCTCACATTTCCCACAGGAATTGCAGTGAAGCGGTTCAGGTTCGGTAGATGATGTCAACCCCGCTAGCTAAGAAAGCTAAAGTAAAGTTTCGGGCATTCCAGCCCTCATGGACAGAAGAGTGGGGTTTTGTTTTTCAGAAGGACAGTGCTGTGTGTACTTTATGTTTTGAAAATGTAGTTTGTCGAACGTCGAGTGTTAAGCGCCATTTTGAGACAAAGCAAGGGAAAACTTTCAAAGATCAGGCAGACAAGGCAGAATCCATCAAACGTGCCGTGTCCAGGTATGGGAAGTAATCCAACACCCTCAAAATCTTTGCCATTGCTAAAAACCATGCGACTGAAGCAAGCTATCGCATTGCTCATTGCATTGCGAAACGCGGAAGGCCATTTCACTGATGGCGAATATATTAAGGAGGCTTTTCTCTGTCACTCAGAGGTTCTATTTGAAGGCTTACCAAACAAAGAGACAATCAAATCAAGAATAAAAGATATTCCCATGTCAGCTAGAAGTGTTGAGCGACGCATCGAAGAAATGGCAAAAAATGGCAGTGCGCAGCAAATAGCTGGGTTAAAAGATGCTGTGGTATTTAGCATTGCACTTGACGAGAGCGTGGACGTGAATGACATACCACGTTTGGCAGTCATGGCAAGATACTGTGATTCGACTGTAAGAGAGGAACTCTGCTGCTTAAAGCCAATGTCGGACACAACAAAAGGTGAGGACATAGCCAAGGTGTTTATGGAACATATTGAGGAGCGAGGGATTGACATCAGGAAGATTTTTGCAGTGACAACAGATGGCGCCCCCACCATGGTCGGGAAACAGAGGGGAGCTGTCAGATTAATTGAGGAAAAAGTCGGTCACCCCATCATGAAACTCCACTGCTTAATACACCAAGAAAACCTCTGTGCAAATATGTCAAATTCAGATCTTAATGAGGTTATGGCTACGGTAGTAAAGGTTATTAACTTCATAGTTAAGTGATCTGCTCTGACACACCGACAGTTCCAGTCCCTGCTCGAGGAAATGGACTGCACATACAAAGATATCCCTCTCCACTCAGCGGTTAGCTAGCTAAGCTGCGGAAAAGTTTTTGAGCGGTTTGTCAGCTGCTTTGATGCCATCAAGGCCTTCCTGGCTGAAAAGGGCCAAAACTACCCAGAACTTGAGGACGAGAAGTGGCTTGTGAAACTTGTGTTTCTCACGGATATTACGGGATACCTCAATGAGCTCAATCTCCGACTGCAAGGTGCAGGGCAAACTGTTTTGGACATGTTCGACACATGGACGGCCTTTCTCGGCAAGCTAGCAATCTTTTCAAGCGATGTTGCTACCTCCACTTTCCGCTACTTCAGACACGTAAGGCAGCTGTCCTCACAGCACAGCATCAGCACCGCTGAAATATGCAAATACATGAGCGAGCTTGAGTCGGAGTTCACAACACGATTTGGGGACTTTCAGAAGTATGGACCCATGTTCTCTTTCTTGATCAAGCCAGACAGCTTTGATGGACACGAATTGGATTTATCTCTGATAGACTGGTTGGATACACAGTACATGGAAATGCAGCTGATTGAGCTGAAGAGTTCAACACTGTGGGTGACGAAGTTTGCAGAGCTACGGAAATAACTAGAAACCACGGCAGTGCAAGATCATGGAACCTGCATCTTCACCTGCTGGACATCCATGCTGAAGAAGTTCAGCTGTCTCCAGAACGTTGCACTGGCTTTGTTGTCAGTCTTCGGGTCAACGTACCTCTGTGAGCAGATATTCTCACACATGAAGAACGTGCTCAGCCCCTCCCGCAGTCGTTTGACAACCGACCACTCCGAAGCATGTGTGCAACTTAAAGTGACGAACTACAACCCCCAGATAATGGAGCTCAGCAAAGGAAAGCAGGCCCAGGGATCACACTGACTGGTAGGCATCTGTTTATTTGTAGTACACATGGGTTTGCATATGTAGCTGTTTATCCATCTCTTTTTTCCCAACTCGGATGTGGATGTTTTCATGAGGATGGCAGCATTCTTGTATAGTACTGGTATTTCTGTTTGATGCACTTTATTCTCCCTTTTTAGACATTTGTTCCCAATGCAATACTTTGTAAATGAGTTACTGAAAGCAGTGTTTTGAAATGGGGTCCGTGCATATAATTTGTAACCTCATTGGGGACAAATTTTACAATGATAAAATTATCATTACAATGTCCTGATTATGAGAGATAAATGTTTCTTTAAAATGTTGTTGCTCTGCATGTAGCCGATATGGATGGAATAAAATTCCATGTCTGTTGGAAATATTTTTTGATGTGGTGTCATAATTAAACTTAATGTTAAACTTAATGTTGATATGGCACACTAATTAACAAGAACATTTCAAATTGGCACTTCATGTCAAAAAGGTTGCCGACCCCTGCCCTAGACAATAGTCTGGAGGCAGTGATGTAGGGATTGTTATGTGATGACAATACTGTTAGCTACTCTCTAAACCAACATCATCCCTATCTTGTTTAGGACCTTTTTAGACTGTAGTTTGTCATCCCTCCATTGCCTTTTTAATTTAGCATAATTTTTTTTATTCACTTGTTTCTGTAATTTTTTGAATTGTGGAATAACATAAAGATACGGTACTCAGAGGATACCCAACCTTGGAGCAAAAGTGCCAAGATATCTTAGTCAGCAAAGTCAAACACTGCACATGTGTTCCTATATTGTCTTACGTAACCCTGACTGTATCTTGCAGCTCTGTCTTATTGCTCGTTTCTCAAAGAGTAATGTCTTCATCCAGCCTCAGGCCACACAAGGACCTGCACTTAGAAACGCCAAAATAACTGGTGTGGTTTCCCTCTAACCAATAGGGTGGGGACAGAGGGGAGGGGCGGAGTCTCTCAAGAGGAATTTATTTATACACGGCCGGACGTGAAAGACACTCGTGGTTTTTACTGTTTTGTTTACTTGGTGTCAATAAAACTTATTATACACTCAAACTGCAGTGTCCTCGATAAACTACTACGAGAGTACGAAGAGATACTCCAACTTTTGTTTTGAATCAGTGGGTGGGGCCGGCATTTTTTATCCACATCATCCCTACGTTAGTATGCAGAGTCGACAGTGCCAGCACACTCTGATAATAGTTTTGTAAAATTAACTTCAATGAAGAACTTTATCAAGACAAGATATAAGTATTTATCTGAAGTATCCAAATCCTGGTTCTAAGAAATGAGAAGACCTCGGTAATACTTGAGTAGATTCTCGACAGATAAAATACAGTCACTATAAATCATCAGAAAGACGTTAGTCAAGCACACTGTACACATGACACGCTTTCTTATCTGCGCATGCGCATAGCAAGGTTTAGGGTTGATCGAGTAGGTGTGGGGAAGGGCGTGGCCTTGCCAAACTACGATGGTTGGTTTAGTACGAGAGAACACGCTCTCAGAGAGTATCTGTAAATATTTAACTGGAGAAATAAACTGGAGAAACAAATTATAACAAAGGATTCTGCACCAAGTAAAACTCCAGTCATTGCCATTGAGAGAGGCCCAGCTGAGAAATACACCGTCTGAATAATTTTTGTAATATTTGAGTAGATGATGTTATACTACTGATTTACAAATGTTGCAGTACAAACTTTATAGATGTGCTCACCAGTGGTGTACTGAGGGTGTCTGGCATAAATAAATAAAAATTTTAATAACAATTTTCCCTCTTCAACCCCTCTCCCACACCCCCTCCTTCTACGCTCCTCTCCCAAATCCCCAATCCCAGTAGCCATAGGTAATAGGGCATAGACATAAGGAAACTAGGATCTTTATATTTAAACATTAATTAATTGACCATTGACAACTCCAGGCGATGCAGTATTCCAAAACAAAGATGAAAGGATCACTAAATGTCAGTTAAAAACTTATTAAACTCGGGGGCACGTTGGTCCATTGAACTAAATTTTAATTGAGGACTTTTGGATCTTCGGGAACTTTTGGGTCTTTGGTGACTTTTGGGTGTTCGGGGACTTTTGAGTCATCAGGGTAATCTGGGTATTTTTGGTCCTTGGGGTCTTTTCAGGGCTTTTGGATCTTCGTGAACTTTTGGCTCTTCGGGGACTTTTGAGTCATCAGGGTCTTTTGAGTCATCAATGACTTTTGGGTCCTTAGGGAGTTTTGGGTGATCTGGATATTTTGGGTCATGAAGAACTTTTGGGTCCTTCGGGACTTTTGGGTGATTTGGGTCCTTGGGGACTTTTGGGTCATCAAGGACTTTTTGGTTCCTTGTGGACTTTTTGGTCCTCGTGGACTTTTGGGTGATCTGGGTCTTTTGGGTCATCAAGCACTTTTGGATCATCTGGGTGTTTTGGGTCCTTGAGGGTCTTTTGAGTCCTCGGGGCCTTTTGGGGCATCTGGGTCTTTTGGGTCGTCAAGGACCTTTGGGTCATCAAGGACTTTTGGGTGATTTGGGTCCTTGGGGACTTTTGGGTCATCTGGGTCTTAAAGGTCATCTGGGTCATCTGTGTTAAAGGGTCTTGCAAGGTCTAAGGGGTGTCAGCAGTCTAAAGGGTTAAAATAAAAGGTACATTTGAATAGTACTTAATTAATTGACGTCAAAAAGTATGACACACACACACACACACACACACACACACACACACACACACACACACACACACACACACACACACACACACACACACACACACCTCCATTTATAGTAGATTCAATTCCCGTGGCTTCCTTGTTCAGGCTGTTTATACGACGCCATCCATGATGCGCCGATGTAACGAATCTGGCGCCGAGAAACCGTGACTTGAGATGGTTATTGATCACGTGGTTTGCTTTTGCCTTGACCCGTGACTGGAGGGATGGTGATCACGTGTCCCGTGTGCGGTGTATGGCACTGGTACATCGCTATTATTATATTTTTATAAATGTAACAATGAAAAACAAGGCATTTCCCGAGACATGATATTTATGCTGATATTAATTGATGCCACATAACACTATCACGCATAACGCCGACACGGACGCGAATGTGTCTAGCGGCTCCGCCCCCATCAAGCTGATTGACAGTCATAGCCACGCCTACCCCAGTCGTATTCTTTAACATAGGAATGTCGTTTTCCATACTTTCCATAAACGCTGATTTAGATAGACAACTCTTGTATGGTGCTGTTCTCTATTGCGTTCTCATCTTGTGTAATACTGCACATTGTTATTTGCATATTCTGTATCTATTATCTTATTCTAATATCTACCATCGCTTTCTTTGTCTTGCAGATTGATTGTTCATCGTTGTTGCTAATAAACCTGCATTCAATTGATACATTCTTGTTTATGAACAATCAACTCATCTGAAGATGCCTGCTGCAGTCTGCCCCTTCCCGAGCTGTGTCTACGTTACTGACAGCACTGACAATGCCGTTGCTGCTATCCAGCTCTCCATCCACGCCATGACCCACACGTCCATTGCACCAGCCAAACCGGACAAAGTCAGCCGTCCTCGTATCCAAACCGGCGGTACCAGCGAAGATTGGCAATATTTCACCAGAAGATGGGATGGTTACAAGGCAGCGATCCAGATAATCGGCAATGATGTTCGCGTTCAACTCCTTGAATGTTGTGATGATAACCTACGACGTGACCTCCACCGCAGCAACCCACGCATTGAAATCAAAGACGAGGCAGCTATACTACAAGCCATTCGGTCCCTTGCTGTCCGAGAGGAGAATACCATGGTGTCCCGCGTAAACCTCCACAACATGCGACAGGACCGAGAAGAACCAATTCGTACCTACGCAGCCCGTCTGGCTGGTCAAGCCGAGATCTGCAAGTTTTCTGTTGTATGCTCATGCAATCCCCCTACTGATGTCAACTACACCAAGGACATGGTTCGCGATGTCCTATGTCGGGGACTCGCCGATCAAGATATACAACAGGACATTCTCGGCGATCAAAATCAGAACATGAGCTTGGAGGAAGTTCTCATTTTCGTCGAGGCCAAGGAAGCAGGGAAACGTTCCCAGAATGCCTTGCTCGATAGTGAAGGCGCTCATGGCGCAAGCCAATACAAAAACTGGAAGAACAAAAGAGCCCTGATCACTACCGACAAGCAGGCGGCCATTTGTAGTTATTGCGGCAAAACTGGTCATGGCAAACAGCCGAACATCGACCAAAGGCGTCAATTCTGCAATGCCTACGGGAAAACATGCAGTAAATGCGCCACTCGCGGCCATTTTGCACATGTCTGCCGGGGAGGCACGAAAAAGGCGGACAACAAACCTACGGACAAATCAATGGATGCTCATGATGTGGATGAAAGCAGCCAGGTCCACGATCTCCTCTGCTCTGTCACGGAACGAGAAACGGCCATTTGGAAGCCGCAAATTAAAAGGGCCATGGCCACCTTGTCAACTCCACTACACCTCGACCACCATATATTTGACCACCTCTCTGGCTGGACCAAGAAGAAGTCTCAACCACAGCCGTACATAAAACTCATAGCACGGATCGATAAGGAATCTTATGACCATTTCGGCCAGCCACTGTCATCCCGACCAAAATCGGCCAGGCTCCAGGCCATGGCCGACACTGGCTGTCAAAGCTGCCTCACAGGACTTAATATTTTCCACAAACTCGGGCTGCGTAATGAAGACCTGTTACCTGTCAACCTGAAGATGAATGCTGTTAACAGTGGAAGGGTCCGGATTATCGGCGCCATGCTCCTACACCTGTCTGGTCGCACAGCCAATGGCGACATTATTGAAACCCGACAAATCTGCTACATCTCACCTGACACACGGAACATGTATCTCAGTCGTGAAGCATGCGTCGATCTAGGCCTCGTGTCTAGTAGCTTCCCAACCATTGGCGAATCCAACACAGTTGGTGCTGCAGTGGCAGCAGTTATCGATGCAAATTGTAACTGCCCGGTAAGATCGCTTCCCCCTACACTGCCTACATCTATCCCATTTCCGGCCACTGACGAGAACCGAGAGAGGCTGGAGAAATGGCTACTGGAGTACTACAAAAGCAGCACATTCAATGTCTGCGAACACCAGCCACTACCCCACATGGAAGGTCCGCCTCTCACACTGATGGTTGACCCCGAGGCAACACCAAAAGCGGTGCACACCCCAGTGCCTGTCCCCTTACACTGGCAGGCAGAAGTCAAGGCTGGTATCGATCGCGACATCAGGTTAGGGGTTCTGGAACCGGTGCCAATTGGTGAACCAGTGACATGGTGCAGCAGAATGGTCGTCTGTCCAAAGAAGGATGGGACCCCACGGAGGACAGTTGATCTGCAACCACTGAATGCGCACTGCACACGTGAGACCCACCACACCCAGTCACCCTTCCATCAAGCAATGGCGGTGCCACATAACACCAAAAAGACGGTAACAGACGCCTGGAATGGCTATCACAGCGTTCCAATCAGAGAATGTGACCGCCATCTGACAACGTTCATCACACCATGGGGCCGATACCGTTACTGCACCACTCCCCAAGGTTACATCGCTTCAGGTGATGGATACTCCAGACGATTTGACGAAATCGTATCGGACTTCAAAAACAAGTCCAAATGTATTGATGATACCATCATGTGGAGCGACACATTGGAAGAGAGCTTTTTTCAGACATGCAACTGGCTCGACCTGTGCGGCCGTAATGGGATTACGCAAAATCCGACGAAATTCCATTTTGGTCAGGACACGGTCGAATTCGCTGGATTCGAGATCACCATGGACAGTGTACGACCATGCCAAAGGTATCTCCAAGCGATACAGGACTTCCCCACACCAAAAACAATTACTGACATTCGCTCCTGGTTTGGGCTAGTCAATCAGGTAACATACTGCTTCAGCATGACCGAGAGGATGCGACCTTTTCGGGACCTCCTAAAACCATGCACCCCCTTCTACTGGGATGCAACACTACAATCCCTATTCGAAGAATCAAAACGACTCATCATATCTGAAGTCGCAAATGGGGTCCGGATCTTTGACAAGGAACGGACAACATGTCTCGCAACTGACTGGTCGAAGGATGGGATTGGCTTCTGGCTCCTCCAAAAACACTGCAGATGCCCTGGTGAAACCCCACAGTGCTGCCCCGATGGCTGGAAAATCACCCTTGCTGGAGGCCGCTTCACCCATGCAGCGGAGTCGCGCTATGCTCCGATAGAGGGTGAAGCTCTAGCAGTGGCGGACAGCCTGGAAAAAGTAAAGTATTTTGTGTTGGGATGCAAGAACCTGATTATTGCCGTCGATCACAAGCCCTTAATCAAGCTTCTTGGTGACAGACGATTAGAGGACATCCATAACACGCGGCTTGCCAACTTGAAAGAAAGGACCCTAGCATATCGTTTCCGAATTATCCACATCCCGGGAAAACGACACTGCGTACCAGATGCGATTTCACGACATCCGTCGGGTGCCAGACCATCGGAACGACTGCCACTGGTGGATGACATTTCCTCCATTATGGATGTGGCCACATCGACTACACTAAGACAGCACACCTTGACTGGGCTGTGGACCACAGATGACGACTCTGGCATGGAAATGGCTATTTCTATGGCAGCCATCAAGACACTCGATTCTGTGCGGTCCGTCACTTGGGACGATGTTCGGGACGAAACAGCAAGTGACACTCAGATGCTGCAGTTACTCAATTCTATTGAGCAGGGTCTACCTGCCAGTCGGGACGATTTCCCTGTGTCCATTTTGGAATACTTTCCCTTCCGTGAACACCTCTACACTATTGATGGCATAGTGGTCTACAAGGGGAGGATTATCATCCCACCGAAGCTACGGAAGCTTGTCCTTGAGAATCTTCATGCTGCTCACCAAGGAGTCACGGCTATGACCACCCGGGCCAGCAGCTCGATCTTTTGGCCTGGAATCACTCCCCAGATTCATGAGATGCGCAATCGCTGCTCACACTGCAATCGGATGGCCCCATCGCACCCAAGTGCTCCACCTACAGCCTCAGCTGAACCTGCCTACCCTTTCCAGTACGTTTGTTCAGATTACTTTCATCACAAGGGTCGGAGTTATTTGGTCACCGTTGATCGTTACTCTAATTGGCCAATCATTCAGCTAACTACTGGCGGGGCACAAGGCCTAGTGAAATGTCTGCGGTCGAACTTCGCCACTTATGGTATCCCCGACGAATTGGCATCTGACTGTGGGCCAGAATTCACGGCACATGACACCCAAGACTTCTTGCGTCGGTGGGGCGTTAACCATCGGTTGTCATCCACTGCCTTCCCACACAGCAACTGTCGTGCCGAGATCGCAGTCAAAACATCGAAAAGAATGATCACCGATAACACTGGTTCCAATGGTGAACTAGACACTGATCGGTTCCAACGTGCAATACTCCAGTACCGGAATGCACCGGATCAGGACACTAGGTTGTCTCCAGCCATGATCATCTTCAAGAGGCCAGTCAAGGACTTCATACCCATCATCCCAGGCAGATACTTGCCATCGGACACCTGGCGGGAAACACGCAACAATCGTGAGGAAGCTTTGCGCATTCGGCATGCCAGGGAGATCGAAAGACTCTCTGAACACACGACAAAACTACCTCCACTGGCCGTCGGGGACCATGTCCGGATCCAGAACCAGACCGGCCTGGAACCACGAAAATGGGACCGGACCGGAACCGTGATTGAGGTAAAACAATTCGATCAATACGTTGTCAAGGTGGATGGCTCCGGAAGAATCACTCTCCGGAATCGTAAGTTCCTGCGACGTTTTACGCCTTTCAGCATGACAACTCCCACTACGACTGGCAAAAGTGGCATGCTGCCAACCGTTATGCCAAGTGTTATGCCAATCGTACCGAAATACTTAATGTCTGGTACCCAACCCATCGCCGCTCCAAGAGTCTGTCTCAATCCTGTTACCACTCCCCAGAAGGGTGAACCCCAACATGTCATTGCGCCGGGCTTACCATCACAGACACTCCGCTCCACCACCGCGATGACACCACCCGCGAGAGTCGCTAACCAACCACATGTGCAGACCACCGCCACACCTCCATGGTCACTGCCTATTTCTGCCCCCTTGACGGTTCGGGTGATGATGGACCAGCTGGAGGGGACTCCGGCGTCGGACAGGGCGATAGTGAACCACCCACCGGAGACTCCCACAATGGACCAGGAAATTACGAACTGCCCTCAGAGGACTCCGACGATTGATCGGGTGGTGACGGGCCGCCCGAAGCGAATTATCAAACCACCAGCCCGATTCAATTCAGAAGAATATCAATTATAAACTCATGTGATCCTTTTTCTCGGTCTCCAGTTTCGTTCTATTCTGTGTCACAATTGAACGTTTTTGGGAAAGGGAGATAGACAACTCTTGTATGGTGCTGTTCTCTATTGCGTTCTCATCTTGTGTAATACTGCACATTGTTATTTGCATATTCTGTATCTATTATCTTATTCTAATATCTACCATCGCTTTCTTTGTCTTGCAGATTGATTGTTCATCGTTGTTGCTAATAAACCTGCATTCAATTGATACATTCTTGTTTAGTTATTGATCACGTGGTTTGCTTTTGCCTTGACCCGTGACTGGAGGGATGGTGATCACGTGTCCCGTGTGCGGTGTATGGCACTGGTACATCGCTATTATTATATTTTTATAAATGTAACAATGAAAAACAAGGCATTTCCCGAGACATGATATTTATGCTGATATTAATTGATGCCACATAACACTATCACGCATAACGCCGACACGGACGCGAATGTGTCTAGCGGCTCCGCCCCCATCAAGCTGATTGACAGTCATAGCCACGCCTACCCCAGTCGTATTCTTTAACATAGGAATGTCGTTTTCCATACTTTTCATGGAATCCTTTAAAGCTACAAGAATTATAATACCAAAGGATGTTGCAGGAAGTAAAACCCTATCGAATGGTAGCAGAATCATTGCCATTAACAGAGGCAGCTCGAAAATATGCCGTCTGGACAAGATTATTATTATTATGAACAAGAAGATGAATTCCCGGTTTTGAGCGATCTCGTTTATTACTCCCACCAGGGAGTAATGCATTTTATCATGTCCGTCCATGTGTGTGTGTGTGCGCGTATGTTGTCCGTCCGTGTGTGTGTGTGTGTTCGTGTGTTTGTGAACAAGTTATCTGGAAAAGTTCTGAACGGATTTGGATGAAAGTTGGTGGGATGATTGCCCTTGGGATAAGGAAGAATTGATTCGTTTTTGGTGAAGCTCAGGATATTATTCCGGATCCAGGAAATTTTTTTGGGGAATTTTTTGGGGAATCTTCTTTCTGTTTTACTGCATTAAAGCTTTTATTCTTATTCTTAAATGATGTTTGTCCTCCTCTAATTCCGAGATATATCAAAATAAATTATCTGACAGGGCCTACTTTCTTTTTCATTTATTGTTTTGGGGAGAGGGGATGTAAAACAAAACGTATTATTCCAACTTGACCCACGGCGGGAGTATGCGCTCTACTGAGTGGCTTTCTCGTTCGCTTTATTTTACCGATGCGTTTACGGTTTTTCGGTAAATTTTCATTGATTTTAATTTCACAATTTTCAGTCATAGGAATTACAATACAGTATTCAAATGTTAGATAGCGATTGAGGTTTTTAGCTCACCTGGAATGAGGTTCAGGCGAACTTATGCGATGGCGCATTGTCCGTCCGTCAGTCCGTCTGTAAACACTTGAAACCTCTCCAAAACCGCTGATGGGATTGCGACCAAATTTGGCACAAATTATATGTTGTGTTGTGACTAACGTTTGTTCACGGTGTTAAAAAAAATCGGGATCTAAGGGGGGTCTATGGGGGGGCTTGCCCCCCAAAATAGGTATTTGCTTTTTTTCTCAGAACCTACAAACACAATTTTGATGAAACGTCACCACAACCTTCATCACCCGTGATGTACCAATGTTTGTTCAAGGCATTGGAAAAATTGGGGTCTGAGGAGGTACACGGGGTGGAAGGGGGGGAGGGATGTTGCCCCCCAAAATAGGTTTGTTTTTCTTTGTTTATTTAAAGTCTTATGATTATGTTGGTATGATTCTACATGCTGCCCTGTCTTCTAGCAACCATTGAAATTGGTTTAAAATACCTTTAGTCAGTGCAGTATACTGTTTATTCTTCCAGGTGAGCACCAGGGGTATTGCTCCTATATTTTTATGGATGCAATTACGGTTTTTTAAAGTACATTTTCATTTATGGACGCGTTTTCTTTTTTCATTTATGGACGTTATGTCATGTTTATTTCACAGTTTACAGTTCTAGAAATTACAATTTTCAAATGCGAGATAATGATTGGGGTATTTTTTTGCTTGTTTTTTTTTTTTTTTTTACGTATGCTTTTACGTTTTTTTAAATATAAATTTTCATTTACGGATGCTTTCTGACTGTTCTGTGATGTTTCATGGTGTACCGGCTTCGATGTCCATCAGCATGCCAAATTTCATCTTTCTAGGGCACCCGGAAGGTACCGAACATTAATATCAGTTACAGTCAGGGTTAGAAAGAGCTTTATATATTATTATATTAGATATATATATATATATATATATATATAAATTTTGAGACAAAGTAGTGCAGAGTTCGACATTTCACACCAATATCATATCTTCATTACCTCCGCCACCAAAGGTGTATGGAGGTTATGTTTTCACCCCTGTCTGTTTGTCTGTCCATTTTTGAACAAGATATCTCAAAACGTTGTGGACGGATTCGGACGAAATTTGGCAGAGATGTAGCGTATGTGACAAGGATGAAATGGTTAGATTTTGGTGAAGATTCGGATTCGGATCCGGATACTCGAATTTTTAAGTGATTCTTCACGATTGAAAACTATACATAGCAGGATATCTCAAAAGGTTGTGGACGAATTTCAACAAAAATTGGTGGACAAGTTGTGTGTGTGACAAGGAAGAATCAATTCAATTTTGGTGAAGATCTGAATATGGATTCGGATACAACAATTATTTAATTTTTAAGTGATTCTTCACCAATGAGAGACAGGGCTAAAACCAACATATAGCAGGATATCTCAAAAAGTTATGGACGGATTCGGACGAAACTTGATGGACATGTTGTGCGTGTGACAAGGAATAATTGATTCAATTTTGGTGAAGATCCGGATCCGGATCCAGCTAGTAGAATTTTTTATGTGATTCTTCACTATCGAGTGATATGGCCAAAATTATATATAGCAGAATATCTCAAAAAGTTGTGGATGGATTTGGACGAAACTTGGTGGAGAGGTTTTGTGTGTGACAAGGAAGAATCAATTAAATTTTGTTGAATATCTGAATTATGGATTCGGATATAAAAATTATTTAATTTTATAAGTGAATCTTTACCAATGGGAGATATGGCTAAAACCAACATATAGCAGGATACCACAAAAAGTTACGGACGGATTTGGACGAAACTTGGTGGACAGTTTCGGTGTGTGACAAGGACGAACCGGTTCGATTTTGGTGAAGATTAGAATCCGATACGAGAATTTTTCATTTTTTAAGTGATTCTTCACCATTGAGATCTCGGGCCAAAGACGATATCTAACATGATGTTTCAAAAAGTTATGGATGAGTTTTGACAAAACATGGTGGAGTTGGGCAGGTGACAAGACAAGCCTCTCCACTGAGCGTCGCTCTGGTTTCTCAAGCAACACAGGGCGCCCTCATGCGACGTTTATTTTTAAACTATTGTAGAAGTAACAAGTTCAGAGAATAACCATGTTTGAAAAGAGTCGCACAGATTGATGTCATAGATACAGCTCACTGTCATTCATAGACCAACCTTTGCTCCCATGCAGGTTCACATATCTCCCCCCAAAACTCGTACAAGATGCTGTATCCTCGCTTCTTCTTCTTCTTCTTCTTTCAGATACAGCACGTGACTACTTGTTCAACCTCATTGCTAAAGGAAGAGCAGATGTGCCCCTGTATATGCAGTGCCTCCCCCAATTAAAGGCAGAAATTTGTAATTTGTTCACGGTACCGGCGATAACTCGCTTACTGTACGGTAAAGTACACCCCTTGGACCTTTATGTCCACCAACTAAGGCTGGGAGACAGGACCCAAGTTGACATCCCTTGGACGACGCAGTTTGTGATGCAATTTCCTGCCTGCGAAGTACCAGTTTATAATTGGGTCGGAATGAAACCTACACTACAATGTTCAATGGTCATTCTTCTACCACTGCACCACACTAGTAAGACCACAAATTTTCTTCAGGGTTAAGACCGGAACTCTGGTGACATTGGTACCTTGGAGTTATGTCAAGGTAGTTAGTGGTGTTGTTCAGCAAATACTGCATCACTGCGTGATGTGTGGTCAGGTCTTCTGAGAATTGCCATTCAGGTGTGCAGTGGTCTACCTGTGAGGAATTTGAATTAAATGGTGTACAACATGTGGTATCCATCAGCATCCGATGTCCCTGGAAGAATGATGAGGTCCAGTTTGCAGTCCAATGATTGACACTTCACCACGTGTGGTTCTTCTCGGGTTATTCATATATACGAGTATACATACAGTCAAGGAGAAAAGTAAGTACACCCCATGTAAAGTTTTGACTTTTTCAACATATTTCAACATACAGCTATTTGATCTTCATTTCAACAATATTGATAGATGAAGGTGATATAATATAACAAATATCATGAAACATTTACATTTTGTAGTCCATTGTATAATTTAAATAAACATAAATGCAAATTTCGCATGCGGAAAAAGTAAGTACACCCTTGGCTCTAATAGGTGGTGTTGCCCCCTTTGGCAGAAACAACCTCAAGTAGGCGTTTCTTATAACTGTCTAACAGTCTCTGACATCGACTGGGAGAAATTTTTGCCCAATCCTCCATGCAGAATTCTTTCAGCTGTGCGATGTTTGAGGGGTTTCTTGCATGCACAGCTCGTTTCAAATCCCCCCACAACATCTCGATGGGATTTAGATCCGGGCCTTGAGTTGGCCATTCCAGAACCCTCCATTTCTTTCTTTTCAGCCATTCCTTGGTGGATTTACTGGTATGTTTAGGGTCATTGTCATGTTGCAAGGTCCACCTTCGGTTGAGCTTCAACTTTCCGACAGATGGCCTCACATTATCCTCAAGCACCCTCAGGTACAATGAAGAATTCACGGTGGATGATATCATGGTGAGCTGCCCAGGCCCTGATGCAGCAAAGCTGCCCCAAACCATAATATTTCCACCACCATGCTTTACAGTTGGTATCAGGTTCTTGTGGTCAAATGCTGTCTTTGGTTTTCGCCAAACACGTCTTCTGGTACTGTGGCCAAATAGCTCTACCTTTGACTCATCTGTCCAGAGCACATTGTTCCAGAAGTGCTGGTCTTTGCCTCGGTGTTCATTGGCAAACTTTAGTCTTGCCTTGATGTTCTTTCTGGAGAGCAAAGGTTTCCTCCTGGCATATCTCCCATGTAGATCAAATTTGTGCAGCCTCTTTCTAATGGTAGACTCATGCACTTTGACATCAACAGTGGCAAGAGCTACCTGTAGGTCCCGTGATGACATTCTGGGGTTCTTCGAGACTTCTTTCAGCATCTTGCGGTCTGCTCTCGGGCTGAACTTGCTGGGGCGGCCTGGCCTGAACAAGTTGGCAGTTGTTTGGAATCTTCGCCACTTGTAGATGATCTTCCGGACAGTCGAAAGATTGATTTCAAATTGTTTGGAGATATTTTTAAATCCCTTCCCAGACTCGTAGGCATCTATAACCTTCTTTCTGAAGGCCTCAGAGAGCTCTTTTGATCTAGGCTTGGTGATGCCGCACACTTCAACAACAAAGAGCAAACCAAACTAAATGTCTGAGGTTTAAATAAGACAGGTTCCTCCAAGATCCTCTCTAACGATGTTCTAATTATTTGCACCTGAGCTGGTGCACCTGATTCAAATTTTAGGTATTTGAAGTAGTGATAAATGTAGGAGTGTACTTACTTTTTCCACATGCGAAATTTGCATTTATGTTTATTTAAATTATACAATGGACTACAAAATGTAAATGTTTCATGATATTTGTTATATTATATCACCTTTATCTATCAGTTGTTGAAATGAAGATCAAATAGCTGTATGTTGAAATGTGTTGAAAAAGTCAAAACTTTACATGGGGTGTACTTACTTTTTCACGTGACTGTATATATATATATATACACAAAGAATTAAGTTAAGCACCCCCCCCGTTTTTTTACAACCTCGCGCATTACAAGTTTGTTGTCGTCAAAACAGTGTAATATACCCATGATATTGCTATATTTTCTGGAGAAGTGATATTATGGTCACATAAAAACATAACAATCATGCCGTTTTCAATATTTTATTCTGAATAATTTAAGGTGAAATTTTTTGGGAATTTTAGGCATATTTTCACCTCAATTTAAGTATGGAGCTATAGGTCCATCACGGACAGTGTGGATGACGTTTATGTTTTCTAACGTACAGTCATTGTTCTGAGAAGACCTCTAGCGATCTTTGCGTCAATAACGTGTGTAGGACCCACGTGATCGGATCACTGACTCAACCCTACGTCTCATAGACCCTGTAAGCCGTCGTATGCGTTGCTGTGGCAGGTTGTTCCATTCCCGATGTAATGCACGTTCCAATTCATCCAGATTGGCTATTGGAGGGACCATCTTCGCAATTTGTCGTCCCAACATGTCCCAAACGTGCTCGAGGGGGTTCAACCTGCCACAGCAACGCATACGACGGCTTACAGGGTCTATGAGACGTAGGGTTGAGTCAGTGATCCGATCACGTGGGTCCTACACACGTTATTGACGCAAAGATCGCTAGAGGTCTTCTCAGAACAATGACTGTACGTTAGAAAACATAAACGTCATCCACACTGTCCGTGATGGACCTATAGCTCCATACTTAAATTGAGGTGAAAATATGCCTAAAATTCCCAAAAAATTTCACCTTAAATTATTCAGAATAAAATATTGAAAACGGCATGATTGTTATGTTTTTATGTGACCATAATATCACTTCTCCAGAAAATATAGCAATATCATGGGTATATTACACTGTTTTGACGACAACAAACTTGTAATGTGCGAGGTTGTAAAAAAACGGGGGGGGTGCTTAACTTAATTCTTTGTGTATATATATATATATATATATATATATATATATATATATATATATATATATATATATATATATATATATATATATATATATGTATATATATATGTAGGAGATATATCAAATATGATATATATCAGGAGGTATATATCGGGACATCAAATATGTCCATTTTACCGTTCTCCAACCTGTAGTTTTGTCCTCAAAACTCAACGTTTCGGCCAGCAACCCAGCGTGCACTGGGCCTCCACTAGCCTTTATCAAGAGTAATTCCCTTGTTTGCCTCCTCCCAGATATACCTGGGGGAAGAGGGTGGGCCTATTCTGCCAACCAATCACATTGCTGTGTTGTGAGACCTCGTGACCATTGACTCGTGACAAGCTTGTGTGGCAAGTGTTTTGTGTGTGTTTGCGAGGTGCATTGTGTTTGTGTTTTCTTTGTCGCCTTTGTTGTTTATGTCCCACTTTGTCCTGTTCCTCCTTCCAGCATCGGTGTCTCTCCAGTGTATTGTTACGTTTGGAGGGGATAGACAATGATTACCTTAGAACCAGGTAGAATGTATAGGTAGGTGCTCCGAATGTCGTGTAGAAACCTTGATGTAAATAAGTCAAATCCGTGTGTTCGGATTAAGTGTATCTTTGTCCCCATCGGAGGAGTGGGATATGTTAATTAGCTCAGGGATTATGGGGTAATTTATCCCCTGTATGTCGTTACCTCTGTACTTTATTTCTATGTCCCTTTTAGCGCCACACCATAGACACATAACCAAGCCAAGCAATCCACTCCCCATTAAGCTCACTAATTATAAAGCCACCGGAAACCCAGATGAAGCACTAGTGCTGATTACCCCGACTGGAAAGAGACAAAGAACAGGACGAAAGATGCCACGCCCCGAGGAGCCGTGATTGGGCGGAATTTGATTGGTGCACGCCCGGGGTAAGATGGAACTTGCTGATAGGAGCAGAGATGGACTACAAAGAGGTGGCACACGCTGATTGGTGAAGCAGGCATGGATGATGTCAGAGCCTGGGTGATAACAGAATGCTCTGGTGGACATTTTTTCTCTTGCTTCCTGCTCGTTCTGAATGCTATAGCCAACGGTTGTGCGCCGACGCTTCTCTCCTTTCTTCCCATCCTGGACCTTGTTACGAACGGCAGTGTTCCAAGACCTTGCTGATGGTTGGGAGGCGGAAGAGCTGCGAACGGAGAGCTGCGGTTTCCGTGCAGAGGTAGTGAGGACAGGCATGACTGGCGGCGCGATCTGCATGCCTGCTCGTTGCTTCGCGCGACCGAGTGAATGAGGGTGCCTTGAGGCCTGGTTCTGCACATGGACTTCGCGTCAAGGAGTGTGTTCCCACGCACGGCCCTCCGGGACCCGTTCACAAACTGATGAGAGACACAAGCCTATTGAGCTAAGTGCCACAAACAATGCTGTTATTTTCCAGTTATTTTATCTTACGTCTGTTTTCAAGTCTGTCTGTGGGGACGTCCCAATTTATGAATCATAATTTTATTTCGCCGTGTTTTATTTTGTACCAGCATTTTATTAAATAAACATGTTTATTTTTGTACATTTTAAATCCGTTTCGTGTGAGTTTATTTATTACAGGTTCGAGGACGTCGGGTGGAAGCCGTTCAGGTAAGGCTCTGGTTTCTCCCCCGTTTGCTCCCCACGCATATTAACTCCGCTATAATTTTTGAACTGAACGTCTCAGAGTAACAGCTTGTTCGGCTATTCGTTCCTTGGAAAGATTTTAATTACCAGGAACACGATAGTATTTATGAATGAGAGGTCCGTACGCCTGTGATAAGGACTTTGACAAAAGTTTACTTTCGACTGCTCCTTCATTTATTCTGTTAAGACAGTCAGTCAATTCTGCTTCTTCTTCTTATTCTCCTCCTCTTCCCTTTATAAGGGGTGAGGTGATGAGGTCCAATGGCACCAAGATTCTGCCCTACCTTTGATAATTTCCCTGAATATGGGACAATAAAGATTTATTATTATTATACTCCTCCACTCCCCTCTGTCCTCACCCAACTCTCTTCACCTTCCAACCACCACATCTTTCTCATATCCCTCTTCACACAAGCCTCCCATCTCTAACATGGTCTACCTCTTTTCCTCCTACATCGTTCCCTCAACCTATCCACTCTCTTTGCCATTCTTTCTTCCCCCATCCGCAACGTGTCCAGCCCATCTCAGCCAGCATTTCACCAATCTCCCTGTCAAGCTCATCTGCACACCAATCTCCTCCATCAGTTCATACAACCTTTCCATTCAATCTCCTTGAAGTCTTTCTGCCTACCATTACACCCTCCACCCTCCTCCACACATTCGCACCCACCTGAAGCCTGCACCGCATCTCTGCCTCTGACTCCTCAGTCACTGTTCCCCCCCACCCCCAGATGTCCAAACCTATTTCCTTGGCTGATCTCCTCCTCTAACCTGATATTCATTTATTTTCTCTGCTGCATGACCCTCATCACCATTGTCTTCTCCATGCTCATTTCCAGCCCATGTTTCGCAAATGCCTCCTTCAACTCCCCCAAAACTTCGTGCATCTCCCCGCCCACTCTCCACCACAAACAACAACCATATCGTCCGCATGCAATATCCTCCACATAGTACCTTTCATGTTTACCTTCCTGGTTACCAGCTCCATCACCATGATAAACAGGAGTGGGCTGACAGCGCTTCCCTGCCTCAAACCAATGTTCACACTGAACTCCTCCGACATTCCAGGACTAACCAAAAGTCTTCCCTTCGTTCGTTCCCTTGTACATCCCTTCCACCAACATAACTTCAGCTGTCGGCACTCCCATCCATCTCAGTGTCGCTATCGCCATCTCTCTTGGGACAATGCCATAGGCCTTCTCCAGATCCACAAATCGCAATGCCATTTAACCTTCCACCTCCAACCTCTTCTCCACCAGCTGTCCCAGCACGAACATCCCATCTGTCATCCCCTTACCCTTTCTAAACCCCTGCTGCTCTTCTCCGATCTCCTTCTCCACACTCTTCGTTATCTTCCCGTCCAGAACCCTCTCATTACATGAATAAGGCGTGTAATGTCCCTGTACTTCCTCGGATCTTGAACATGCATACATTCAACATACATACATTCAACATCTTCTTCGTCCACCTGACTCTGACTTCTCCCGCTGCAATTATCATCTCTATCCACACCTCATCAATGCCCGGCGCCCTTCCTTTTTCATCCTCTTCAATGCTGTCCACACTTCCTTTTCCATGGTCTCCACCAACTCAACTTTTCCCTCCACAAAACTCGGTAGCTCCAGCTCGCAGTTGCTTCCTTCCCAGTTCAACATCTATTTGAAATTCAACAGCTGTTCCCACACCTTCAATACTGCGCCCCTCTCTGTCACTAGCCTCTCACCTCCATCTTTAATCACCACCCCAACCCCCTTCATGCAGTGATGTAGTTACCCTCGCCAATTTTTTGTCAAGTATGTTGACCACTCTGGTTTGTGTGTGTGTTTGTTTGTCTGTCCTCTCACTTATACTTGCGTACAGGTCACAATTTTAAACCGATCTTCACGAAGCTTCACCAAATGCTAAAGTTCGTGGTCCGGCAAAATCCTATATATTTTTGATGTCAAAAGGTCAATGTAGGCCAAAGGTCAACCACTTTTTTTCAAATTTCTAAACTCCTCAATTTTCATCCGATTGATTTGGAATTTGAATGGGATTTTCATATCAGCGAACTGAATTCAACCACCAACTATTTTTAAGGTCAACATAGGTCACAAGGTCAACATAGGCCAAAGGTCAACTACTTTTCTCAAATTTCTAAAATCCTCAATTTTCATCCGATTGACTTGAAATTTTTATAGGATTTACATATCAGCTAACTGAATTCAACCACCAACTATTTTTGAGGTCAACATAGGTCACAAGGTCAACATAGGCCAAAGGTCAACCACTTTTCTCAAATTTCTAAAATCCTCAATTTTCATCCGATTGACTTGAAATTTTTATAGGATTTTCATATCAGCGAAATGAATTCAACCACCAACTATTTTGGAGATCAACATCGGCCAAAAGGTCAACATAGGCTCCTACCCTGAAAGTTTAGTCTCAATTGGACATGTGGCTGCTGAGAAAAACGAGGTTTAGCTTGTACGGACTGACCGACAACCCGAAAACATAATGCCTCCAGTTACCTTCGGGGGCGGGGGTATAAAAATAGGAAAAGAAAATTAGTTTACTCGCACCGCGGCCATGCGACAGTATAGGTTAGCACCCTCTGGGGTGGTATTGTACAAAAAGAAAACATTTGAGTCATCACCTCCATTGAAAGCGTCCCACTTCATAACATATTGGAAATTTTTCTACCACTGCGATGTGGTACCAACCTGTTCATGATTGCCTCTAACCAAAGAAATGTTCGCAACTCGTCGTGAGTGCACCCTGTGTTCTGCCAAAAGGCTTATGGGACTCCAGTAGCACCATCACTACAAATTCATGCAAAGAATTCCATACACATTGCTTTTCATAAGCAAGTCAGATGCTAAGAAAAATTAATAGACACCTGAACATTAAGAAATTCATCCAACTTTTTCAACATAAAGCACAGGAACCCACTCCCCGCCACCATTCCCTTCACAGGCCACCCGGCACATTGAAAGGCTTCCCAAGATCCATGGGATCTCCAACTCCCCCAACCTCTTCCTCGCCTGGACTCTCTGGAGACTGCTCCACAGAGTCTTCCTGGCCCTTGGCGACAGCATGCAACTCCGCAGCTCAAAGGCCTCGATAAATTCCAATTTAAGGGAACCATCCCAATGTCCTATGGTTCATATCGGAGGAGTTTCCTCCGATGACAATATAATTGATCAAATTCCATCATAATGCCGCAACTCTCAAAACACAAACAGATTTCATGCTGTCAGGATTATGTGCAATGATTCCTGCAAGTCTACACTCTCTCTCTCTCTTACATGCACAACTATACAATCCCCAATAAGCATTAATAGGTCCGGCATACATGGCAAAACCTCCAAAATCGATTCCTCCGAGCAGGTTGATAGACGTGTTTCTTGTACATTTTGCTGCAGTGCACTTTTTATGTCCTTGTACAACACCTAACAATCGTGCTTTCCTGGCATCCTCCATGATGACTTGTTTTGAAACCTTTGCTATCGATCTGGATTCCATTACTTCATCATGTTACAGTATCGCAGACCTGATGTGACCTTTGTTCTCTCAAAAGCCTTGAAAGCTTAATTCGAGAAATTTTTTAAAGACGTGCAAACATCCGTCTTGATCATCACTTTTGAGATCCATTGCACGAGAAATGCATTTGCCGCAGATAGATGCTGCTGTCAGATTTATTTTAAATACATGGTTTTTCAGTGGAGAGTAAAATATTAAGGCCAACAGCCATAAATGAATGACCTTTAAACAAGGGAAGGAAGTAAGAGTCAGCCATAGTTAGTGGACTGGTATCACGTGTAACGCAGGCCAGACGAGACTGACAGGTTGTCCTCTTCCTTTTTTTATTTATTAATGGAAGTCACCCCAAGGAAGGCATCAACCCACTATAGGTAAGGGAACGTCAAAAAAATATAAGGATGAAGCAAAACAAAATAAACAAATAAATAGCAAGAAAACAGCCATGACACAGGATGTAGCATGAGTCATATAAAATGTGAAAAGAGCCTGAAAGAGCCACCTGGATTTTATCAACCATTAGTGACATTTGGGAAAATGCCAGGGGCATAGAAAAGGCCCCTTTATATATGGTATGTGCCATGTGGCAAAGTACAGAAAAGAAGGGACATTCAGCAAATCTCGTGTGCATGCTGGACTACCCTTGTGTTCTTAGGAGGAACCAAGTCTTTTTTTTTTCTTTTTTTTTTTTTCTTTTGTTTTGTTTTGTTTTGTTTTGTTTTGTTTTGTTTTGTATACAAGATCGAGGCTCGTGAAAGAGCGAACATTAATCACACAGAAAGACAAACAGACACATAAAACAAATAACATCGGGAGCGGTAGACAAGATGGGGAGAGAGGGGGAAGGACACAAACACAACATTTGAGAGCAGGGACCGAGAGACATGGAGAGATCTGTGGGAGGGAGAGGGCTTTGGGGGGGAGGCATGTGAAGGGGGGGGGGGGGTGGGAGAGGTATAAACATATGGACACTGCCAGGATTTCCAGGAAAGAAGTTGGAATTTCAAACAAGGTGGATCTGGGGTGAATTAGTGGGGGTAGAAAACATCAAGGTTTTGGATGGGGGAAGATAAGAGATGGTGGTGAACAGCTGTTTTAAAGACCTGGAGGGAGGAGAGGGATTGAAGGGAGTGTGGGAGTTTGTTCCAGAGGCGGGAGAAAAGACGAATGAAAGAGTGAAGGTGAGCAGAGAGCCGAGATTTCGGCAGTTTAACCATCAGAGGGTTGCTGGCAGATCTTGTGCGACCTGTAGGAATATTTGGGGGACAGAGCACAGAGAGAGCTGGGGGAGCAAGGCCGGAAAGGAGTCGGTAGAAGACAGAAAGACCACCTACCTGCCTGCGGTGAGTGAGTGAAAGGCCCTCAGAGATAGCTTCATCGCGGGAGATTCCAATGATTTTGAAAGCTTTGGATTCAACAGCGTGAAGCCGAGCCAGGTGTGAGGCAGGAGCACCAGCCCATAGGGGAGAACAGTATTCCATTGAGCTGCGGATGAAAGCCTTGTATGTGGTGAGGAGCTCAGGTGTGCCGAGGAAGGACTTCGCACGACGGAGGATGCCCAGTCGGCGACTGGCTTTGGAGGCCAGCTTGGAAATGTGGTTTTCCCAAGAAAGATCATGGCAGATAGTGAGACCCAAAAGCTTGAGCGACAGAACTTCTTGGAGAGGATTGTTGAGAAGGTAGATGGGAGGGTTGTCCAGTCGATCTTTTCGGAGAGACATAGTAAGAGAGTGAGATTTGTCAGGATTGAAAGACATGTTCCACTTGTTTGACCAGTCTGTGATTTTGTCCAGGTCTTCAGAGAGTGAGGAGGCTGCAGACTGCCGATCTGAGGGAAGAGGAATGGAGCGGCAGAGAGTGGAATCATCAGCAAAGAGATAGAAAGGATTTTCCAGAGAGTCGGAGAGATCATTGATAAAGACCAGAAAAAGCACAGGGCCCAGCACACTTACTTGGGGAACTCCAGCCTGAACAGGAAGGGGAGATGAGAGAAATCCATTCAGGGCCACACGTTGACTACGACCAGAGAGGAAGTCCGCAAGCCATGCATGGAGATTTCCATGGATACCATAGGAGGAGAGTTTGGTGAGCAGAGCTGGGTGCCAGACCATATCAAAGGCCCGTGATATGTCAAGGGAGACAGCTCTGATTTCCTGTTTGGCATTGAGGACCTCCATCCATTGTTGAGACAGCAGAAGCAGCATGTCCAGAGTAGAGTGACCTGGTCTGAAACCAAATTGATGATCAGAGATCAAGCCATTGGAGAAGAGGAAAGATTTCATATCCGAAGCAATGATGGATTCCATGACTTTGCTGATCATTGGGAGCAGGCTGATTGGTCTGTAGTTGCAAGGATCTGTTTTTGCACCTTTTTTGTGTAAAGCGGTAATGTTAGCTGATTTCCAGGATGCTGGCAGATGACCTTGAGCAAAAGATAGGGTGAAAAGAACAGAGAGAGGGTGAGATAGAGCGGCAGAGCAGGATTTTAGGACCCGTGGGCTGATGCCGTCTGGTCCAGTTGCAGAATCAGAGTCGAGGTTTGACAAAAACTCCTCCACCTTGTCAGGAGAGAAGGACACAGAGTCCAGGAGCAGTTGGGTTCGACTGGGAAAGGTGGGAACAGAGAGAGATGGGTTTGGGACTAAGGATTTTGAGGCGAACACAGAGTTGAGGCATTCGGCTTTGTCACGTGCGATGTCAACTGTGTGGCCATTTGAGGTAAGGGAGGGGATGGAGGGGGAACAAACACCAGAAACGGATTTGACCAGACGCCACCAGGATTTGGAGGAAGGAGACAGGTTTGAGAGTTCATTCTTGAGTGAGGAGAGATAGTGCTTCCTGGCACTCCTGAGGGTAGACACACACTTGTTCCGAGCTTGGTGGAAGGAACTGAGATTGCCTTCAGTTGGATTAGCCTTCCAAGAGGCAAAGGCAAGTTGTTTCAGGGCAACTGCCTCACCACAAGATTCAGTGTACCATGGACGGGAGGAAGGGTAAGACAACTGAAGGCGAGATGGGATAAATCTGTGCATGAGAGAGATCAGTTTGCTTTGGAAGAATTCCCAGGAAGAATTGATGTCAGAGGCAGTGGAGATGGGAGACCAATCCAGACGATTGATGGCTGCTTGAAGACCGTCCCAGTCGGCCTGAGTGAAATGCCAGACTCGTCGATGCTGAGGAGGCTCTCTGAGAATGGCCAGAGAGATGTCCACTTTGACAAGCACATGATCAGAAGAACCGATTGGAGCAGAAGAAGAGCAGCAGACATTAGCAGGGAAGTTTGTCATAACCAAGTCGAGAAGAGAAGATACTCCATTGGCTGAGATCCGGGTCGGGAAATTGACAGATTGTGTCAATCCCAGTGAGTCACAGAAGTCATTTGCTGAGGTGCCATGACTGGTGAGAGAGGAACCCACACCCAACCAGGTGGCATGATGACAGTTGAAGTCACCACATATGAGGAAGAGAGAGTTGGGATGAGTGGATAGAAGTTGTTCCATGTTGTCAGACAGTGAAATGTAGATGGAGTCATCACTGTTTTGGGGACGGTACAGAACACATATGAACAAAAGGTGGGAGCGGAGAGGAAGCCGTAACCAGAGGTACTCCTGCGGGTGAGGAGGAAAGAGGGCAGTGCAAGGAGAGTGAGGAAGAGAGTTTTTGACAAAGATAGCCACCCCACCACCAGGCCGAGGCTCAGGTCTATCATACCGGAGGAGGGAGTAACCAGGAAGAGATATTAAGGAATCAGAGACATCTTGAAGGAGGAAAGTCTCTGTTAAGCAGATCAAGTCTGGATTGTCAGAAGCAACCTGTATGGAGAGATCAGTCAGGTTTGAGCGAAGGCCCCGGATGTTTGAGGTCCATACCGCTAATGAAGAGAGAGGGGGAGCATCGGGTACAGGACAGGGGAGGGGAGGAGTAGGGTAAGATGAAGGATGAGAGGGGGAGGTAGGGAGAGCAGTTGATAGTGTGTCAGATGTTGCAGAAGAGTTCCAAGAAAGGGAAGGATGAGGAGGATGAAAGGTTTGATGGTGAAGGGATGAGGCACAGTGAGGGGTTGTTTGAGGGGGGGCAGAGGAAAGCAGAAGGTTTGGGGGGGTGGAGGTATGAGATAGAAGGGAGACGAAGTGGGGAGGAGGCAGCTTGGAGGAGGAGGGGGGAGGAGGGAGAATTGGAGAGGAATGGTATGGGGGGAGAATTGAATGGGAGGGATTGGGGGGGAGTTTTGAAGGGGAGGAGTGAGGGGGGAGTTTAGGAGGGGAGGGGCAAGGGGGGAGTTTTGGAGGGAAGGGGCAAGGGGGAAGTTTAGAAGTGGAGGGGCAAGGGGGGAGATCAGGAGTGGAGGGGCAAGGGGGGGATTAGGAGGGGAGGGGCAAGGGGGGCGTTTAGGAGGGGAAGGGCAAGGGGGGAGTTCAGGAGTGGAGGGGCAAGGGGGGAGTTTAAGAGTGGAGGGGCAAGGGGGGAGTTTAGGAGTGTAGGTGCAAGGGGGGGGATTTGGATGGGAGGGGCAAGAGGGGAGTTTAGAAAGTGGATGATTAATGAAAGACGAACATTGATAACAAATTGGGTTTGTTGTGATTTTCAAGTTAGCAATCCGATTCAGAACGATGGAGGAGGGATGGAATGAATGTGAATTTAGACCATGTAGTGAGGGAGACGTATAAGATATTGAATTTCTTCTTTTTTGAAGTGGAATGAGTTGGAGAGGAAATTGAGAAAAGCCTTTTAAATAGGAAGAAAAACAGCGTGTTGTAATATACCACTGAATAAAACACAGAAGGGGAAAGGTTAAACATATTTAAATAATATTTAAACAGAACTGTGAACAATCTTATATGCACAAAAATACCAACGGGGGGAGAGCCGAGAGGGACCACCACGAGTCACGTGAACAGGGCAAACGGTGGATGGCAAGGAGATAATGGGGGCGGGGCGAACAGCACACCTGGACAGAAAATACAGGATGAGACAACAGTACACGTGGAGAAAGGAAAATAAATGTTTTTGTTTTTTTGGGTTTTTTTTGGGGGGGGGGGGATTTAGAACGTTAGACAGAGTATTATGTTCGGGGTAGAAGGGAAAAAACCAAGAGCCAAGCAAAACACGCTTAAGTTAACAAAACACTGACGGGGGTACAACTACAAGGCCACACACGAGGAGCAGAACACGATTAATTAATTACGAGTTACAGGAAATTCAAACCAAAACTAACTATAATCAAACAATATCGCATGGACGATAAAATAACGAGTTGAAATTTGACAATCTATCTGGGGAAATAGGGGGAGAAACACGTGGTCGAAGAACGAACGAACGAATAAGAATGAATAAACGAATGAGCACAGAGAAGGTAATGTCTTTTTTTTTTTTTTTTTGAGTTGAGATTTACATAAGGAAGTAGGCTTTGGGGTGAAAAGACTGCGAAAACAGAGAACGAAAGTTATTGGATCACAAACGACAGGCGCTGAGGGAAAAACAAAGCCTCAAGGTTGTACAGTGTACACTGTACAAGGCCTCAAGACGACACGAATTAACACGATTTTCAATACAGGTATGAAAGATTTGCACCGAAAATCTTTGTCGGGACAATATACGTACATACACCATAAAATAAATACAGTTTTAACGAAAATACAAAATGGGAACAATTACTTAACTTCGATTTCGATGGAGAGCGTGTGGAGCTGCGAAAAAACGAACCATCGCCAGCAAGACCGGAAACGGAAGTCTGTGTATGTACGTGTATGTCCATAAAAGTTCATTTTAAGGGTCGCCCTACATCTGACAAATAAAATACATGTACTTCTTCTTGCAGCTGTATGAATGAAATTGGCGCCCCTTTATATGAACTTTTGGTTCAGGTCCGGATCCAGATCCGACCTATTAGTCAGGTTCACTATGTTAACAAATATAATTTCGTTCAAAATTTTGGGAGATTAGCAAACCTGTACATTTTTGGAATATTCAGAGCATGGAGAATCCGAAAATCAATGTTGGCATTTGCACATACACCTGCATGGCCGCCATTTTAGATTTTAAAAATGGCCGCCATAAAATACATATTTTGCGCTATCTCGGCTTCTAGTCAACCTAGAAACTTAATTAAATATGCTAATCCTATGTTTTCTGGGTGAAGGAATCCAATAAAGGCCTCAAAATAGTGCTCAGGATTATAGAAAAGCAACAAACAAAGGTAATTGAAAACCATTGTCTTTATATTTGTGATATAACTGTATTACATAATACATGATATTGCAAGTCCTTTGAAGTTATAGGTATGGGTTTATAAAGCAAGAAAGCAGCCTTGTTAGTATCAGATTGAACTATAAGTCCTATACACAGGATCTACGAGGTCTATACTGTTCAGGAATATGCTTTTACAGATCTTCATCACTATCCTGAGTGTCATTTTCGCAAAGGTGTCTACGCAAATGCCAACATTCTCTGAATATTCCAAAAATGTATAGTTTTGCTCATCTGCAAAAACATTGAACGAAAAAACATAGTGAACCTGACTATATTAGTGGATACAAAACGTGAACTGTTCAGCCTGGCGGAGATATGCGCTCTACGAAGTGCCCTTCTAGTTTTCTTTTTCTACTGAGTACTGTTGTCATCACTCATCAGCTGAAGAGCCACAACCTCTGGGATCCATCGTCCGGACAAATAAGCCCCACTGCACCTATTGAATAAGCCCCATACATGGAGCTTATGCCGTGTATTTATAAAAGAAATGTCGATTTGGGGAATGAGGCCTCACCCCTAACTGAAAAGGGTAAAACAATATTTGATGTGCCTCTTATCTCAGTACTCCCACAACAAACTGCGCCTGAGTACTCGACCCGGGGCATTCTGATGGCTTGCGGGCAGAGAGGTGCATCGTAACTAGAATATCCTTCGGATGGGATGTGGAGCTGTCGTTCGCATCGCTCACACTCTCTTGTAAACCTAAATATCCTGTGATGGATGGAGAAAATAGTAGGCCAGAATGCTGAACAAATTCAGAAATTATTGCTCTGGGCTCTGGGCCTCAGCCATCACTAGACAAGCATCCCTCAATGCATCTCAGAACCCTGACCACTGCCTGCACAAAAAGCTAAGAAAACATTTACTCATCCAAAGATTGAAGAGCAGCAATCCCTTTACTGGAGTAGCTCAAACATATATCGCAGCAGGTGATGTCACGTGACAGATGAAGCAATGGCATACATGCCAACCCAGGGACCATCTACAGCACCTTCCCTGCTCCACCAGGCCCCCTGGTTGTGATCTGTTTCGGAAGGATTGGTGTCGCCATAACCGGCTTCAAACAGGTGTTGGCAGATTTCACCTGGAACCTTGTTGATTCACCCGACTGTGAGTGTGGCCTCCCCCAGACTGCAGATCAACTTGTGGAAGACTGACCCCTGAAGTCAAAAGACCCTGAAGACCCAAAATTCCCCAAAGACCTAAAAGACTGCCCCACACATTGCCTCGGCCCTAGAGGGAGGATGGCATGCATGCAGCACCTGACTGCAAAGGCCCAAGGATGACTGAAAACCGCTAACTTCACATCGCAGACCAACAACTCAGACACGACACAAAAAAAACCAACCCATAACCACCTATAATCACACGGAAAACTTTTATTGGCAGCATCTACTCTCGATGGAATAATGGATGTCGAGTCTACTCGGGCAATGATTGCATTGCCTTTCTATTGCTGGTACACACGGGTAAGTGTGTGGTATAGACCAGGGGGGGGGGGGTGGGTCACCACTCCTCTCCGTCTCTCTTTTGGCCGCTGGGGAATTCACCCTCTTCCACCTGTTTTGGGGCCACAGGGAAGGCCTGCCTTTTTTGCTATGAAAAAAGGTAAGAAGTCAAACATTTGAGCAGCCTTGGACGTGCACCTTGACCCCATGGCCAAGGCACAACGTCAACAAGGCTGTCCCAATAACAATACACATGCGCCTCAACCCCAAGGGGGAAGCACATGGTCATTCAAACGCATGCATCATGCCCCCGAAGGGCCACAATGCATGGTCATACAATTGGGACCACTCCTCTTAATAGGAGTAAGACCCCTTGATCCACCGACAGGGCATCCCTCTTCCACCCGTGTTGTTGGAGTCGACTGTACTCTCATCCACCAGATGTGCAGAGCCATCTGCCATTTAAACCGTATGGCTGCGGATAGGTACTACACCTTGCCCACAGGTGACCTGGGGTTATACAATACAGGGGCATCCATCTCCCTGAGGTATAAGAAGACACCCGCATACCCTTATAATAATGTGGAATAATATGGAATAATAGTACTGATTATATCAATTGTGAAAACCAAGGACGTTAACATTTTTTTGTAGCAGCCATGCCATGGTTTGGCCATTTCCATGTTCCATATGCAATGGGAAGCGTGTGCCGATTGGGAAAGGAAGATTGATAATGCAAGAATGAAAAGAAGCAGGAAAATAGAGGGAAAGGGCAACGGTCGAAGAAAGGAGGAAACATGGGGAGGTTAATGGAGGGGGTACGATGAATCCTGCCGGAAATGTCAATTATTAAGTGCTAAAATGAGCAATCAGATTGTTTTATAAAGGTACATGTCTTAGAATCATAAAGTATATAGGATTTTCATGTATGAAGTTATGTATGAAGTTCACCTCAATGGGATATTAAAAAATTGAGAGCCAAGATTTTGGGGAAAAAATACGTATGTGGTATTTTTCTCTTATATTATACTTCTGCAACTAGAAACACCCACTTCCTCTGGGAGCAGCCTGGTGGTAGTGGTGGTGGTGGTTGTGGTGGTTCATATGCAGCATGTGGCTGCATCATTTTGTGTGGGCTCGTCTGCCCCTAATGCAATGCCTCTCTATAACCAGTCATCTGGTACTCATTTTGCCGAAGTCGGAAGGATGACCGGCTGAATTAACCCAACTGTTTTTTTTTTGGTTTTTTTGTTTTGGTTTTTTGTATACTGAATCGAGGCTCGTGAAAGAGCTAACATTTATTTCACAAACAAATCAACCAGACAAACAAAATATATAAAAAGAGGGAGCGGAAGACAAGATGGGGAGAGAAGGGGAAGCACACAAACATAACATTTGAGAGCAGGGAGATGTGTGGGAGGGAGAGGGCTTGGGGGGAGGAGGCGTGGGAAGGGGGGGGGGAGAAGTATAAAACACAAGGACACCAAGGACTTCCAGGACAGAAGTTGGTATTTCAAAAAGGGGATTTGGGGTGAAATTAACGGGGGTAGAAAAGATCAAGGTTTTGGATGGGGGAAGATAAGAGATGGTGGTGAACAGCTGTTTTAAAGACCTGGAGGGTGGAGTGGGATTGAAGAGAGTGAGGGAGTTTGTTCCAGAGGCGGGAGAAAAGAGGAATGAAGGAGTGAAGGTGAGCAGAGAGTCTTGATTTTGGCAGTTTAACCATAAGGCGGTTGCAGGCAGATCTTGTGCGACCTGTAGGAATATTTGGGGGACAGAGCCCAGAGAGAGCTGGGGGGGGGGCAAGGCCAGAGAGGAGTCCGTAGAAGACGGAAAGACCACCAACCTGCCTGCGGTGAGTGAGTGAAAGGCCCTTGGAGTTAGCTTCATCGCGGGAGATTCCAATGATTCTGAACGCTTTGGTTTCAACAGCGTGAAGGCGAGCTGGGTGAGAGGCAGGAGCACCAGCCCAGAGGGGAGAGCAGTATTCCATTGAGCTGTGGATGAAAGCCTTGTATGTGGTGAGGAGCTCAGGTGTGCCAAGGAAGGACTTCGCACGACGGAGGATGCCCAGTCGGTGACTGGCTTTGGAGGCCAGATTTGAAATGTGGTTTTCCCAGGAAAGATCATGGCAGATAGTGAGACCCAAAAGCTTGAGTGACAGAACTTCTTGGAGAGGATTATTCAGAAAGTGGATGGGAGGGTTGTCCAGTCGGTCTTTTCGGAGAGACATCGTAAGAGTGTGAGATTTGTCAGGATTGAAAGACATGTTCCACTTGTTTGCCCAGTCTGTGATTTTGTCCAGGTCTGCAGAGAGTGAGGAGGCTGCAGACTGCCGATCTGAGGAATGAGGAATGGAGCGACAGAGAGTAGAGTCATCAGCAAAGAGATAGAGAGGATTTTCAAGAGAGTCAGAGAGATCATTGATGAAGACCAGAAAAAGCACAGGGCCCAGAACACTGCCTTGGGGAACTCCAGCCTGAACAGGAAGAGGAGATGAGAGAAACCCATTCAGGGCCACATGTTGACTACGACTAGAGAGGAGGTCCGCCAGCCATGCGTGGAGATTTCCATGGATACCAAAGGAGGAGAGTTTGGTGAGCAGAGCGGGGTGCCAGACCCTATCGAAGGCACGTGATATGTCAAGGGAGACAGCTCTGTTGTTAATTCAACGACATGACAGAGGCTCAAACTCAGGACCCGAAGATCTCAAGCCAGCCACCTTTACCATTAAACCAACACCAGACTATACGGGAGAGGTGGGGCAAATATATTTTGTGCCGTAGCTAATAATCCCCCCTGTCTGCAGCAGGGGTCAGTAAACCACTTGCACTGTGGCATGTGTACATGTGAAACTCGTGAGATGTCTCTCCCCCTCCCACCCCGTCACAGGGGGGGGGGGGGGTGGGGTTGTACCGATGGCCTGACCCCGTCTACTACCAACATGTATGCCAAATTTGGGGGAAATCGGCACAGCCCTGTTTTTTCTATGATGTTTAGACACACACACACACACACACACACACACACACAACTGCTTTATTTAATAAAGTAGGATAAGTAGATCAAACATGTGATGGCCCTGAGAGTCTTATGCATTATTTAATTACCTTAAATGCAGTATAAGCTTTCATTTTT
This sequence comes from Myxine glutinosa, assembly GCF_964187855.1. Lineage (NCBI taxonomy): Eukaryota > Metazoa > Chordata > Myxini > Myxiniformes > Myxinidae > Myxine > Myxine glutinosa. The sequence continues at coordinate 110,122,641 of NC_136262.1, forward strand.
AGAACTTTTAATATCACTGTTTTGTAGTTTTGGATCCAGTCTTTTAAGAAACCCCTCCTGACATTTCTCAAATGCAGACATTTAACTGGGGAATAACAACAAAGGCAGCCGAGAAGAGGTTTGCAACAAAAAGTTTGAAAGCAGATTATACTACCTTTCAAGATGTTGCATAGATTTCGAAAAGAAGCAAACTTATCATTAACGAGGAACACTTATGTTGCAGGGAAGAATCTCAAAGGGTGCTTTTCCTACAAAATGGTAGATTTCATTTTCAAATCCAGATCCATTGTTCATTGTGCTTTTTTGGAGTCTTCTCTTTGCCGACATTGTCATTGATCTCTGCACTCCTCTGTCCTCAATGCCGTTCGCAAAACATCCGTAACACAGGAACGACCCTCTTTTCTTGAAAATGCAATATGGGGGTTTGACAGACCCATTTGTCATTGAAGCGGACTTTTCCTGAAAGGTAGTTTGCAGTCCAAGGTCAATGACAATTCGTGTGGATTCATGTGTGAATTTCTTTCAATTTTCAGGGGAACAACTTCATGAAATCAGAAGGTAAATTTGGTCCAATTAAAGTAAATAATTGTGGGTGGGGGGGAGGAAAGGTTGAGGGGTGGGTGGGTTGGTGGGGGGGGGGGGGGGGGCGATGGCAGATGTAATTTGTGGTCAAAGGCAATATAATATTTCATTTTATCAGGCCACAAAAATTGCTATTAAAGAACTAAAAACGTGAACATCGCAAGCGGGCGCAGTATGTCCCACATTCCATCCAGTTTAACAACTTGTAAGATAAAAAGAAACACACCAGATCAATGTGTACATGCTGTGGTTGAAGGGATTGCGGAACTGTATCCTTATGCCAAGTCTTATCTGGATTCACTTAAATAAAATGGCTCGGCAGGGAAAACCCAATAATTTTGTGACCAAGTCAAGATTTGCAGTATATATTATCATTATAATTTAAAAATTATTGTTGTAATATATAATTATTATTATAATTATATTTGCCATAAATATATATTGTTACGGTCCGCGGTTAAGGATGTTATGTTTGCCGAGCGGAGGCCCCGCGACCTAACAGTTTCCCCGATTCACCCGATTCACTCGAACGTTGGCCGTATCGCGCCACAGTTATTCAATGAGGGGAAAGACAAAGACGACAGATGTGAAGAAAAGGAATAAGAAGACGAAACAAAGGTTGAAAATACTACTAAATTTATTTACTATTTACAGGGTCAAAATAACCAAGGAGAAGGAAAGATAAGAAAATAATTTACAGAAGCTTTTAGAGACACAGTGAAAATACTAGCTTATCTAACAGGCTTAACTTATTCCCAGGGACAAGACAAAAGACAGACTACGAACACACTTACACGGGGAATGATGATAGGAATGGCAGGTGGATGGCTGGGGGGAGAGGGAGGTCCAACGGGTCCGGCAGCACGATCGGCACGTTGGGCAGCCGCCGTTCCTTCGCGGCCCTGCTCCAAACTGCCGTCCAGGCCCCACGCTGCTGTGGCTGCAGTTTCGGTGGCTCAAGCTGCTGTGGATGCAACCGCCACTCTTGTCATGGACCTCTCTTTGTCATGGACCTCTCTTTGTCATGGACCTCTCTTTGTCATGGACCTCTCTACGCAGCTTTGCTCTGACGACTCCCTCCTTATCACTCTTGCGCCCGCGCTTTTATAACGCCTCCGGCGATTAAGCCGCCGGCCTTCAGGACATGCCCATCGGTGTGCTCGCCTCGGCCAAGGTTGGTCGCGCGACCCTCTGGCTCCGCCCTTGATGACGACGGGTGGGCACGCCTTTCTTCCCCGACCCAAGCACATGTTCAATGGCGGCTTTGGAGGGGATGTAATTGGCAAATTGAGGCTTGGCCATGACAAAAGGGGAAATGGAGGTTTTTGGGAATGGGAATGAAGGGAATCTATCTATTTCACTTGGTGCAATGGAGTGTCATTTTAATGGAAGACAAGGCCTTACCCTAAAACACATAATAAAGATATAAGCTACTGAACAAGGGTTTTATAGTGTCCTTCAATGGATGCTTTATGGAATTAACTACCGGAACGCCCTTTGACCTTTACACAACACTGGAGGCAGGAGGGGCCAGACTCAAGCAATAATAATAATACACACAATCAAAAAAATACAGTCCTCATATCTGCAACAATATATATGAGTATATATATATATATAGTTATGTCGGTTGGGTAGGGGCATATGTAGATTTAGGTAGATCTGCATAGGTAGGTGCTTTGTCTGTCATGATAGGGAAACCTCACCTGTAATAAGTTCTTTGTAGGTGGTTTGTTTGGATTAAGGTGTATCTTCATCCCCATTACAAGGAATGGGGCATGTTAAATAGTTCTAGGGATTATGTTAATTCCCACTGTGTGAAACCTCTGTGATCCTTCCGGTGTCCCTTATGGCAATACATCACATACATTAGTTAGGCCCATTAGCACAACACTAATTAAATACCACCGCCGCCACAATGACTGACTGGAAAGACAAACAGCAAGCGATCACACACTTGGGTTGACAACACCGGCAGGGCAGCAAACATCGTGCAAGGCAGGCTGAGGCCACACCCACTTCGCGCATGATTGGTAAAAAGGGTTTTGATGGGAAGATCACAACATGGGGTAAGAAGGTGGCCACGGATTGGTGGACGGAAGGTGGAAGGAAGCGGTATTGATTCCGACAAGTGGCAGCCGCAGTGAAGCTGCACTGATTGGCGAGCGACTGATGGCATGAGCCAGAAGTGACACGGCCATTGGTGGAGAGAGTGCTGACGTCACACCACGGCCGGTAAAACCACTAACCGGCCGGCATTTTCCTCCCTTCTCATTTTGGCTTCCTTCCTGCTTGGACCTCTTCCCTGTTTGCCTTTCGTTCCCGGTTGGAGTTTCGATTGGTGGACGTTGGAGAGACGGTGGGGCGCCAACGATCATCCTCTCCAGGTGCCTGCGTGCGAGTACTGTGCTGTGTGGCGTGGCGTGGAACAGACCGTGCAGCGAGGCCGATGTTCACGCCAATGCCCGAGCGGTCCATGCCCGTCGGAGCTGTGGTCGGACGACGAGCTCGGAAGCTGACTATTCCTGACAGACACTACATCGACAGATAAGCTCACACACACAAACACGATGTTTTATTTTATTCATTCTCCCATTTGTTGTGTAGTTTGAAGTCCGTGTGTAAGAGCGCTCACTGGGGGATTCAGTTATTCCCGGCGCGTTCTTTTCCTGTCCCGATATTTATTAAATAAACCCTTGTATTATTTTCCCGAACAACTTTAATTCCGTTTTGTGCGAGTTTAATTGACTCGCAGGGGGAAGACATTGTCGGACCGTCAGGTAAACCGGCATTCTCCCCCAAAACTCCCTTTGCTTGCGTATCGTCCGCCATTAATTGGAAACGCTGCATTAAGCTCAATTGCTATCCGTGAACGCTCTGTCTTAATAGAGTCGTCCACAGGACAATATATATACACACACTACATGACCAAAAGTTTGTGGACACCCCTTCAATTAGTGGATTCGGCTGTTTCAGCCACACATATTGTTGACAGGTATATATAATCGAGCACACAGCCATGCAATCTGAATGGACAAACATTGGCAGTAAAATGGGTCAGACTGAAGAGCTCAGTGACTTTCAACGTGGTACCATCAAGGGGATGCCACCTTTCCAACAAGTCGGTTCGTCAAATTTCTGCCATGCTAGAGCTGCCCCGGTCAACTGTAAGTGCTGTTATTGTGAAGTGGAAACGTCTAGGAGCAACAACAGCTCAGCCGTGAAGTGGTAGGCCACACAAGCTCACAGAATGGGACCGACAGGTGCTGAAACACGTGAAAAAAAACGTCTATCCTCGGTTTCCACACTCACAACCAAGTTCCAATCTGCCTCTGGAAGCAACATCAGTACAACAACTGTTCGTTGGGAGCTTCATTAAATGGGTTTCCATGGCCGAGGAGCCGCACACAAGCCTAAGATAACCATGCGCAATGCCAAGCATCGGTTGGAGTGGTGTAAAACTCGCCACCATTGGACTCTGGAGCAGTGGAAACACATTCTCTGGAGTGATGAATCAAGCTTCAACATCTGGCAGTCCGACGGACGAATCTTGGTTTGGCGGATGCCAGGAGAAAACTACCTGCCCGAATACATAGTGCCAACTGTAAAGTTAGGTGGAGGAAGAATAATGGTATGGGGCTATTCTTCATGGTTCGGGCTAGGCCCCTTAGTTCCAGTGAAAGGAAATATTAATGCTACAGCATGCAATGACATCCTAGACGATTGTGTGCTTCCAACTTTGTAGCAACAGTTTGGGGAAGGCCCTTTCCTGTTTCAGCATGGCAATGCCCACATGCACAAAGCGAGGTCCATACAGAAATGGTTTGTCGAGATCAGTGTGGAAGAACTTGACTGGCCTGCACAGAGCCCTGACCTCAATCCCATCGAACACCTTTGGGATGAATTGGAACGCCGACTGCTAGCCAGGCCTAATCGCCCAACATCAGTGCCCGACCTCACTAATGCTCCTGTGGCTGAATGGAAGCAAATCCCCGCAGCAATGTTCCAACATCGTGGAAAGCCTTCCCAGAAGAGTGGAGGCTGTTATAGCAGCAATGGGGGGACCAACTCCATATTAATGCCATGATTTTGGAATGAGATGTTTGATGTTTGGGTGTCCACATACTTGTGGTCATGTAGTGTATATAGTGTTGCGGATATGAGGATTGCATTTTTTTGATTGTGTTGTATTATATTGGAAATGGTGATGGACATGGTTTGAATATGGCCCCTCCTGCCTCCAGAGTTGTGTAAAGGTAAAAAGGGCGTCCCGGTAATTATTCCATGAAACACCACATTGCAGGACCCGATAAAACCCTTGTTCAGTAGCTTATATCTTATTATGTGTTTTAGAGTAAGGCCTTGTCTTCCATTAGAATAATACTCCATTGCACCGAATCAATTAAGAATAGCTCCCCTTCAATACTTCCATTTCCCAGCCAAACTCTCCATCTGCGGGTAAAGCAGTTCACAAGCGTGTGGTGCGCGCCCTCTCATTTCGCTGCTATAGTGAATATGTGCTCCATGCTCTGTTTGAACAGGAGGGGCGGGGTCACCCGGGAGAGGCAAGCCCAGGGCGCGCCACGAAGGGCGGGGCTGTTCAGCCCCATGCCCAAATAAGGAAACAAGCCCGTGGCTCGCCACGAGGGGCGTGCCGTCGGCGCCATGCCCAAATAAGGAGACAAGCCCGTGGGATTACCATACAAGGTCACGAAACAGAGCACGGGGGGGGGGGGGGAGGGCGGTACCGAAACCGAAGGGGGCGTGTCACACCCGCGCAAAAGGTTTGGAGAGAAGGGTGCGACGATCGCTGGGACAAGCTACACCAGAGATACGGCAGATGAGAGAGAAGTGAGAGGCAGGGAATACGAGCTGAGCTGCGTGGAGAGGTACACGACAAAGAAAGGGTCCAAGAGAAAGCAGAGGAACTTTTACGAATGAGTTGCAAAGAGATACGGCAGATGAGTCCAGCCCCGTTTCAACCAGCCGCGTGAAGCCCTGATGGGGCAGCGAGTGACCCTGCCGGCGTGTGCTGTAAAGCCGAATACCAGGAGCTGCCGGCGTGCGCTGTAAAGCGGCTTTCAAGGAGCTGCCGGCTCCCCGCTTCCCGCCCGGAGTGGACCTGCTCGCTGTGCCCTGTGATCCCACCTGCTCATCCTTTCCGGCCATTCCTGCCTGCAAGTTCCCCATTTGCGTACGTGAGTTTGTTTTGTTCGTGCTGTCCTGGGTAGTAACTAAGTCTGTATAAGCTAGTAATTTTCACTGTGTCACCTGCGTTTTCATGTCCGCTGTAAATACCCGTGACTGCTCTTTTTGCTTATGTGTGTGTAAATAATAATAAACCCCGTTACTCTTCTGTACGTCTTCTTCTTCTTCCTCTTTGCATTCGTCGTCTTAGTCTTTTCCCGATTGAATAGCGGTGGCGCGATACAGCCAACGTTTGGGTGAATCGGGTTTAGTCGGGGAACAACTGTTCGGTCGCGGAGCCTCCGCTCGGCAAAAACAACATCCTTAACCGCGTACCGTAACAATATCTTTGCAAGGTCTGTGGTTTGTCACTGAACTACTCCCTCAAACTTTTGTGAAATCTTACCAAACTTCTAGTGTGCACCTATCTCTCCCGTGTGTATGTCCTAACGGTATTCTTTTTTAAATTCTTTGAAAAAAATGTTTGTTTGAATTTTTAAAAATTGAAATTTCTTTTTTTTTCAACCTAAATCTTCAACTTCAATTGTCTATAAAATGTAATATCACGTATATTACAAATACATTTGTGCAAAAAAAATGTTTGTATTTATGATTGGTGTAAATCATGACAACACAGCAACTCAGGTATAGTCATTACCCTCAGCTAAAACAAGCCCGTTCCTCTGTAACGACGCATGGTGAGCCGAGCCAAGCTAGTGTATAATATGTATATTTATATATAAATACATATATAAATACATACATATGAGGGCCAGTCAACAAGTAATCTTAAATTGGCGATATAAATTTGAGAATGTAATGTGTGTTGTTGTAGACGACATATGTTATATCTATGGGTAAGAGTCATGTTTTGCCTGTTTTAGATCTGGCAACATTGAGCGTATGACGTCAGTAGAGCAGTTCCAAGATGGCGGCTCCCTGAGAATCCTGCACCAGGGAGGAGCAACGTTCTGTCCTCCGTTTCTTGGGAAGTGAGGGTGTGAATCCCAGTGAAATCCATCGCCGAATGAAGATGCAATGTGGTGACGCATGTTTATCGCTGCAGCAGGTGTACGACTGGGACAGGAAGTTTAAAAGTGGAGTGTCCAGTGTGGCAGACACTGCTCGCTCGGGCCGGCCTCACACAGCCAACACACCAGAAATGGTTGCAGGAGTTGAGCACATGCTAAGGGAAAGCCGTTGCATTATGCTGGATGAAATGGTCTCCGAATTGAACATTAGCCATGGTTCAGCACACCATATCATTCACAACGTGCTGGGGTTCCACAAAGTGTCTGCAAGGAAGGTGTCTATACAACTCACACCCGAACTGAAAGAACGGCGAGTAGACGCATGTGAAGAACTTCTGCGACGTTACGAAACAGTAGGCGACGCTTTGTTACAGCACGTAGTGCCTGGGGATGAAAGCTGGTGTGATAAAATATGAAGAAGAGGATTCGAATGGAATAGCCTTGAGAAGGGAATATAACGAGTTGTACGAGAAAGGAGGAGTTTTTGGTTTCGTATCTGTCTTTTGTGAGCGAAAGCTCGAGAAAGGTATGACAGGGAATGAATTATTTGCTTACTTGTGGACAATGAAATGCTCGTAGAATCTTTGCTGTAGTTCTGATATTATTCCTTTACTGTTTGTATAGACTATAGGGTATGTGGAGATAGATTTCAATGAAGCCTCATATCTGGAAACGAAGTCTCCACTTGATTTCATAACACGACGTTCAGCCACAAACGAAGAGGGCAAGCAAAGAGTGGCGCCATTCAACTTCACCGAAGCCCAATCAATTCCGCACACAGCCGTCCGCCGGAAAAGTCATGCTGACGCTCTTCTGGGATAGCCGAGGCCCACTTGTAGAGCATTACATGCCCAGAGGGACCACAGTCACCAGTGCATCAAACTGCGACCTCCTTAAAAATCATCTGAAACCAGCAATCAGATCAAAACTTCGTGGACTACTCACTACCGGTGTTTTGCTGCACCATGACAATGCTCGGCACCAAAATGCCCACGCTACAGCTGGATTTCCCTTAGCCGCAAAATGCCCACTCTACAGCTACAACAATCGAGGACCTGCATTTTGAGTGTCTTCCTCATCCACCCTACTCGCCAGACCTCGCTCCTTCGGATTACCACATCTTTGGGCCACTTAAAGAGGCGCTTGGTGGAACCACTTTCCGATCCAACGAAAAGGTCCAAGAGGTGGTGCACGAATGGCTACACAAGCAGCCAAAATATTGTTTTTCTAGAGGAATCGAGGCCTGAGTAAAGCGCTGGAAAAATGCATTGAATGCAATGGCGATTATCTTGAAAAATAACACAGTTGTTACACACATACATGCAATAAACAAGTTGTGAAAAATATTTTAAGGTTACTTATTGACTACCCCTCGTGTGTATATATATATATATATATAATATATATATGCTTCTGTTTCTTTGGTTCTATGTTTCTCTCTCTCTGTTTCTTTCTTTCTTTGTTCCATATGCACGGCCACATATTCTAAGTTACAAACTCCAAACTTGGGGTATAAGTACAACTTTTTGGGGGGCACATATGCTATGTGGCCACAGCCTCACACGTAGGTGTGGGGATTTGGGGGGGGGAGACAAATTGTTGAGACATCTCAAAGATGATCAAAGGAAATTGGATGCTCCTGAGCACAACACAACAAAATTTGAAAAAAGCCAAAGGGTGTGAATACTTTCTGAAGGCACTGTAAATGGAAACCCAAACATTGGGATGCGACAACACAATTAACAGCAAACTTTACTGTACAACACAATTACTGTACAACTGCTTGCATGGTCGATGAACCATGTAGGTCGACAAACTGACAATCAAAATAATCAATCCTGATTCCATTTTATCTCCATAATTCCAAATTTTACGGAGTGCATATATACACCCCCATCACTCTCAACCCCCTCACCCCCACATTCCCATTTCCTCTGTCCACTCCCTTGGACTCTCAAGGGGCCACAGCATAGTCTCAGTCAAGTTTTCTGAGATTCATGGCCAGGATTGTTTGTAGAACCTTGGACACAGCCTCGAGCAAATAATCACTTCTTATTGTGTGCCATATGGTTGGTTATATGTTTGGTAGGCCTGCAATCTTGGAGAGATTCGAGCTAAATCCTCGATAAATTGCCTTATTCTTTTGAAGAAAATGCCACAACAAAATGTACATTTTATACCACTTGGCTGTTCATTGCGATTAGTTCATCTGAATCTTTCAAACTTTTTTAAAATGTTGTCTGAAAATTCTTCATCTGATTTTTCACCAACCACAGGAGCTTCCGGATGTATCAAAGCACCAAAATTGACAGCTGTGATTATTGTTTGTCTTAACAATAATATTTTCCAAATCGCTGAACCACCCTCTCCTGTGAGTACATGGGAAAGATTGCTGTGAAATTGAGATTCGAAATGTTTGAAAATGTTGTTTTGAGAACACAAAATGTTTCAAAAGAAATGCCAACTGTGACATGTGGTTTGCCCAAGAAAGATCATGGCTGATAGTGAGACCCGGGAGTTTGATTGACTGAACTTCCCAAAGAAGATTGTTAAGAAAGCAGATAGGAGGGTTTGTCAGACGGTTCTTTCGGAAAGAGAGAGTGTGAGATTTGTCAGGATTGAAAGACATATTCCAAGTGTTTGACCAGCTTGTGATTTTGTCAAGGTCTGAAGAAGGTGAAGAGGCTACAGCCTGTCCGAAGGATGAGGGGATACCACTGCAACGGGTGGAGTCATCAGCAAATAGAGAAAGAGGATTTACAGAGAGTCAGAGAGATCATTGATGAAGATCAGGAAAAGGACTGGGCCTAGAACACTGCCTTGGGGCACTCCAGCCTTGACAGGGACAGTCGATGAAAGGATTCCATTGAGAGTCACACGTTGGCTACGAGACCAGTGGAAATCAGTCAGCCATGTGTGGAGTTGGCATTGGATGCCATAGGCAGAGATTTTGGAGAATAGGACATGATGCCAGATTGTATTGAAAGCTCGAGATATGTCTAGAGAGACGGCCCTGATCTCGTGTCTGATATTGAGGGCCTCCCTCCATTGTTGGGTGAGTCTTCTTCTTTCGTGTCATTGCACAAACCACTGCAAAACACAGGCTCTGGCACATGAGGCTGAGAGCCTTCAAATCATCTGGTCCACAAGGCTCTGGTAAGACAGGGCAATTCAGGAGATGCTCCATTGTTTGAGGAGCCTCCCCACAGTCGCAATCGATATGGCCATTTTGATTGTATCCCCACTTCTGCATGAGGACTCTGCAACGTCCAACTCCAGTCCTGAGGTGGTTGAGACACAGCCAGGTTGGCCATGTCTCCCTGGCTCCTTTTGGCAGGGACTCCTCAGGGTCAAATGACAGCTTGTGAGGTCTTGATCGCAGGTGCATTGACCAGGCATCTATCCTGTGGCTGTGAGGGTTACCATCCAGGGGCTGAACAGTATGAAGGAATGTCTTCCTGGATTTCAATCTCTTGGGTACTTGCTCCTGTTGAGAGGGTGATGAGAGTCATGTTTCTGCTGGGTTCTTACTATTTGTGAGGAGATTGCTCTTCTGATTGAAGATAGAGCAATACCACATATAAAATAGAGGTCATCCACATGTGTTGGTTAAAGGCATCCAGGAATAGCTCTGCAGGCCGTGATGAGGACTGCATCCATCTTCTTAGCATGTGAGGAACGGCCCCAAGCAGGACAGGCATTTTTCATTGCCGAATAGCACAAGGCGAGTGCAGTGCTTCGGGATGGTCCCTGTGTCTGTTCCCCATTTTGAGTTTTCTAAATGTTCCTCAAGATGTCATTTCTGGCTCCTGCCTTTGCCTTTGGCTTAAGGACATGATCTTTGCAGCTGAGGGTACGGTCCAGGGTAACCCCAAGTTATAGTGAGTAGAGGAAGTAAATGCAAGCACTGATTTGTAGTGAGTTGGGTGAGTAGAAGCAGCATGTCCAAGGTGGAGTGACCTTGTCTGAAACCAAATTGATGATCTGAGATGATGTTGTTGGAGAAAAGGAATTATTTCATATATACTGTGATGATGGATTCCATGACCTTGTTCATGATTGGAAGTAAGCTGATAGGTCTGTACTTGCGATCAGTTTTTGCAACTTTTTGTGATGCTGTGATGTTGGTTGATTTCCAAGCAGATTGAAGTTGACCTCGGGTAAATGACAGGGTGAAAAGGGTAGAGAGAGAGGATGTGCAAAAGCAGCAGATTAGGCTTTAGGACAGGTGAGCTGATGCCGTCAGGTACAGTTGAAGAATCTGAGTCGAGAGTTGCCAGAAATTTCTCTACTTTCTCAGGTGCAAAAGACAAAGAGTCCAGGAGGAGTTGGGTATGACTGGGAAGAGTGGGTACAGTCCGTACAGAGAGGGAGTGGTTGGGAACACAAGATTTGGAAGCAAACATAGAATCGAGGCATTCGGCCTTTTCACAAATGAAGTCACCTGTTGTGCCATTTGAGATGAGGGAAGGGATGGAGGTAGAGCATATACCAGAGACAAACTTAACAAGGTGCCACTATGTTTTAGAGGAGGGAGACAAGTGAAGGTTCGATCTTGAGGTTACACGGATGTTGTTTTGGGTTCTACTAGAGTGGACACACATTTGTTGCGGGCTTTATGGAATGGTCTGAGATTTCCTTCAGTTGGGTTTGCTTTCCAGGAAGAGATGGCAAGTTGTTTCAGAACAGCTGCCTTACCAAAGGATTCAGTGTACCATGCGTGGGAAGAGGGGTAGGATAACTGAATATGAGATGGGATGTATCTGTACATGAGAGAGAGAGCAGGTTTCTATGGAAGAATTCCCGAGCTGAATTAACATCAGAGGAAGTAGGTATGGGAAATCAATCTTTAAGAGAGATGGCTGCTTGCAGTCGGCCTGAGTGAACTGCCAGACTTGCCAGCGCAGAGGCGACTCTCTGAGAATGGCCAGAGAGATGTTGATTCTCACAAGCATATGATCAGATGAACCAATTGGAGCAGAGGAAGAGCAGGAGACATTTGTGGGAAAGTTAGTCATCACCACGTCCAAAAGGGAGGATTTGCCATTGGCATAAATCCATTTTGAAAATTCACAGATTGAGTCAGTCACAAGGAGTCACAGAAGTCCTTTGATGAAGTGCCATGGCTGGTGAGAGAGGTACCAACACAAAGCCAATTTGCATGGTGACAATTGAAATGAGGAAGAAGAGTTGGGATGAGTGGTTAAAAGTTGGTCCATGTTATATGAGAGAGAAATGTAGTTGGAGTCCTCACTGTTGGAGAACGGTACAAAACACAAACAAACAAGAGTTGGGAGCGGAATGGAAGTCGCAGCCAAAGGTACTCGTAGGGGTAGGAACGTGTAAGATCAGTACATGGACAGTGAGAAATTGAGATATTGATGTAAAGTGGAACTCCACCACCAGGACAGGGTTCAGTCCTATCAAATCAAAGGAGAAAATAGCTGGGCAGAGACACTAAAGTGTCATGAACATCCTGTGGGAAGAAGGATTCCATGAAACAGATGATGTCGGTTTATTAACACTGGCCTGGATTGAGATTTGTCAGGTTTGGACAGAAGCCTCGGATGTTTAGGGTTCACCCAGTGAGGGATAGGGGAGGAGGTATTGGAAGGATGCGGGATGAGGGGTGAGGGGAAATGGGACGTTGTGGCATGGGGGGAAAGCTGAGAGGGGTGGGACGAGGTGGACACTGACAGGGGGTTGGGGCAAAGCTTTAAGAGGGCGGGATGAGGAGTAAGCTTTGAGTGAGCAGGGTAAGGAGGAAGCTTTAGAGGGTGGTGTGAGGGGAAAACTTTGAGAGTGTGGGGTGAGGGGACACAGAAAGAAGGGACATGAAGTGGAGGATGCTGAAGAGGAGGGCACAGACAAGAGATGTGGTTGGAAGGACATGGGCTTGTAAGAGATGTAGGAGAGGGTACTGACACAGAGGGGTTTGACACTAAAATAACATGAAAGGGGTTTGATTGTTGTGAGCAGACAACCTCTGCAAAATGGGTTTTTCAAGATTCATACATTGGTTTGAGCAAAATTTGTAATTTGTTCAGGGTGACAGTAACAACTCACCTCTTCACAAAAACATTGTGTTGTAGGAGATGCTGGTAACAAGGAGGCGAGACGCTCGTAGCAGGTTCAAGGCTCGTTTATTCCGACGGACTGAAAAACGACCGGAACTCCGGAATCATATATATCAAAACCCAACACTCTTAAGGGGGCGTGGCTCCACCCACTGAGCACACGCCACGTCCATACCATCCATAGCCCCACTGGTCCCGTGACCGTGGATTGTGTCCCAATCGGGTAACCCCCACATACGCCCCCCAGAATTCACGCGCACGGGCAATGTCAGTTTTCGGGGGGGCTTTAACCACCCGGCCGAAACGACTGAGGACCTGAGCAGGGACTGCTAGCGGCTTGGCGGTAGGCGGGCCAACCGGGGGCTTACCCGATGGGGGACGGCCCTGCCGTGGGGGTCGAGCCAACCGAGGGGGCTGGTCGGGGCCCAAGTGAGCCGGCTTGAGGCGGTCCACCAAAAGGTGGTCCGGTTTGCCGCCGATGTCGACCATAAAGGACTTGTCCCCGGCCTCCAGAACGTGGAAAGGTCCATCGTAAGGCGGCCGAAATGGCCCCCGGTGTGCGTCCCGGTGAACAAAGACGTACTCCGCTGCACGTAGATCCGGCAGGACGTGGGCCCGAGGCAAACCATGCTGAGACGTGGGCACTGGTGCAAACATCTTGGCATTCTCCTGGAGACCCGACCGCTGACGGGCAGCAGACCAGGGGCTTGTGGCGTCAGGCATGAACTCCCCGGGGACCCGCAGCGGCTGGCCATAGACAAGCTCAGCGGATGAGGACTGGAGGTCGTCCTTAGCGGCTGTCCTGAGGCCCAACATGACCCACAGGAGTCTGTCAGCCCAACTGTCATCCCGGAGGCTGGCCCTGAGAGCAGCTTTCATAGAGTGATGGAACCTCTCACACAAACCATTAGCCTAGGGATGATATGCAATGGTGCGATGGAGCTTTACCCCAAGTCCCTGGGCCACAGCACCCCAGAGCTCTGAAGTGAACTGGGGGCCCCTGTCTGAAGAGATGTCCAAGGGAGCGCCAAAACGGGCAACCCAAGTGCCGATGAATGCCCGGGCCACATCGGCGGACGTTGTAGATGTGAACGGGACGGCCTCTAGCCACCTGGTGGTCCTATCGATCATCGTGAGGAGGTGGGTGAATCCCCGCGAGGGAGGGAGGGTTCCTACCAGGTCCACGTGAACATGGTCAAAGCGTTGCTCTGGCACTGGGAATGGTGCCAATGGGGCCTGGGTATGGTGATGCACCTTCGAGCGTTGGCACTCGACGCAGGTGTTGGCCCAGTCGCGCACATCCTTCTTGAGCCCGTGCCAAACAAACTTCGCCATCACCAACTTTTGCGACGCCTTCCTGCCTGGGTGAGAAAGACCGTGGACGGCCTCAAACACCGGCCGTCTCCAGCTGGTGGGTACGACTGGGCAAGGCCGTCCCAAAGAGACGTCGCACAGTAGTGTGGTGCCCGTGTCCTCGAATGGCACATCAGACAGTAGAAGCCCCGTGACCACCGTCCTGCAGGCCTGGACATCTGGGTCGGAGATCTGATCAGCCGCCATGCGGGCGTAGTCGATGCCAAGGTGAACCGCGCCAGCTATGGACCGGGAGAGACAATCGGCGACCATTTTGTCCTTCCCAGCAACATGTTGGATGTCCGTCGTGAACTCGGAAATGAAGGAGAGCTGGCGTTGTTGATGGGCAGACCACGGCTCCAAGACCTTGGCCATGGCAAAAACCAGGGGCTTCTGGTCCACAAACGCCGTGAACGGGCGGGCTTCCAACAGGTAACGGAAGTGTCGGATGGTAACGTAGAGGCCTAGGAGCTCACGATCGAAGGTACTGTACTTTTGTTCGTTAGGGCGGAGCTGCCGGCTAAAAAAGGCAAGCGGCTGCCAGGCCCCGTTGACCCACTGCTCATGCACGGTGCCAACCGCGTAGTCCGAAGCATCCGTGGTGAGAGCAATCGGTGCATCTGGCGACGGATGTGCCAGCATGGTTGCGCTGGCAAGGGCCAGTTTAGTATCCGTGAAGGCCTTGGCCATCTCCTCGGTCCAGTCAATGGCGCATTTGGTAGCCTTACCTTTGAGGGCCTCATAAAGGGGCCGCATCAGCTTGGCTGCACGGGGCATGAAACGATGGTAAAAATTCACCATGCAACAAAAACTCCTGCAAGGCCTTGACTGTGAGGGGGCGCGGAAAACCTTTCACAGCCTCCACTTTAGACGGCAGTGGGATGGCCCCCTCCTTCGTGATGCGGTGGCCGAGAAAGTCAATTGAGGCCACCCCGAACAAGCACTTGGCCGGGTTAATGATCAGGCCGAGCTGACTGAGGCGTTCAAAGAGCACTCAGAGGTGAAGCATGTGCTCTGACCTGGAAGCGCTGGCGATGAGGATATTGTCCAGGTCGACGAACAGGAATGGGAAATCCCGCAACACACTGTCCATCAGGTGCTGGAAAATCTGGGCCGCGTTCTTGAGCCCAAACGGCATAGGTAGGAATTTGGAAAGCCCGAACGGTGTAATCACAGCGGTCTTAGGGACGTCCTGCGGCCGGACGGGGACCTGCTGGTAACCACGAACGAGGTCCACTTTAGAAAAAAAAAACTTTACCGGCCAAGCGGGCAGAAAAATCCTGGATGTGCGGGATTGGGTAGCGGTTGGGGGTGGTGGTGTCGTTGAGGTGGCGATAATCCCCGCACGGGCGCCAACCGCCACCCGGCTTCGGCGCAATGTGGAGAGGCGAGGCCCATGGGCTGTCGGACCGTCGCACGATGCCAAGACGCTCCAACGTGTCGAACTCCGCCTTTGCGATAGCGAGTTTCGCCGGGTCGAGGCGTTGAGCCCGGGCGTAGACAGGTGGCCCGGTGGTCGGAATGTGATGATCCACCCCATGCTTGATGGCAACGGCTGAAAAGGTGGGCCGCGTAAGGGCCGGGAACTCGGTGAGGAGGCGGGCGAACTCATCAGAGGTCGGGAGCATGCACGCAAGACTCGTCGAGGCGGACCCGCTCGGCGAGCATGGAAGAGAACTGAATGTCTCCGCATTAATGAGCCGCCGATTTTTAACATCCACCAATAGACCGTTGGCACAGAGGAAATCAGCGCCCAGCAAGGGGGTGGGCACCTTCGCCGTAATAAAATCCCATTTAAACCGCTGCCCGCCAAAGCACAGTGCCACGGTCCGTTTGCCAAAGGTCTGAATAGCACTGCCATTGGCGGCTTCCAGGGCGGGGCCGTGCCTCCCGGCCTCCCGGTCCAATGCCGACGCGGGTAGAATGCTCACCTGGGCGCCTGTGTCGCAGAGGAAACGACGTCCGGAGTCAGTGTCTGAAATGAACAGCAAACTGCCCAAACGGCCGACGCTCATGGCAGTTAACGAGCGCCGGCCACCCCGTTTTCTGACTCGCTGAAGCTGCAGGGACGTCGGCATGACTTGGCCTTGGGCCCAAACCTTGCGTGGAAATAGCACAAGGCTGGGGCCTTCCACCGCTGGGCCGCAATGGCGGCTGCCATGGTGTCCGCCTGATCGACGGGGCCGGGATCCAATGCAGCCGCACTACATTGCTGCCTGGCGGAGAAAAACTTGTCTGCCTCCCTGGCCAGGGCGCGGAAATCCATAATGGACGAGTTGGCCAAGGCTGACCATATCTGTCCTGGCAGCTGCTGCAGGAACAGCTCCCTGAAGAGGAAACATGGCCGGTGGCTGCCCAGGAGAGACAACATGTGGTCCATCAGCTCCAACGGCTTTGAGTCGCCCAGCCCGGGTAGAGAAAGGAGCTGGCGGGCGCGCTCGGCCTCAGTGAGCTCGAAGGTGTCGAGCAGAAGCGTTTTTAGCGTCTCGTACTTGCCGCCCTCCGGAGGATTTTGGAGAAGGCTCACCACCCTGGTCGCCGTGGAGCCGTTGAGTGCAGACACGACATGATAATATTTCGTGTCGTCGGCAGAAATGTCCCTAATGGCGAACTGGGCCTCGGCTTGCGCGAACCAAACGGCGGCTTGTCGTTCCCACAACTCCGGCAGCTTAATTGCAACTGCGCTTGTCGCCATGTTCATTTGGGGGCCCCCACAAACGTTCGGGAGCAGTCGGCGTCACCAATGTAGGAGTTGCTGGTAACAAGGAGGTGAGACGCTCGTAGCAGGTTCAAGGCTCGTTTATTCCGACGGACTGAAAAACGACCGGAACTCCGGAATCATATATATCAAAACCCAACACTCTTAAGGGGGCGTGGCTCCACCCACCGAGCACACGCCACGCCCATACCATCCATAGCCCCACTGGTCCCGTGACCGTGGATTGTGTCCCAATGGGGTAACCCCCACAGTGTGATCTTTCGCGTCCAATTCTATGAGATGGGACAGTGGGACACCCAGTTTAACGCCCATCCGAGTGACAGTGCACCCACTGTGACACCTTCAGGCTCGATAGCTTAAGGGTAAGTGCACCTACGGTAAGTGTTACCTTAAGTTAAGTTCACTCTAACCTATCCTGTGAGCCCATTAATTAAAGTACTAACTACCTGCGAGCCCACTAACCCTAACCCTAACAACTAACCCTAACCCTAACCCGAACCCTAACCCTAACACGATGTGGTTTATGAGTATTCCTTATGAACACGAGGAAGATAAATTCTCTCAAAAATTATTGCTTCACATACATCAGTCTGCTTTTTACCTGTGACTTGTCGCAGGTCTTCAAGAGTTTGGCATTGCATTTGTCATTGTTGGGGGTCGATTTTTGAAATGTTCACCCATTGGTTGGACAGCTGCCGGAGCACACCCATTTTTTCCGCACGACTCCTCCGACCATAACATTGAGACAAAATGATATTGTCGCCATATTGGTTTTCTGGTGGGCCTAACACATTAGGCATGTAGGCCTCTGTTGATTAAACACTGTCCGGGTTTGTTGCGTCAGATTTTGATTGGCTTTGTTTGTGTTGAGTGTTATTGACGATGAGGGACTCCCCAAAAAATCGAATCATATGTCGGATAATAGTAAGGTTTAATCAAGCCCATCAGAATGCACGGTATGTCAGAATGCACGGTAATCAAGCGTTACGTTACGTTACATAATAGCATAACATAATTTTTGAATGGCCCCATTTTGGGGTTAAACAATCCGTGGTTGTGTGACGAATCAGCTCGTTCTGATATAACCGTGGGGAGGGTGACGTGGATGACAGGTGTCGAGTTCATCTTTCAATAGCACATTAAATGTGGGTTTCCCAATCTTCCCGTTACCAGATTTTGTCGCAGGTTGTGACCACAGTGCCATCATTCTTGTTAACAAAGGTCGAGATGAAATTTGAACCACCCTCATATAATTACCGGTGGTAGTGTACATTGTCTAGGATTGGCCGAACATCTGCACCAAAGCTGTCCTAAGAAAGACAGCACCTCTGATTTGTGTAAGAAACGAAGGAATAAAAGTGCTTACTGTATATAAATATATGTTTCAGCATGATAATCACAGTTCCTGTTATCTGTCTCGCACTTTTTCCAGAATAATAGAATTCCCCAGCTGACAATAGGACATTGTGATCTATTGAGTGACAGGCTGAGATTGAGTTGTGCTGCAGCTTCCGTTTGTAATCCCAAAGGATGTATGTTCGGTGTTCCCATAGTTTGAGTTCCATTACAAAGAATTTCAACGCAGGAAGAGGCTGTTAAGCTCGTCAAAGTGTGTGCAATGGTTGCCCTCCTATGGTTGTTTGGCCATGCTCTTCCATTTTTACATGCTGAGATTCAAGCAAGGAAGCAGCAAGTACAATTTTCTAATCTTTGGTATGACTCGGTCGGGGTTCGAACCACTGACCTTCCAGACTCAGAGCGAACGCTGCAACAATGAGTCTTTGACTATGTGAATAATGGGTTGTTGATGAGGCATAGATTAGTGAGGGTTTTAGATCACTTGCAACTCTCACTCCTCACATGCAATTCCCACTCCTTCACACTTGCAACTCTCACTCCTCACTTGCAATTACCACTCCTTCACACATGCAACTCTCACTCACTTGCAATTCCCACTCCTTCTCATTTGCAACTTGCAATTACCACTCCTTCTCATTTGCAACTTGCAAGTACCACTCCTCACTTGCAATTCCCACTCCTTCTCATTTGCAACTCTCACTCACTTGCAATTCCCACTCCTTCTCATTTGCAACTTGCAATTACCACTCCTCACTTGCAATTACCACTCCTTCACACATGCAACTCTCACTCACTTGCAATTCCCACTCCTTCTCATTTGCAACTTGCAATTACCACTCTTCACTTGCAATTACCACTCCTTCTCATTTACAACTTGCAATTACCACTCTTCACTTGCAATTCCCACTCCTTCTCATTTGCAGCTTGCAATTACCACTCATCACTTGCAATTACCACTCCTTCACACTTGCAACTCTCACTCACTTGCAATTCCCTCTCCTTCTCAGTTGCAACTTGCAATTACCACTCCTCAATTGCAATTACCACTCCTTCACACATGCAACTCTCACTCACTTGCAATTCCCACTCCTCATTTGCAACTTGCAATTACCACTCTTCACTCACAATTCCCACTCCTTCTTATTTGCAACTTGCAATTACCACTCTTCACTTGAAATTCCCACTCCTTCTCATTTGCAACTTGCAATTACCACTCATCACTTGCAATTACCACTCCTTCACACTTTCAACTCTCACTCACTTGCAATTCCAACTCCTTCTCATTTGCAACTTGCAATTACCACTCCTCACTTGCAATTACCACTCCTTCACACTTGCAACTCTCACTCACTTGCAATTCCCACTCCTTCTCATTTGCAACTTGCAATTACCACTCCTCACTTGCAATTCCCACTCCTTCTCATTTGCAACTTGCAATTACCACTCCTCACTTGCAATTACCACTCCTTCACACTTGCATCTCTCACTCACTTGCAATTCCCACTCCTCATTTGCAACTTGCAATTACCACTCCTCACTTGCAATTCCCACTCCTTCTCATTTGCAACTTGCATTTACCACTCATCACTTGCAATTACCACTCATCACTTGCAATTACCACTCATCACTTACAATTACCACTCCTTCACACTTGCAACTCTCACTCACTTGCAATTCCCACTCCTTCTCATTCGCAACTTGCAATTAACACTCCTCACTTGCAATTACCACTCCTTCACACTTGCAACTCTCACTCACTTGCAATTCCCACTCCTTCTTATTTGCAACTTGCAATTACCTCTCCTTCACTCTTGCAACTCTCACTCACTTGCAATTCAAACTCCTTCTCACTTGCAATTCAAACTCCTTCTCACTTGCAATTCCCACTCCTCACTTGCAATTCCCACTCTTCACCTACAATTCCCACTCCTCGCTTGCAATTCCCACTCCTCACTTGCAATTCCCATTCCTTCTCACTTGCAATTCTTACTGCTTGATTAAGGATTATTTTATAAATGACTCAGAGAAAGTCTTCAAAATTGCATTTGTATTTGGAACTCAAGGACTTGGACTGGGAAAGTAAAAGCAGTCCTGGACTTGAGCTTGAGACCTTGTATCTCTTGACTAAATACCATCTGGTGGAACTCTCAATGACGACATTGTCCAGTGCAATGCTGTCACAATTTATGAAGTTTTGAATGAATTAATCCCACTTGTGAAATTATTCCTCCTTCAAAGTCTGCAAGCAGAGCTTTAGGGCTGACAGGATGGCCTAGCCTGGGTTTGACTCCAAAACCGGCTATAAACTGTCATCCTGGTGTTTCACGGGCAGGGTGCTTCATCAAGGTGGGTTCCATCCCTAGGATGGACGTTAAACGGCAGTCCAGTCTGCCGGCATTAGTTGGTGGACGTTAAATATTTCACGGTGTCCTTCGCGATGAGTCAGCGAGCTATCGCCGGCACCACGAGAATATTACAAATTCCTGCCATTACCAGCAGGGGGAATTACATCAGCTACACCACCGCGCTGTCATCCAATGATGCTATCCTGCATCCTTGTGCTGAATACGAAGGAGGAAGAAGAAGAAGAAGAAGAAGAAGAAGAAGCAGAAGTAGAATAGCACTTATATCAGTTTGTTCAGCTTTTATAACGTTGTTATCAAAATATGTCAAAAAGATATTCAAATGTTATAAAGGAAAATGTAGGTTTCTAAGATTGTTATTAATGTGTTTGTCAGATGTTACCTGCACGATGGTTCGTGTGTTATGTGGTGTTATTATGATGCTTTCATTACCGTAGTAATGTAGACTTCTTCAGGTTTAGGATATTTTTTTGTAATTAATGGACATATAGTCATAGGATAAGCTTGGTGTTGGATTTATCGGTTAGGGTGCTGGTTTGGGATCCGAGGATCCTGCGTTCGAATCCTGGTCGACCATTGAATTAACACCAGGGGGGTTGACTCAGCCTGTCATACCTTCCGAGGTTGGAAAATTGAGTAACAGTTCACTGGTAATTGGGGCACTGCATCAGTAGCACAAATGTGCTTCCAGAGAAATGATGCAACCAGCAGCCACAGGCTGCATATGAAACAACAACAATCATAGGATAGGCCAAAGCGTATTTTAGGAATATATGTTTTAGTGAGTTAAAATGTAGACATGTTTCAAGAAAAATGAAATGTGGATACAGGATCACATGATGGGCACATGATGGGCAAGGCAGCTGATACCATCATAACCAGAGTAATGTAGGTTTATCAGTCAATGGTAAACACCTGGGAGGGTTAAAGCCACCTTAGCATATTTATACACACCAACTGTGATTGAACATTGCTGCTAGGTCATGATGGGCCAAATGGCCAACTCCTGGGTATAGTTTCCTTGTATATAAACACTGCATGGAGTATCATGTTCTATGAAATCTCTAGTTGTTGTTTTTTTACATCCCTGGCATTGTGGAACGAGTGTTATTTCCCAGGTAATGGGTTTTTTGGTCAAACTGATCAATCAGCTGTCAGGGTGCTGCATCCATCTCATGGAATGGTTCCATTGCACTCTGCACACTGAAGGTAGTCTCAACCACTCAGCGATGTGACGTTACTTTATCAAGAGTCATTATTATGACCGAGACTGCGATGCAAGGGAAGGACGACGAAGCCTTGAGTGCTGTGACATGATGGACAAAGAAACTTTCCAAAAGGAAAAACTGAGGTTATTCTCCAGGACTTTCAACTAGATTTTGCTTGAATTCCCTTACATACCGAGACAATCTCCGCTTATACAAAAAATGTTTACAAAAGATGCAATTAAATCAAATCATACTAAGAAACATTCAATCTTCATCAGGTTTTGCACCTCCATCGAGATTGTTTGGAAAAGGTATTATCGAATTTTTTTTTTAAAATGAAATTGGATCTAATAGTTTGCAATGAATGCTGCAGATTGAAGAACTTAATGTTAATTCAATTAATCCTTGGATGCAGTGATTGGGCCTCGGAGACCCACACGGTTTTTTTTTTGTTGCAAAAACTATGCTGCACAATTTTTTTTTGGAATGAGCCTCATTTTCACCGACTTTCATGTTGTTACACAAAATACAGTGACATTAAAAAAAATCATTCAGGCTCGTGGGAAAATCTTCATTCTTCACTTATAACCCGAAAATCCGACACGAATGCAGGCCTGGGGTCTTTGAGGCCCCGCATAAATGTTGTTGTACTACTATGTTATATCATTATTTTCTTGATATGAGCCTCATTATATGCTCCTATAACTTGGTTACAAATAATTCAGTGACAAAAATATGAAAATTATAAAACTTTACACGAATACATCCGTGGGGCCTCCGAGGCCCAATGGCTGCATAGGTGTAGGATTTTTGACAGTTGTGGACATATACATTCTAAATAAAAGGATTAGTGAATCATATTTTTTGAGCAAATACTCCTCCATGAGCCTCAAATTCTTAGAGAGAAAAAAGTTAAAAAACCAAGAACAAAAAAAAAATTCCATAAAAAAAAATAGATGGATTTGTATGGGATTCTTCCAACTAATAGGATCATGATTCACATTTTCTGAGCAAATACACATCCAAGAGCATCGGCTTGGATTGAAAAAGGATATGAAAGAAAAAAAATCTATTAAAAAAAACAAAAAAATAAAATAAACATTACACGAATACATCAGTTAGGCCTCCGAGGCCCAATGGCTGCGTTTATGTAGGATTTTTGACACCTGCATCTAAGAGTTGAAGAGCTGAAATGCGGAAAACTTTTCAAGAACTATTTTTCTCGAACTTACAGCAATACAAATTGAGACGGTTTAAATATTGCCGGTTTATATTGCTGTTTTAATGAGTTTAAAATCTTTTTTCTATTCCTGCAGAATTGTGCATTCCAGCACCATGTCTATTACATTAGCTTTCTGGGATGAATATTTAGGATTCTGATTGGGTAGCAACTGGATAACAAAGAACAGTCTATGAACAGGCAATCTAGAAAATGAACAGGGACTTGTATATATTTATGTTTGTTTGTGATCAAGATATTTCAAAGGGTTATGGATGGATTCGGACGAAACGTGGTGGACAGGTTGTGTGTGCGACAAGGACGAATTGATTCAATTTTGGTGAAAATCCGGATCCGGACCAGAGAATTTTTTATATATTTTAAGTGATTTTTCAACATTGAGATCTAGGCCAAAAAACGACTAACATAGGCATAATATTTCAAAAAAGTTGTGGATGACTTGTCACAAAACTATGTGGATGAGGCTGGGTAGGCGACAAGAACAGGCTGATTCGATTTGGTTCAGGTCCGAATCCAGGTCTGACCTATCAATGGGACACAAAAGGTAAGCCGTTCAACCTGGCGGAGGTATGCTCTCTACGAGTGCCGTTCTAGTTGAACTAGAAACACCTGCTCCTTTAGGGAGTATTGATTGGCAAATGGACTTCTCTCCCAACCTCTTTTCAGGAGGTGGGGTGGTTTGTGAGAGAAGGTGGGGTGGTTACCCAGGGTACTACCAACATGCATGCAAAATTTGGTGGAGATCGGACCAACCCTGTTTTTCTTCTATGATTTTCACATGTACACACCTCCTTATTTTGCCTTATTGCAGGGTTACCACTACCTGGAATTGCCTTATTGCCTTATTTTTATAATAATTGTATAATATTTTATAATAAATACATAATATTTTATAATAAATTATAATAATTTATAATATAATAATTTTATAATTTATATTTTATAATATTTTTATAATAAATATAATAATAATATAATTATATATAATATATAATAATAATTTTATAATAATTTTATAATAATAATAATATTTATAATATTTATATAATAATATAATTTTTATAATATATAATTATAATAATTTTATAATAATTGCTTTTATAAAAGTGATTATAATAATTGCCTTATTTAATTGCAGGGTTACCACTACCTGGAATTTTGAAGAAATCAAATTTTGTTTTATTTTCTATTTCTTGTGGGGGCTTAAAACATTTCCCTACACCCACTAAGGAATGGAGTCATTTATTCATTTAATATTACCTTTCACATAGCTACAAAGGCTTCGGCACAATAGAGCAAACTTTTTTTTTTAAACAAATAAATGCAACTTTTTTTTTTTTCAAAATTTTCAAAAACGTTATTTTTCCCTAAAACACTTCCTGGCATTCACTGATGAACATATGAAAGTTTGACAAAGATCTGTTTGACCATCTCTGAGAAAAATGGCGACACACAGACAGAGAATAGACAAACATCCCTGTTATAGTAGCCCATAGATAGTAGGATGCCAATTGAGGAATATATTTACCTTTAACTGTAGCTCTGCTGTGCTTCTCACTTAAACTCGTGCTTCTCAGGAATAGTGTGGATTGGTTTGAAGTATAATGAGGAATGAAGTCATGTGCTTTAATCAAGAACTTTGATTTTTAGTCAACCAATAGTTTTTGTTTGATTTCCAACAGGTCCTCATCACCCTGGTGAGAAAGGAGGAGAGGCTTATCCCATTGTCTCCCATGATGAGACAGAGAGGTGCCGATGAAGATTGAAGCATGCCTATCCTTTCACCTCCAATCCTCCCGCCCTCCTACCCACATCCTTTGGGGAGTTGCCGATGACACTCGGTGCGTGGCCCATCCTTGGCCTTTCCTTTGGGGAGGTGCCAGTGAAACTGGGCAGGGGAGGGCCCATCCTGGGCCTTTAAGAGAGGAGTGCCAGGGACACATTCCTGAGTGGGAAGAGGAGAATTGGAGTTGAGCCGTGAGAAGCCCGAGAGTGTTGGAGCCGTGAGAAGCCCGAGTCGGTTTGGCAATGAAGCACATATGTGCCTGGGCTGTGTTGAGTTGGGCAGCAACCTGCAGTAGCGTTGGGGAGCAAGAGAGAGGGGAAGGGGCTCAGAACATCATTGGCACAAAGAGATGGGAGCAGGCTCGTCCCATCTGCCCTGAATGCCGGAGCACAACCAACATTGCTACGCATGCTTTGATCCATCTTTTATTCTCACCCTGGAAATTTTTGTTGTTCCTTTGCTTATATCCTGCATGTCCCAAAAGATTACTCGATATGCAATTGGATCTGTGCTAAAGCAGGGATAGGTGTGCATTGCAGGTAAGTATGTGTTTTCTGTTGTCTGTTGAATGTAAACGTTGATGTAAACGTGTCCATAAAATAAAAAACCCTCAATCGATATATCTACCATTTGAAAATTGTAATTTATATAACTGGAAACTGAATTTAAAATCGCAATGAAAATTTACGTTAAAACCATAAACGCATCAAAATAGATAAATAAATAAACCTAAATTGATATCAAGTAGCAGCTCAGTGATGCTTGCCTATAATCATCTATCGTCTATGGTTTATGTACTTGCGTAGGAAGCACAGTTTGTTATTGCTTACTCAATGTGTAAGCATACTCCACTAGTATATATATATATATATATATATATATATATATATATATATATATATATATATATATATATATATATATATATATATGGTACCCCTCCTTATGAAAGAAATGCTGCCCCTCCTTATCCCCATCACTCTCCCTCTGGAACCATAGGGCAAAAGAAGTATACTATATGTATATGTATATATAGAGCATACATATAGATGGACTATATGAACTATATGTAATGTATAGATGGACATATAGATGCATAAAGATGGACATATAGATGCATATATGGTAAATGGACTATATGTAGATGTACATATACATATATGTATATTGTTATGTTTGTGGGGGGTAGGCAATGAAACACCTTAGTCCAGGTCGAAGTATATAGATTACCATGCTCCGTATGTCGCGATGAAGAAGAAGAACCCCCTTCTACCATAAGTAGGGATCCGTTTAGACCGGATGTCGTGTAAGTGAGTATCTTTGTCCCCATAACGAGGAGTGAGGTTATGTTAATTAGTTAGGGATTAAGGGTAATTAATCCCCTGTATGCAATTGCCTCTTTTATTTCCCCCTCTTTTCCTTATGGCAATGCAGCATACACACATATAGCCAGACAATCGGCATGCAAATAAACACCAAATAAAACCCAACCAGAAACAGGACATTGAGCACCACCACTGATACCACTGACCTGGAGATCACAAAGGCACAGGAGGGACATGAGGCCACGACCCGAAGAACGATTGCTTAGAGTATGATAGAGTGATGTGGTGGCGGCCGCTGGTTGGAGCAAGCACGGGTGGTGTCGGATGACGTAAGAGCTCTGCGGACAAAAGACTGTGTTCCGACATTTTCTGTCTCTCTTTCTCCTCTTTTCTTTTTGGGTCCTGGCTTTGATATCGAACTGTCGTGTCCCTACATTCTCTCTCTCTCTCCGGGCTGGCCTCCATAGGGAACGGTTGATTATTGGGTCTCTTGTGTTGGGACATTGGTGCGGTGCATTCACATTTTATAGCACTCTGGCGCAAGGGACATTGGAGGTTTCGACGATTGTGAGGAGGGGCGGTGGCTCGTGGACTCGGGTGCGCTTGGCCCGTAGCTTCGAGACGGCTGAGGGCCATGCTGAGTAAACCAGAGAGACGTCTGTGTGTCATCTTGGTGCTTTGTGAAGCAGACGGCGAGTGGACGGGCGCAGCCTGCTCGCTTCACGCCCGGCGGCTAGAGGAGCGAACTGCAGACCAAGGCCTGCATTTTTCCATGAGCGAACTCTGCACGGAGGCCTGTGTTTTCCCGCGCAGAGGCGCAGGGCCTGTGACGATTCCCGGCGTGGTTCAAGAGCCGCTCGGAGCTAAGTACACTACATTTTTACTTTCATTCTTTTATATTTCCTCTTGTGTTGTATACGGGTCTGTGTGAGGGTGCTCCATTTAGGAATATTAGGTTTACTGTGCATTCTTTTGCTACCGGCATTTCTTTCAATAAAGTCGGTATTTTTGTGTTATAATTCCGTATCGGTTGAATTAATTATTGCAGGGCCGAAGACTTCCAATGGGGTCCGTGAAGGTAAGAGCCTCGTTACCCTTCGCTGCCTCATTCCCCCGCGCATATTAACTCTGCCTTCATTGACTGAACCCCTCGGATTGTTAAGCAGGCTCTGCTAATCCGTCCCCAGGGGTGTTCACCCACAGTCATCTCCATTTGTGCAAGATCTCTAGAATACAGTAGCACCATGTCATATTGGGTGCATCACTGCGATGGATTGCAGATGAGCAATTTGCATGTTGCTACAAGACAGCTGTCAAGAAACACTGAATTCATCGGTGTTCCTCGGTGAAATTTGGCACTGGGAGTCAGTTAAGAAAAAATACTGAAGCTGAAACGTTTTCAAAATGAGATACTTGAAATATTCCAAAAAATTCCTTCTATTTATTATCGATTTTTCAAAATCTAGGAATACATAATTAACAAGGGAATTTTTTAATACAGTTTTGGATGCCACACATTTTTCATCAGTGCAATATACGTATTGGCTGAAGGTGAGGGTCAATGGGGTTTACAGTGATTACTGAAGCAAATAGTGATGAACGACTGCAGTAAAAACATATTTCACTCGAACTCGAGCCAGTGCTTGGGTGACCATATGTGATGATGTCATGCAAACCTTCGCTGTTGTACTTTTGATAGGGAGAGACAGTCTGACTTGTTATAACTTCCTATTTTTGGATAAAACGTTCTTCCGCCAGAGGGCAGTAATAGACTTCCGAACATTATATTCACCATTAATTGGGAAGTGCAGTTTTTTTTCGTGGAAAAGAAAATAAATATATTAGAACCCATTTATAATCTTGCATTACACCTTTCTGCTGCATAGGGCAGCCTTATAGAAACACAAAATGGAGAGACTCAAAATGGAGTTTCATTTCCAGGTTTGTTTTTCAGCCTTTCATCACAGCACAGAAGTTCCTTCTCTATTCACTCCTGCAAAGATCATTAGCTTGCAGTGCCCTTAAACACATCCCCGCCTTCATCAGCACTTCTTTTATTTGAACTCTGGCTGCTGGACCTGTTCTATTCAGGTTTGTATGAACAGAATACGAAGCTAAGTGGGAAAGGAAAGGCACATAAGAAAATAAAACAACCATCTCATAAGACTTTTATGTGTTTATTAGTGTTCAATGGGAACACCATGACTGCAATTTGCCATTTTTATTTTTGGTGTGTGTGTGTGGCAAGGCAAATAAATGTGTGTGTGTGTGTGTGTGTGTGTATATATATATATATATATATATATATATATATATATATATATATGTATGTATGTATGTATGTATGTATGTATGTATATATATATATATATATATAGAGTTATGGTTTCCGTGCGACCCTCGTTCCCTTACCAAGGGGAGATTAAGCCCCTTGTTCTCTCTGGGTCGTCGCAACCGTGAGACTTGAGTCGCCACTCCCGGGCAGACGCAGGGCAGGGTTTCGGGATAATTATCGCACGTACCTAAGTACCTATGCCGCCGCGGAAGCGGGGATCAAGTCTCGCACGAACCACGCGTAATTTGAGTACGTCCGAGCGGATGGCATACCACGTGGTCCATGCAGTTACCTTATTATTGGAACCCGATTAGAGCGATATAATTCATACCATGCTTAGTCAATAGATAGAAATGACGGGAACGATCAAATAGAAGGAAGAACACAGGTTTATTTACAACTATACAAGGCGAAGAGACACAGAGCAGGCACTTATGCAGTCTTAGCTTATTCCCCAGACAACGGGCCCAT
Organism: Myxine glutinosa; assembly: GCF_964187855.1. Taxonomy (NCBI): domain Eukaryota; kingdom Metazoa; phylum Chordata; class Myxini; order Myxiniformes; family Myxinidae; genus Myxine; species Myxine glutinosa. Next base: position 110,151,677 of record NC_136262.1, read on the forward strand.
TCACACTCACAGGGGGAATGAAGGAAGGAAATGTTCATGCGCTGAACGCGCCGGCTTGGTCGTTCAGAACAGCTCGCCGGCGTGGCCCTCTGCGGTCACAGCACATCCCTCGACGAAGGCAGGCAGGCAGGCGGGAGGGATCCTTGCGGCATGTATCTCGAACAAAGGCAGGCATGCGAATATGCACTTCTCTCGCCCGGCTCGGTGGTTCCTCACAGCGCGATTAATCAACGGCGCGCTTTCACCCTCGTAGCTCAACAGAGGATCTGCCTCAAGCTCAACCGAGCATTTAACTTGTAACTCAATTCACACCGCGCACTCTCAGAACTGTTCAACAGAAGACCCCAGCTCATAACTTGTTCAAGCGCCTCTCCCCTCAAAATTGAGGTGGGGGCTTTGCGCAAAAGGGTTATATTGCCACGCCCATAGCCCGCATCGAATGTTCCAAACCACGCCTTTTGATGCAGTGCTAAGCCACTCACTTCAAGCCCTGATTGGCGGCTCGTGCTTACTGGTCAGTCCACTGTCCCGTCCCGTCTTCCTTCGGCCTGCCTCGACTTGTCAGGCCGGCCTCATGGTAGTTTGCGCGAAAACCAAAGCATTGAGGCGGCATGAAGCATTGGAAGGACCTAACTCTCATTATTCTACTCAACGCAAAACTACACATAGGAAAGGTCTACGCTTACACTTACTAAGACATAACTGATCTTAAACGAGGCTACATGTTGCAGTGTGACTAACTATGAGGGGGAAATTAACCTTTTATTGCAAAAACACAAAACTGCAACACTACCCCTCTCCCTCGTCAGACTCGTCCCCGAGTTAAACCCAACAAATGAAACGACAGGTTTTGAGAATGACATACAAAATTAACTTTTACTTTTACATGTGACATGTAGGTGTGGTTCCCCCTAACATTTACTCTAACCCGTGTATGCGACAGTTTTAAAACACTAAATATGTCGTCATCCCCCCCCCCCCCCCCCCCTATTGCGTTGATTAGCTATCTAACAGAATTACACCCACAACTAACCGAATTCCGGAATTTGTCAAACTAAAAACATAGCCGGTGGGCAGCATTTTTATATTTACAAGCACAAAAACTTAATTTATTTACAATTCTATGACCCAAGACCTGTCCTTTTTGGAAGAGAAGATTGGAGGGGAGAGAAAGCACAGCAAAAACCAAAAACACACTCAAAAATTCATAACATTTGCTGCTTGCTTCTTGCATCTTGCTTCTTGCTTCTTCTGTGTGCCTATCAAACCTGCGAGCCCCCGGACCAGCATACAGGCCATTTTTTTTGATCTTCAGGGCTATCTAACTTACAAATCTTCTCGTCCCTAGCACACCATAATAAAAATGCACAAAAAACGCTTTTATTTCTTTCCTTTGTCAGGCAGGGTCAACCTTAAGCGGTACGACTGCGTGACAATAATGCCACTCAAAACAAGTGGTCCGAAGATGCAAGGTGATGTTGCAGCAAAGTGCTGCACAGCAGAGGTGCAAGGCCACAAGACTTGTGGTCCATGAGTGTAATAATGTGCAGCAAAGTGTTTGTGGCAGCAAAGTGCTGCACAGGTGCAGCAAAGTTACAACAAACGGATATGGCAGCAAATGCTGCACCGTTCGGCTGCACAGATGTAACAAGGTGCAGAAGGAATGCTGCACAGGTCGATGGTGCTGCACAGCTCCACCTCCAAAATGGTCCTGGGGTGGGGGGAGAGACAAAGCATGACCAGCCAAGCGGAAAGGGCACAACGGCACATGGCAACACAAGATAAGGCAATGCGAGGGGCGCGGAAGAGCGAGCAGAGCAGGCTCATCCATAACCGTCCGTACCCCCCAACATCGGCTTACACTACCCTAGCCCTCCTTGTATTTACAATTCGTCCATACGTCTTGTCTCCCATATCCCCCTCTACTCCAAATTCGTCTCCCAATCCCTCGCAGGAAGGAAGGAATGGAACAAACACAATGTCACTTTACGTCATGATGCGTCTCACAACTCAAACCGTTTACAGAGCCCTGGTGTGGAGCTTCGTCCTCCTCGGTGATTGGCTGTGGATGGTGCGAAGGGATTTCTCATCTCCTAACTACACTACTGACATTAACTCATTTAAACTACATGGGGTCATACCCTGCCAATCGGCCTCTTTAAACGATGTGGTTCTAAGAACCAGAATTCCCATTGTCCACCCCGTGGTGCTCTCCAAAATTTGGGTCTCACTCCCAACGAATTTTCACTCTGTGCCCTTGCACAATTTCGGGGATGGGTCGTGTGGCCCTACCAGCAGGTCCAACTACCTGCGCACCTCCGCCACTGAAGCCGCCTTCCGAGCTTACCTGCTCCTGCGACTGCCTAACTGGGGAAGGCCCCTCCTGGCACTTTACCCCCTGATGCCCACCTTGGCATTGGGCAACTCGGGTCCTCTCCTGGGATCCTCGGGCCCCACTCAACAGCTCACAACTACCCTAACTGGGGAAGGCCCCTCCTGGCACTTTACCCCCTGATGCCCACCTTGGCATTGGGCAACCCAGGTCCTTCCCTTGGATCCTCGGGCCCCACTCACACTACAACTAACCGGCTCCCAGAGCCTACCTGCGGCCTCACCTGGCCGACAAACTACCAGTGGCGGAGTGCCCCAATAACCATACGCACCAATTAAACCACATGCCCAGCCATTTCACTGACTCACGCACCCTCCAAAGCACTACCTGCTACTACCTGCACAACAGGTGTCAATATCCATACAAATTTTGCCTACGCCCTCTACCTGACTTTATACTACCCACCCCGGGTGTCCGTGAATGGGTTCCATCTCCCACCATTCACTCCTTCGCACCATGCATTCCACTCCTTTTATTCCCACACCAAGCATTCCACACCAATTATTCGCACCCTAATTATCTCACACACCTTTTGCCTCGCACACCTCTTTCCTCGCACACCTTTTGTGCTCAGACACCTCTTTCCATACACTTCAACACAACTCCATTTATCTCAACACAATTCCTCACACACACAGCATCATCTGTCTGACTGGTTTTCCCCCTAAAACTCGTGCTTCCCCAACATCCCTTTACACTATGCACTCCCTTGTCATTATCATCCATCTAATCTACCTACGCCCCCACTACAGTACAAGTGTCACTACTTAAATCTCTGTCTCTGCAGTCTGCTAAATCCCTGGCATTATCCCAGCCCTCCCTCGGCAAGCTTCGGTGCCCCATGGAGATAACCATTGCTGGCACCCCCATGTGCCTGGCACTGCCACCCCCCTAAACTAATGCTCATGGGCCCTGGCCGTGTGAGGAATGGTCAGACTACCATTCCTCCACATCGGTACACTATCCTCATCAGTCCGCTACACTTGAGCCTCACCAAGTGGATGTATATTGTCATGGCTCGGCCTCGATGGGCCGAGCGATCCATGCGGGAGGTTGGTCGCCTTTATGGGATGTCCGTCCGGCATTTTCGATCCAGGGGAGGAGGTATGGACGGGCCGAGGTGCAGGGCCCCATCCCTGCGCAGGGCCGCGCGGTCCCACGCACGATGACCCAACTGGCCACGGTCGGAGCACCGCATCCGCCAAGGTGCACGGCTCCGAAATCTCCTAACTCCCCGTGAACCTCGCCGTTCGCCTTTGCCGCCACAGCACGGCACCAAACATACAGTGCGGGGGCCGGCACGGGTCATGCACGTCGGTCCTTGGGAAACCGCCGCAGCATCGATCCCCGCTGGTCCCTGCTGCACACAACTCACCAAGGGCTCGCGTCTGCTAACCGTCCCGCTAAACGCTACCCCGGTCGGTGTCGATGCTTGAGCCGCGTTCTCACACCTCGCAACCCACTCCGCACTCGCCCACCCAGGCGCCCCCGTGCCTCTCATACACTCCGTCACCGCACACTCTCCTTCCACGTTCTCTGGTGTGCATTCTCCCTCGCACTCCGTACTCGTAACCGCACACCTAGGCGCACTCATGCCACTCACACACTTTGTTACACACTTTTCCCACACACAGTCTGTAACACCCACGGGTGTGCACTCTCCTGTTACACACCCAATCATCACACACCCTGGTGCACACTTTATCGTTACACACTCTGTAACACCCCTGGGTGTGCCCTCTCTTGTTACACACCCAATCATCGCACACCCTGGCACACACCTTTTCTCCACGCACTCTTCTCATGCACATTCCGTCGCACACTTTCCTCGCTCACACCTCGGCGCACACTCTCTCTCGTACTTAATGCCAGTCGCCATCGTACACCGCACAATGGACCTTCCGCGACCGCCCGGGTTTCGTCTCTCTCCCAAGCACGCCAAAAACCCGTTCGCGCCAAACACATTCGCGCCATTATTTCTCACGTCGGGGTCCTCCTTCCCCGGCTTCTTTGTCAGCACCTGTAAACCTTTATTGGGGTTCGCAAGCACGGCATCACGGTGTACATGCAGACTTTGTACATATCCCATCTCTTTCTCCCGTGACTTGCTCACTTTTCCTACCATCTCTTCGGCCCCAATTATTTCTTTAATTTCAATTATTTCTTCGACGACCGCCGGCGCCCATAAAATTTCTTTTTCCAATGCGACGACCGTCGGCTTTTCTACACCCCGTGTCGCGATTTCCATATCCCCCATCAATTTGGCTGTGCTCTGCTCAATTCGCTCTCCACGCGTTCCTCACACCGCGTCACCTCGTCATGCCCCATTGCGACCTCCTCGCTCAACCCACGCCTTATGTCCTCCCCTGCCTTTTGCATGTCCTTCTTCGACGCCAACCTAAATTTTTCCAATTCCTGGGTGGTTTTGTCCCCATTTCTTTCAATTGATTCTCTTGGATGTCCATTTTGTTTTCCAACCCATTTTTCATTTCTCCCCATTCCCGGGTGAATTTGTCCCCCATTTCTTTCAATATCTCCCCTCTTGCATCTATTTTTGCATTAATAATAATAATAATACATTTATTTTATATAGCGCTTTTCAAGAAGCCCAAAAGCGCTTTGACAGAGTACAAAAAACAAGTGCAAAAAGACAAAAATCAAAAGGTAAATAATCAAAGCAAAAGGAAGGAGAAGGAGAAGAGATAGTCAGGGGTTAAATGCTGTGGGTTAAATGTTGAATGCAGTGTTGAACAGGTGGGTCTTGAATGATGTTTTGAATGTGGTGAGTGAGGAGGAGTCTCTGATGGTGTGAGGTAGTGAGTTCCAGAGGGTGGGAGCAGCGATGGAGAAGGCCCTGTCCCCCCAGGATCTGAATTTGGTCCGGATGGGAGGTGTGGGGGGTCAGGAGGTTGGTACCAGCAGAGCGGAGGTTGTGGGTGGGAGTGTGTCTGGAGAGGAGGTCAGTCAGGTAGGATGGGGCCAGGTTATGGAGGGCTTTGTAGGTCAAGAGGAGGATTTTGTACTGGATTCTCTGGGGGATGGGGAGCCAGTGAAGCTTATAAAGGAAGGGGGTGATGTGGTCACGGGTCCGGGAATGGGTGAGTAGATGGGCAGCGGAGTTCTGAATGTATTGGAGTTTTTGGTGATTATTGAGGGTGAACCATAAAGGAGGCTGTTGCAGTCGTCCAGATGGGAGGTGATGAAGGCGTGGATGAGGGTTTCTGCAGCTGTGGAGGAGAAGGATGGACGGAGACGGGCGATGTTTTTCAGGTGAAAGCAGGCTGTCTTTGTGATCTGTTTAGTGTATTTTTCGAAGGAGAGGGTTTGGTCAAAGATGATGCCAAGATTCCAGATGTGAGGGGAGGTGGATATTGGGAAACCGTCGATGTTGAGGGCAAAGTTATGGGTGGATTTGGTGAGCGTTTTTGGGCCAATTATGATTATTTCAGATTTATCATAGTTAAGTTTGAGGAAGTTGATTTGAAGCCAGGATTTTATTTCAGTGATGCAGTTTGTCAGGATAGAGTGGGTGGCGGTGGAGATGGACTTGGTGGAGATGAAAAGCTGGATGTCATCGGCGAAGCAGTGGAATTGGAGACCATGACGGCGGATTAAGTGACCAAGGGGGGACAGGTACAGGATGAAGAGGAGGGGGCCAAGAACTGAACCTTGGGGGACACCTTGGGGGAGGGGAGCAGTGGTGGATTTGCAGTTATTGATGGAGATGAACTGGCGTCTGTCAGAGAGGTATGATTTGATCCAAGAGAGGGCAGTGCCGGTAATGTTAAAGGTGGTTTCAAGTCGGGTGAGGAGGATGGTGTGATTGATGGTGTCAAAGGCAGCACTGAGGTCGAGGAGGATGAGAATGTTGAGGTTGCCGGTGTCAGAGGAGAGGAGAAGGTCATTGGTGATTTTGAGGAGAGCAGTTTCAGTACTGTGGTTGGAGCGGAATCCGGATTGGAATGTTTCATACAGGTTATTGGCAGAGAGGTGATGTTTCAGTTGAGTGGCTACAGCGCGTTCCAAAACTTTTGACAGAAATGGTATGTTGGAGATGGGTCTGAAGTTGTTTAAGGTTTCAGAGTTTAGTCCAGGTTTTTTCAGAATGGGGGTAACAGCAGCAATTTTGAGGGATGGTGGGACGATGCCTGTAGACAGGGAGGAGTTTATTGTTGCAGTGATAAGTGGAGAGAGAGCAGGAAGGGAGGCCTTGACAAAGCTGGAGGGGATGGGGTCAAGAGTGCAGGTGGCAGTTTTCATTCCTATGAGGAGTTCAGAGAGGTCAGTAGGGGAGACTGGGGAGAACTGAGACAGGGGTTGGCAGGATAAGTGGGGGCAGGTGGTTTGAGGGGGAGCGGGTGCGGTGGTGGTTAAGCTGTTGTAGATGTTGTCAATTTTGCTTTGGAAGAATGAAAGGAAGGAGATGCAGTTTTCTACTGTGAATGACTGGGTGGTGGTGTTCAGGGGGCTGAGGAGTTTGTTTATTGTAGAGAAGAGTGCTTTTGGGTTTCCAGAGCCAGAGTGGATAATTTGAGAGTAGTAGGCGGAGCGGGCGCGGGAGAGGGCATCTTTGTAGTGCTGTAGATGGTCCTTGTAGGCTTGGGAGTGAATTGTGAGACCTGTTTTATTGCGGAGTCTTTCAAGTTGGCGAGCACGAGTTTTCATCAGGCGGAGTTCAGGGGTAAACCAGGGAGCAGAATGGGTGAAAGAAACTGATTTGGTTTTTATAGGCGCAAGCTGGTCAAGGCAGGAGGAGAGAGTGTGGTTGTAGTAGTCAGTGAGGTCAGAAGGGGTGTGGAGGTCAACGAAGGGAGAAGTGGACATTTTTTCAGAGAGGGTGGATGAGAATGAGGTAGGTGAAAGAGCGTTTAGCTTACGGAAGTTGATAGTGCGATAATGCCTTGGTGCTGGGGTGGGGATGTTGATGGTCATAGTGATGGCTAAGTGGTCAGAGAGGGTGAGGTCGGAGCCAGAGAGATGGTGCAAAATTAATCCAGTAGAGCAGACAAGGTCCAGAATGTGCCCACGGTTATGGGTCGGAAAGTTGACATGTTGAGTGAGGTTAAAGCAGGTGAGTAAATCAGTGAAGTCAGTGGTTATTGTGGAGTCAGTGGAGTCCATGTGGATATTGAAATCACCGAGGAGGAGGATTGAGGGGGAGAGGGAACAGAGCTGGGTCAGAAAGTAGGAGAAGTCAGACAGGAATGATGGGTGTGGTTTGGGAGGGCGGTAGACGACAGCCATGACTGACTGCGTGTGACCAGAGAGTTTAAAAGCCAGGTGTTCAAATGATGGAGCAGATGATATGGAGATGAGGCTGGTCTTGATGTCCTGTCGGTGTATTACGGCAATTCCACCACCTCGGCCCTCCGAGCGTGGTTTATTGATGTATGAATATCCATTGGGTGTAGTGAGGTTGAGTGAGAAGTAGTCCATAGGTTGTTGCCAGGTTTCAGTGAGACAGAGAAAGTCCAGTTTATTATCCAGAATGTAGTCGTTCAGGATGAGGCTTTTGTTGTTGAGGGACCGGGTATTGAACAGAGTGAGCTTCATGTTTGTTTGTACGGTGGGGATGAACTCAGGTGATTTAGCCAGGGTTTGCAGACAGGAGGTGCGATCGTGTGCGTTGCTGTGACCAGGTGCGCTGGGACGATGAGTGGGAGTGCGCTGGGCCGACCAGAGTACGGGAATGAAGTGACCTGTTTGTAAGTAAACAAACTTACGACCAGAGCCTCTATGAATATATCTGGGTCGTCGCAGGAGTCCGTGGTATTTGATTGCAGAGATGCATGATGGGGTGGAGTAAGTGTTGAGCAGAAGTAGCCTTGCAGCATAGTACCTTAGAGCCATGTCAGGCAGGAGCGAAGGGGACGAGGACAAGGCCAAGTTCGAGGAGGACGAGTAGGCCTTGCGAGTGGAAGCGGCTTGCCAGAAGCGGCGAGCAAGACAGTAAAAGCCGAAGCGGCAGACGAGGCGCAGGACAGTTCGGGAGCGGGCCTGAGGCAACGGTGGAAGAGCCGGGCAGGTGAAGCCAGGAGCAGAGCCGGGACCGAGCAGAGAGCAGACCAACGGCCAAAAAGCCGCCACAACCACCAGAAAAGCAGACTATGTACAATGACCCAGTCGGAGAAGCGGCGAGCAAGACAGTAAAGGCTTGAGCGGCAGACAAGGCGCAGGACAGTCCGGGAGCGGGCCTGAGGCAACAGTGGAAGAGCCGGGCAGGCGAAGCCAGGAGCAGAGCCGGGACCGAGCAGGGAGCAGACCCAACGCCCAAAAAGCCGCCACGACCACCAGAAAAGCAGACTATGTACAATGACCCAGTCGGAGAAGCGGCGAACAAGTAACGCCAGCGTCCTCTCCAGACCGGACCGGAAGCGGGAAGCATTCAGTTGGATTAGGAGCAATTCAATGTTAGAAAAGGCTCGCACAGCAGGCTTGGCTGCCACTGCCACGTGCGAGGCGCCGCCACCTCCTTTACCAGCTGCCGCACCCTTTTCTGCTTCCTCCACTACCAACTGTCTCTCCTGGTCTTGGGTCATTAATTCTACCTTATCTACCCCCACTGGCATTCGACCGCCTTGGCCAGCCATGGTACGAATACAATTTTGGATTTAAATTAAATTTCGTCCGCTCGTAATTTTGAGTGCATGAAGCGCACTCCAGGTCCAATCCCACTCCTGACACCAAATGTTATGGTTTCCGCGTGACCCTCGTTCCCTTACCACGGGGAGATTACGCCCCTTGTTCTCTCTGGGTCGTCACAACCATGAGACTTGAGTCACCACTCCCGGGCAGGCGCAGGGCAGCGTTTCAGGACAATTCTCGCACGTACCTAAGTACCTACGCCGCCGTGGAAGCGGGGATCAAGTCTCGCATGAACCATGCGTAATTTGAGTACGTCCGAGCGGATGGCGTACCACGTGGTCCATGCAGTTACCTTATTATTGGAACCCGATTAGAGCGATATAATTCGTACCACGCTTAGTCAATAGATGGAAATGATGGGAACGATCAAATAGAAGGAAGAACACAGGTTTATTTACAACTATACAAGGCGAAGAGACACAGAGCAGGCACTTATGCAGTCCTAGCTTATGGCCCAGACAACGGGCCCATTCACACTCACAGGGGGAATGAAGGAAGGAAATGTTCATGCGCTGAACGCGCCGGCTTGGTCATTCGGAACAGCTCGCCGGCATGGCCCTCTGTGCTCACAGCACATCCCTCGACGAAGGCAGGCAGGCAGGCGGGAGGGATCCTTGTGGCACGTATCTCGAACAAAGGCAGGCAGGCGAATATACGCGTCTCTCGCCCGGCTCGACGGTTCCTCACAGCGCGATTAAACAACGGCACACTTTCACCCTCGCAGCTCAACAGATGATCTGACTCAGGCTCAACCGAGAACTCAACTTGTAACTCGTCTGCCTCCCTTCTCACAACTTGTCACAGCGCGTCTCCCCTCATAACTTGTGACTCAATTCAACACCATGCATCCCTTCTCATAACTTGGCGCAGCGCGTCTCTCCTCATAACTTGGCACAGCGCGTCTCTCCTCGTAACTTCACGAGCGCCTCTCCCCTCATAACTGAGGTGGGGGCTTCGGGCACAGGGTTATATTGGCCCCGCCTTAACCCGCATCGAATGTTCCAAACCATGCCTTTTGCCGCAGTCGTAAGCCACTCCCCTCGAGCCCTGATTGGCAGCTCGTGCTTACCGGTCACTCCCACTTCTCCTGCCCCGCCTTCCTTCGGCCTGGATCGACTTGTTCAGGCCGGCCTCGTGGCATTATGCGCCAAAACTGAAAGCATCGAGGCGGCATAAGCATTAGAAGGAGACCTAAATCTCATTATTCTACTCAATGCAAAACTAAACATAGGAAAGGGCTACGCTTACACTTACTAAGATATAACTGAGCTTAAACGAGGCTACATGTTGTAGTGTGACTAAACTATGAGGGGAAATTAACCTTTTATTGCAAAAACACAAAACCGCAACAATATATATATATATATATATATATATATATATATATATATATATATATATATATATATATATATATATATATATATATATATATATACATATATATATATATATATATATATATATATATATACATATATATATATATATATATATATATATATACATATATATATCCTCGGTTATATATATATATACCCTCGGACCCCGCTATTCACGTGGGATACGTTCCTGGAAAAATCTGTGAATAGCGGGGCATTGTTTCAATGGAAAAATGGGGGATAGGTTCCTGAGTCGCAAAAGTCCGCGAATAGCGAGGTAAAATCCGCGAATGGTGATTCAAATCCATGTCGACGATAATCCACGAAGGTCAATGAAAGCCCTGCAAATGGTGAGGGAAATCCTGTGAATGTCGGCATCATGTGAAACTAACGATTTACCCAGACAGGTCCCTGTTACATGGCAATCTGACCTACTCGAAACACATGGACCATACTAAACTTACCATAGTATAGCTATATATTTATATATATATATATATATATATATATATATATATATATATATATATATACTGAAACGCAAAAGAAACTTACCACCTTTGAAACCTTTAAATATCAACAATAACACTGCGTGTAGTAAATGTGTGAACTTATTTGTGGACAATAGTGTCCTCACTGTCAGACAAAACGGTCACGGATGGTCACTTGAACCTTCAATGGTCACTTCATAGCACAGCTGTTGAACAGCCGTTTTGACTGTCAGTGATTAGCCAAGGGGTACGGAATGATTTTAATGAGCTGCACGTGATGTCTTGATATTGGCTTTAAAAAGGCCAGTGCAAAATGGGCATTTCAATCAACATGCCACGATTGTCAAGGGATCAACGGCAGCGTGCCCTGGGCATGCTGCAAGGCGGACTGAGCTACCGTGAGGTGGCACGTCGCCTTGGCTGTTCACACCAGACGATATCGGCCTTGGTGGACAGAGACACCCTCCACAACTCTGCAGATGACAGACCTCGATCAGGGAGGCCAAGAGTCACCACTGCAAGGCAGGACAGGCAGATGGTCCGAAGTCACCTGCGGGATCGATTCCGTCCAGCATCCCGCACTGCGGCAGAAACTCCGGGGCGTGCAAACCCACGGATCTCCAATGATACTGCACGAAGACGACTGCATGACTATGGTCTGACTGCCAGAAGACCATACAGAGGCCCCGTGATGACGGCTGCCCATCGCCGCAACCGACAGAGATGGTGCCAGCAGCATCAGCAGTGGACCTTGGCGCAGTGGAACGAGGTCGCTTTCAGCGATGAGTCAAGGTTCTGTGTGGACAGTCCTGATGGGCGTGAGCGTGTCTGGAGAAGAACTGGCGAGCGATATGCCGATTGTTGCGTGCGTCAAGCCAACAGGTGGGGTGGCCCAAGTGTGATGGTGTGGGCCGCCATATTAGGCCGGTACAGGACGCCACTGGTGGTTGTGGATGGGAATCTTAACGCCCAGCGGTATGTGGATAACATCCTGCGACCTCATCTGCTGCCATTCCTGCTAGACCACCCAGAACTGAGAACCTTTCAGCATGACAACGCTCGTCCCCATGCTGCTCGCTTTACCACTGCATTTCTCCAAGGCGAGAACATCAACACCATGCAGTGGCCTGCGCTCTCCCCTGACCTGAATCCCATAGAGCACCTGTGGGATGAGCTTGGGAGACGCGTAGTTGGCAGGGCCAGGACACGGGCAGAGCTGCTTCAGACATTGAGGACTGAGTGGGACAGAATCCAGCAGCAATCCATCCAAAGACTGGTAGGCAGTATACGCTGACGATGCATTGCCTGTATCCAAAACAATGGTGGCCACACACGCTATTGAAAGGGGACTGACATTGCACCCTGTTGCAATGACGCAAAAAAAAACAAAAAAAAACAACCCTGTGCTGTTCTGTACTGTAGAACAAACTGATGAGATTTCTTTTTTTTCTCTTTTTTTTTGTATACAAGATCGAGGCTCGTGAAAGAGCGAACATTAATCACACAGAAAGACAAACCGACACATAAAACATATAACATCGGGAGCGGTAGACAAGATGGGGAGAGAGGGGGAAGGACACAAACACAACATTTGAGAGCAGGGACCGAGAGACATGGAGACATCGAGAGATCTGAGAGAGGGCGAGGGCTTTGGGGGGGGGGCATGGGAAGGGGGTGGTGGGAGAGGTATAAAACATATGGACACTGCCAGGACTTCCAGGAAAGAAGTTGGAATTTCAAACAAGGTGGATCTGGGGTGAATTAGCGGGGGTAGAAAAGATCAAGGTTTTGGATGGGGGAAGATAAGAGATGGTGGTGAACAGCTGTTTTAAAGACCTGGAGGGAGGAGTGGGATTGAAGGGAGTGAGGGAGTTTGTTCCAGAGGCGGGAGAAAAGAGGAATGAAAGAGTGAAGGTGAGCAGAGAGCTGAGATTTCGGCAGTTTAACCATCAGAGGGTTGCTGGCAGATCTTGTGCGACCTGTAGGAATATTTGGGGGACAGAGCACAGAGAGAGCTGGGGGTGCAAGGCCGGAGAGGAGTCGGTAGAAGACAGAAAGACCACCTACCTGCCTGCAGTGAGTGAGTGAAAGGCCCTCAGAGATAGCTTCATCGCAGGAGATTCCAATAATTCTGAAAGCTTTGGTTTCAACAGCGTGAAGCCGAGCTAGGTGTGAGGCAGGAGCACCGGCCCATAGGGGAGAACAGTATTCCATTGAGCTGCGGATGAAAGCCTTGTATGTGGTGAGGAGCTCAGGTGTGCCGAGGAAGGACTTCGCACGACGGAGGATGCCCAGTCGGCGACTGGCTTTGGAGGCCAGCTTGGAAATGTGGTTTTCCCAAGAAAGATCATGGCAGATAGTGAGACCCAAAAGCTTGAGCGACAGAACTTCTTGGAGGATTGTTGAGAAAGTAGATGGGAGGGTTGTCCAGTCGATCTTTTCGGAGAGACATAGTAAGAGTGTGAGATTTGTCAGGATTGAAAGACATGTTCCACTTGTTTAACCAGTCTGTGATTTTGTCCAAGTCTTCAGAGAGTGAGGAGGCTGCAGACTGCCGATCTGAGGGAAGAGGAATGGAGCGGCAGAGAGTGGAGTCATCAGCAAAGAGATAGAGAGGATTTTCAAGAGAGTCAGAGAGATCATTGATGAAGACCAGAAAAAGCACGGGGCCCAGAACACTGCCTTGGGGAACTCCAGCCTGAACAGGAAGAGGAGATGAGAGAAACCCATTCAGGGCCACACGTTGACGACGACTAGAGAGGAAGTCCGCCAGCCATGCGTGGAGATTTCCATGGATACCAAAGGAGGAGAGTTTGGTGAGCAGAGCGGGGTGCCAGACCGTGTCGAAGGCACGTGATATGTCGAGGGAGACAGCTCTAATTTCCTGTTTGGCATTGAGGACCTCCATCCATTGTTGAGACAGCAGAAGCAGCATGTCCAGGGTAGAGTGACCTGGTCTGAAACCAAATTGATGATCAGAGATCAAGCCATTGGAGAAGAGGAAAGATTTCATATCCGAAGCAATGATGGATTCCATGACTTTGCTGATAATTGGGAGAAGGCTGATTGGTCTGTAGTTGCTAGGATCTGTTTTTGCACCTTTTTTGTGCAAAGCGGTGATGTTGGCTGATTTCCAAGCAGATGGCAGTTGACCTTGAGCAAAAGAGAGGGTGAAGAGAACAGAGAGAGGGTGAGATACAGCGGCAGAGCAGGATTTTAGGACCCGTGGGCTGATGCCGTCGGGTCCAGTTGCAGAATCAGAGTCGAGGGTTGACAGAAACTTTTCCACCTTGTCAGGAGGAAAGGACACGGAGTCCAGGAGCAGCAGGGTATGACTGGGTATGGTGGGTACAGAGAGGTATGGGTTTGGGACACAAGATTTAGAGGCAAACACAGAGTTGAGGCATTCAGCTTTTTCACGTGCGGAGTCAGCTGTGTAGCCGTTTGAGGTAAGGGAGGGGATGGAGGGGGAACAAACACCAGAAACGGATTTGACCAGATGCCACCAGGATTTGGAAGAGGGAGACAGATAAGAGAGTTCGGTCTTGAGAACGGAGAGATACTGTTTCCTGGCTCTCCTGAGGGTGGACACACACTTGTTTCGGGCTTTGTGAAAGGAAATGAGATTTCCTTCCGTTGGATTTGCTTTCCAGGAGACGAAGGCAAGTTGTTTCTGGGCAACAGCCTCACCACAAGATTCTGTGTACCATGGACGGGAGGAAGGGTATGACAACTGAAGACGAGATGGGATAAATCTGTGCATGAGAGAGAGCAATTTACTTTGGAAGAATTCCCAGGATGAGTTGATGTCAGAGGTGGTAGAGATGGGAGACCAGTCCAGATGATTGATGGCTGCTTGAAGACCGTGCCAGTTGGCCTGAGTGAAATGCCAGACTCGTCGACGCTGAGCAGGCTCCCTGAGGATGGTCAGAGAGATGTCCACTTTAACAAGGACATGATCAGATGATCCGATTGGAGCAGAAGAAGAGCAGCAGACATTTTCAGGGAAGTTAGATGGTGTATCTTGGTCAAAAACTTGACATGTCATCAATAAAATGCCAATGTTTCAATTAGCAATTGTTGGTTTGTTTTATTTTGAACTGTTACAATTTTATTACATTTCAAACAAGTTTTTCAAACAAGCCCCGGAGTTTCTGCCGCAGTGCGGGATGCTGGACGGAATCGATCCTGCAGGTGACTTCGGACCATCTGCCTGTCCTGCCTTGCAGTGGTGACTCTTGGCCTCCCTGATCGAGGTCTGTCATCTGCAGAGTTGTGGAGGGTGTCTCTGTCCACCAGGGCCGACATCGTCTGGTGTGAACAGCCAAGGCGACGTGCCACCTCACGGTAGCTCAGTCCGCCTTGCAGCATGCCCAGGGCACGCTGCCGTTGATCCCTTGACAATCGTGGCATGTTGATTGAAATGCCCATTTTGCACTGGCCTTTTTAAAGCCAATATCAAGACATCACGTGCAGCTCATTAAAATCATCCCGTACCCCTTGGCTAATCACTGACAGTCAAAACGGCTGTTCAACAGCTGTGCTATGATGTGACCATTGAAGGTTCAAATGACCATCCGTGACCGTTTTGTCTGACAGTGAGGACACTATTGTCCACAAATAAGTTCACACATTTACTACACGCAGTGTTATTGTTGATATTTAAAGGTTTCAAAGGTGGTAAGTTTCTTTTGCGTTTGAGTATATATATATATACAGACTTGGCATTTAATATGGAATATTTTTTTTCTGGGGGTGAACTTACTTTTCAGGATGTCTTAGAACCAAAAGTTCATTGGAATTATGTTGAAATTCTTCTAGATTTTGTTAATGTGACCTTTAAAAGAAACAAAAACCACATTTGACATTTCGAAACAAATAAATTGATCCTTCTAAGCGATGTAAACTGATATCGAACTCAATTCATGGACAGTACTGTGTTAAACTTCTGTACGTTTTCCCGAAGTATCTCTTTATTTTGCACATTCGCCAAAATTTTTTTTAACAAAAACAAAAGTTAAATTACGACTGGGATTACGGACAGTAAATTTACAGTTCAATACTTCGTGTAACCCCCACGAGCATTCAGGAGAGCACGTACACGTTGAGGCATGCTGTTCACGAGATTTGCCAAGGTTTGGACAGGAATCGCTTGCCATGCAGTGACAATAGCCTGCTGCAATTCACGCACAGAGGTCGGCTGCTGGTCCAAGTGGTCGATTTGACGCGTTAATTCTGCCCACGAGTTCTCTATCGGATTCATATCCGGGGACATGGCAGGCCACTCCATATGCTCTACACCACGGTCAGCAAGAAAGTGTTGGATCATGTGAGCACGATGAGGCCATGCATTGTCATCTTGGAAGACAAAGTTTCCTCGAAAGGCTGCACGAGCAAATGGAAGCAATGTTTCTTCCAGAATGGCCCTGTACTTTAACTGGTTCAGGTTTCCATTCAGAACAACCAGGTCAGTTTTGCCCCCTGCATGAAAAGCAGCCCAAACGGTCACCCCACCACCTCCAGCTTGGACTCTTGGCACTATACAATCTTTGTTGTAGGCTTCATGCACTTGTCTGTGTACTCAGACGCGGCCATCTTGACGATAGACCAGAAATCTAGACTCGTCACTGAAGCTCACATGATTCCAGTGTCCTGGCTGCCATTGACGGTGCTTTCTGGCTCACTGCAATCGGCGCTGGCGGTGTTGTCTGGTCAGGGGTGGCTTTCTCAGGGGACGCCTGGCACGAAAAACCTGCTTGAAACAGTCGTTGGTTGAATAGCCTTCTGGATACAGGCACATTTGTCAGTTGCTGCCACTCAGCCCCAAGCCGATTAGCTGACTTGGTACGGCCATTGCGGACTAACCGGTGCAGCTGGCGATCATCCCTCCTTGTGGTTCTGCAGGGGACGCCCTGGCCTCGGTATTGGAGTAGAGACACCCCTCTGAGCATTTCGTTTCAGGATCTTTGACACCTGACCTTGAGTGATGCCATACTGCCGAGCAATAGCACGCTGTTTCATGCCGTAATTTCGTAAAGCCACCACTCCATGACAAACAGCATTGTTGAGTTGACGGACCATCTCCAGAGGAAGCGGCAATAACTTTTGGAGACGTGCAGCAGTTGTTTTCCACTAATACAGAACGCAACAACCCTTGTATACCCGACTGTGAAGCCTATCATTAAATGCACCTGTCCGTACATTTTGCCACGCCACCGGTGATATAATCTTGTTGTTGACTTCTTGCTGCGACAGACAATCAGTGACATGGTTCTTTTAACAAATAAATCACCAAAGTGTGAAAGAAACTCACCAGATTGATATACTGAGTTAAGAAAGTAAACCCAAGTAAAGAAAAAAAAAATATTCCATATTAAATGCCAAGTCTGTATATTGTTACGGTCCGCGGATAAGGATGTTGTTTGCCGAGCGAAGGCACCGCGGCCGAACAGTTGTTCCCCGACTAAACCCGATTCACCCAAACGTTGGCCGTATCGCGCCACAGATATTCAATGTGGAAAAGACTAAGACGACGAATGCAAAGAGGAAGAAGAAGAAGACATACAGAAGAGTAACGGGGTTTATTATTTACACACACATAAGCAAAAAGAGCAGTCACGATTATTTACAGGTGACATGAAAACGCAGGTGACACAGTGAAAATTACTAGCTTATACGGACTTAATTACCTACCCAGGACAGCACGAACAAAACAAACTCACGTACGCAAATGGATGGAAGGGTAGGAATCGTTTGGAGGGATGAGCAGGTGGGATCACAGGGCACAGCGAGCGGGTCCACTCCGGGCGGGAAGCGGGGAGCCGGCAGCTCCTTGTATTCGGCTTTACAGCGCACGCCGGCAGCTCCTTGTATTCGGCTTTACAGCGCACGCCGGCAGGGTCACTCGGCTGGTTGAAACGGGGCTGGTTGAAGCGGCTCTTTGTCAAAGGCTTTTCGTATCTCGCACGCAACAATGGTGCAACTCTCAACTCTCTTGGACCTCACAACCCAGCTCTCTCTTGGACCCTGTTTGCGACTCTCGTGTAAAAGCTCCTCTCCTTTCTCAGCTCATCTGCGATCTGTTGGGGAACGTCCGCAGCGGGTTATATAGGCCCCGCCCCTCAACCTTCGTGAACCTCCTTGATCTTTCTCTCCAAGTCCAACCCCTTGTTCCTGGTTGGTTGAGTGGGGCTGACTCACTCCTCCCCTCTCTGACGAGGTGGGGACCCGCCTTTCTTCCCCAACCCTGCCTCATGGTCAATGGCGGCTTTGGAGGGGATGTAATTGGCAATCGAGGCTTGGCAATGACGAAAGGGGGGAAATGGAGGTTTTTGGGAATGGGAATGAAGGGAATCTATCTCTTTCACCCGGTGCAATGGAGTGTCATTCTAATGGAAGACAAGGCCTTACTCTAAAACACATAATAAGATATAAGCTACTGAACAAGGGTTTTATCGTGTCCTTCAATGTGGTGTTTCATGGAATTAACTACCGGGACGCCCTTTTTACCTTTACACAACTCCGGAGGCAGGAGGGGCCATAATCAACAATGTTACACAATCAAAAAAATACCATCCTCATATCCGCAACAATATATATATATATATATATATATATATATATATATATATATATATATATATATATATATATATATATATATATATATATATATAGTTGTTGGAACCCATCTGTGGATCGGTCCCATCGGCCGATGGGTCTGACCCATCTGTGGATGCACGAGAAATGACAATGCAGACCCATCGGCCGATGGGTCTGCGCCATCTGCGGATGTGTTGTTCACCTTGAAGGTGAACCTATCTGTGTTTCCTATGCATCAATGGTGGATGAGTATGTTTATTTGAACCTAAAAATAAGCAATTGATGTCATAAATGTTTATAAAGCAGTCCGTGACATGTGGTTTAATCTGTTAAACATTTAAAAATCATCTCTGTTAAATTCCTACCACATGTAATTCCAATGACTGTGTACCTGATTGAAGAGCACCATTCTGTCAACACATTCCTTCAAGGTGAACAACACATCCGCAGATGGCGCAGACCCATCGGCCGATGGGACTGCATTGTCATTTCTCGTGCATCCACAGATGGGTCAGACCCATCGGCCGATGGGACCGATCCACAGATGGGTTCCAACATATATATATATATATATATATATATATATATATATATATATATATATATATATATATACTGTATATATATATATATATATATATATATATATATATATATATATATATATATATATATATATATATATCTATATATAAAGGAGGAGTGTCTATGTGTGTGTGTGTGTGTGTGTATATGTGTGTCTGTCTGGATGTCCGCTTATAACTCAAGAACTACACATCGGAGAAAAGTTTTAGACACAGATTCGGAATCAGCATAAAATCCTGGTGGTTATAGGCTACGTTTTATTTTAATATCAATGGTTTAAAAAAACCGCGCCACCTGCAATTCCATGGTGGTTTGTGGCGGCGCTAGACGTTCGGGGTGTATTGCAATGGTTTGTCGGGTTTGGCTGTGGGTTCAGAATAGCTCCCATTTCCTCATGTTCTTCCACTTTTATTT
The DNA here is from genome assembly GCF_964187855.1 of Myxine glutinosa. Classification (NCBI taxonomy): domain Eukaryota; kingdom Metazoa; phylum Chordata; class Myxini; order Myxiniformes; family Myxinidae; genus Myxine; species Myxine glutinosa. The sequence continues at coordinate 110,171,188 of NC_136262.1, forward strand.
TGATTCTTCTGTTACAACGCCTTCCTTATGTACCTTATATCCCCCCGACGAGGCCTCTACATAATTTCATGCGGCAGAATTTCGTACATTTTGAGTGAAAGAAGTGAGACGAAGTTGTAGGAGGAAGAAGAGGCGCGGCCACTGTGGAGGGCCTCAATCGTGAGTGGAAATGGCGGGAATTGCGTTTGTATCGCAAAGTAAAGGATCTGCATTCATTTCTGAACTTGCATTGGTGGATTGTTATACATCTGCATTATTTTTCATAAAAAAGCTTTATGTTGAACTTGAAGGCTCCAAGCACGGACTATATATATATAGCCCTCATTGAGGTAAAAATAAAAGTAAAAATCCTGCTATCGCTTGCCAAGCTAGCGGTCCCCCCCTCCCCCTCCCCTCCCCCTCCCCTCTCCTCCTCCCCCTCCCTCCTCCCCCTCCCTCCTCTTCTCCCCTCTCCTCCTCCCCTCCCTCCTCTTCTCCCGTCCCCCCCTCTTCTCCCCTCCCCCCCTCTTCTCCCCTCCCCTCCTCTTCTCCCCTCCCCCCCTCTCCTCCCCTCCCCCCCTCTCCTCCCCTCCCCTTCCTCCTCCCCTCCCTTGCCCCGCCCGGCAATGCTGGGTACTTCCCATGGCCAGCTGTACGTGGGCTGCTCGAGGGTTGGAAAACCAAGCAATCTTTATGTCTTGGCACCAAGTAAGAAAACTAGAAATGTTGTACATCAAGAGGTTTTGAGAAATTGAAAATTGACAAAACATCATGTAGGAAATGTACTGTGATATTGCTCTAAAATATACATGTTCTTTTCATCATATATTTGTATTATTCTTATTCAACCCGGGCGAAGCCCCCCCTCCCCCTCCCACTCCCCTCCCCCCTCCCACTCCCCTTCCCCCTCCCCCTCCCCCTCCCCTCCCCCTCACCCCCCTCCTACTCCCCTCCCCCCTCCCTCTCCCCCCCCTCCCTCCCCCTCCCCCTCCCCCATCCCTCCCCCTCCCCCCTCCCTCCCCCCTCCCCCCTCCCCTCCCCCTCCCATCCCCTCTCCCCTCCCCCTCCCATCCCCTCTCCCCTCCCCTCCCCCCTCCCCCCTCACCTCCCCCCTCCCCTCCCCTCACCCCCTCCCCTCCCCTCCCCTCACCCCCTCCCCTCCCCTCACCCCCTCTCCTCCCCCTCCCCTCCCCCTCCCCTCCCCCCTCACCTCCCCTCACCCCCTCCCCCCTCACCTCCCCTCACCCCCTCCCCCCTCCCTCCTCACCTCCCCCTCCCCCCTCACCTCCCCCCTACCCCCCTCCCCTCTCCTCCTCCCCCCTCCCCCTTCCCCCTCCCTCCTCCCCCTCCCTCCTCTCCTCTCCTCCTCCCCCTCCCTCCTCTTCTCCCCTCCCCTCCCCTCCTCTTCTCCCCTCCCCCCCTCTTCTCCCCTCCTCTTCTCCCCTCCCCCCCTCTTCTCCCCTCCCCACCCTCTTCTCCCCTCCCCCCCTCTTCTCCCCTCCCCCCCTCTTCTCCCCTCCCCCCCTCTTCTCCCCTCCCCTCCCCACCCTCTCCTCCCCTCCCCACCCTCTCCTCCCCTCACCCCCCGTTCCCCTCCCCTCCCCTTCCTCCTCCCCTCCCTTCCCCCGCCCGGCAATGCCGGGTACTTCCCATGGCCAGCTGTACATGGGCTGCTCGAGGGTTGGAAAACCAAGCAATCTTTATGTCTTGGCACCAAGTAAGAAAACCAGAAATGTTGTATACCAATACTCTAGTAGCTCATGGTGGTTGAGTATGCACTTTATTGTACAGACCTAAACTCTTCAGGAATCCACTAATTGAAGGTCCAGGAACAATATTTGGTTGGTAACACATTTGCCACTGACGGCGAAATAGCTGAAATGGCCATACCCCTTTTTGGGCCACGCCCCCTTTTTTGCCGTGACTGTATCTACAGAACCGTTGGACCTAGGAGGTTGCCCGACCACTCAAAATTTGCGCAATGGCCACATTATGGGGGGTCAGTAATACATTTTCATATCCAAAAGTCAATGGTTTTTAAGATAATTGCCAAAAACCGATTTCAACATGTTACGAACTACAATTGTATGATACCACCAAGGCCACAACATTATATGACACTTATACCTTTTGCATCATCCTATTTTGGAATTTACTTATTTGGATTTCTACACTTTTCGCCTTTACTACAGCCACAAAACGTGACACATTTAATGTTCCTGTCTCTGCAAGTGCACGTTTTGGTACTCATACATGCTCTTGGGCATTTGCATGGAGGAGGCAGGTCATCGGGCCTGCACGATACTGGCAGTATCACTGGTGTTATGCCAACGTCCGTTGCTTCATACCCATACTGGAGTGGATCTGGTTTGGTGACGGCAGGAGTTGGGGCTTGCAACCACATCTTACACTGAAGAAATGCTCGCTTTATGTGTTCTCGTAGCGTTGATGAACAGCACACAAGCTGGTTGAAGTCCAGTTCTTTCTTGGAGTTGTGGTACTGCTCCCATCGATATTCATCGAAAGTGGAACAGTCGGTCTTCTTTAATCCAGACACAAGGAACTTTTCAGCATTGCTTGTTATCTGTGGTGACAGTTCTTCTACACCAAACCCTTCCAGTAGGGAGAGATCGATGGATGCTTTCAGGCCAGACAGCTTTGGACCCACCTTGCTGGTACTGTCGCAACCGCTGAGAGCATGAATGGCTGGGAGACACGACACCAAACCGTTGTCCAGTTGATCAACCAACATGTGGACTGGTACAGTTTTCTTTGTTTTCCGGTTACCAAGCTTCACGTACAGCTTTTGTAGTTGCCAGGTTGTGTTGAAGTGGAAGATGAGGTTGACAAAGACATCTGTGTCAGGCGAGTCGACCAAGACTGATTGAACCCCGTGTTTCACAACACCATCATTAATATGGAACATGATTCTGTCGTCGGCTTCTTCTTGGTTGCTTGAGAGCTCTGCGATCTGTGTTTCAGTGCCAGCTAACAGTTTCCTGCATTCACCCCCATATACTCCTCCAAAGAATATTTCCTTGTCCGACTCGACATTCTGCAGCATCCACTTGAAGACATACTCCTGCAACCGAACTTTGTTCAACATTGAGCTCCAGAACATATCAAGATCGACAGGGAGTTTCTGATTGTCAGACCCAATGGTGATTGTGATTTGTTCTGAGGAACTTCGCTGTGCCCGTTCCATTTGCTTGATTGATGATTTTTGATAAACATCAAAAATAATGTCTATTCTTGTGGACACGGAGCCTGTAGCAAGAATCCTGTTGGAAAGACTCTCAGCCAATTCCCCGAATGTGTGAAGGCCCATCTTTTTCATCGGTAGTTTACGCACAAGTGCCATGAAGTCCACTATTGTCATCTGAGCGTCACTCTTTACATTCCTCGTCTCCTGTGGAAGGCGACTGACAAGTTCCCTGGCTAAGGAGGCTTTATCGGGCTTCTTCAATTTGATGCCATCTTTACATTCAGTGGTGAGGAACTGGGATGTGCTGGTCAATTCATACTTCAGGAGTTCTAGCATGCTGTACCCTCTTTCTCTAGCATAGTCAATGTACCTAACCGTTTCCGCTGCATCCTTTTTCGCCATCGATTTCTTCGCTGTGAACGGAGTAGAAGTACGTTTCACGAAAACAGTCTTGCGGTTGGTAGGGATTGTATCATGTAGGTGCTTCTCCTTATCCTGAAATCTGGTCTCAACAAACTCTTCATAACTCTTCTCACCAATTTCCAGGCATTCAAGTAATCCGTCGACAACCTCCTGGGGAATGTCAGCTCCAGTAGAGATGTTCTGAAGTCTGATTCCAGCGTCGAACGGATTGTTGATGGATTTTATGTAATCCAGAAGGGCCTTTGCACGAACATGGCCAATCTTCGTAGAACTTGGATTGAACTCATGGTGTAGGCTCAGCTCACTGTCATCTTTGTCTCCCAAGTTGCACCATTCCAGCAGCTGTGCCACATGAAGATCTTTCTCATGCTTTAGGAGATTCCATAAGGCTACTGCTTCTTTCTGTCTGGTCATCCCAATGATACCTCCAGCAACCTTGGCGGGTTTATTGTAACACTTCTCGAGTGCCATGTCAAATCCTACTGCACTGCCTTGTCGGGTAGTGTGGTACATCACCCATCCACCATCTGTAAAGCATCTGTAGATACCCGGGAACTTCCTTTGTAGGTCCAGGCAATCTTCAAGGAACAGCGTACCCCATCTGCTATAGTTTGTCCGGCCAAACCCGAAGAACAAAGGCATGCACCTCCGCACAGCTGAAACGACAAAACACCCATGACCGGAATTTCTAGCCATGTCTAGACTCTAGTCTAGACTCTAGACTAAATTCTAGTCTAGACTCTAGTCTAGACTCTAGTCTTGACTCTAGTCTAGACTCTAGTCTAGTCTAGACTCTTCAGGAATCAAGTAATTGAACAATAGGAACAGGAACAGGAACAATTACGAATAATATTGTAGTTCGTAACATGTTGAAATCGGTTTTTGGCAATTATCTTAAAAACCATTGACTTTTGGATATGAAAATGTATTACTGACCCCCCATAATGTGGCCATTGCGCAAATTTTGAGTGGTCGGGCAACCTCCTAGGTCCAACGGTTCTGTAGATACAGTCACGGCAAAAAAGGGGGCGTGGCCCAAAAAGGGGTGTGGCCATTTCAGCTATTTCGCCGTCAGTGGCAAATGTGTTACCAACCAAATATTGTTCCTGGACCTTCAATTAGTGGATTCCTGAAGAGTTTAGGTCTGTACAATAAAGTGCATACGCAACCACCATGAGCTACTCTAGTACAAGAGGTTTTGAGAAATTGAAAATTGACAAAACGTCATGTAGGAAATGTACTGTGATATTGCTCTAAAATATACAAGTTCTTTTCATCATATATTTGTATTATTCTTATTCAACCCGGGCGAAGCCGGGTACCTCAGCTAGTGTATGTATATATATATATATATATATATATATATATTATATTATATATCAATCTATAATTCCAGTAATCTCTGTGTGTCTGTGTGTCTGTGTGTTTGTGTGTTTGTGTGTTTGTGTGTTTGTGTGTTTGTCTGTGACCGCTGTTTCTCGACAACCACGGGTCCGATATACTTGAAACTTGCCAGGTATATTGCTGGGGACCCGAGGATGTGCCTTTTCAAGGTTTCATATTAATCGGACAAGTAGTTACCGAGCTATGGCGATTTCTTTACCAAACTCCGCAAGCCGTTCGCTTTGGACCAAACCATTTCATGTAAATAGAGGGGGGGGGATTGTCACCGTACTCGCAAGCCGTTCGCTTTGGACCAAACCATTTCATGTAAATAGAGGGGGGGGGGGGATTGTCACCGTACTCGCAAGCCGTTCGCTTTGGACCAAACCATTTCATGTAAATAGAGGGGGGGATTGTCACCGTACTCGCAAGCCGTTCGCTTTGGCTTTGCGAATGGACCAAACCATTTCATGTAAATAGAGGGGGGGGGGATTGCCACCGTACTCGCAAGCCGTTAGCTTTGGCTTTGCGAATGGACCAAACCATTTCATGTAAATAGAGGGGGGGGATATAATTTTAGATATATATATAGTACGGGCATGCCCTAGTATATATAAATAAAGGAGGAGTGTCTGTGTGTGTGTCTGTCTGGATGTCCGCTTATAACCCAAGAACTACACATCGGAGAAAAGTTTTAGACAGATTCGGAATCAGCATAAAATCCCGGTGGTTATAGGCTACTTTTTATTTTAATATCAATGGTTTAAAAAACCGGGCCAGCTGCAATTCCACTTGAGGTCACAGCCAGAGCAATTTCCGACTTTTGACGAGCCTTGGCCAGGATGATATTAATGAGGAATGTTTTTCCTGTCCCGCCAGGAGCATCGAGGAAGAATATCTTGCCAGCATCATCATCAACACTCTTCAGGATAGAATTAAAGGCTTGCTGTTGGTCCTCAACCATTCTTGGGACATTCTGCTCTACAAATGTGGTCAGCTCTTCCATGTTGTAGTTTGTGGCAGCGTATCAATGGTTTAAAAAACCGGGCCAGCTGCAATTCCACTTGAGGCCACAGCCAGAGCAATTTCCTACTTTTGACGAACCTTGGCCAGGATGATATTAATGACGAATGTTTTTCCTGTCCAGCCAGGAGCATCGAGGAAGAATATCTTGCCAGCATCATCATCAACACTCTTCAGGTTAGAATTAAAGGCTTGCTGTTGGTCCTCAACCATTCTTGGGACATTCTGCTCTACAAATGTGGTCAGCTCTTCCATGTTGTAGTTTGTGGCGGCGCTATTGCCCCTTTCCGATCCCATGACGCATTGCGGTTCCGATTCGCGATAAGGTCTATGCGCTATCACCGACACTTTTTCACCGTTTTCATACCTTTTAATCAGATTTAACTTATCTTCCATCGTAACCACATTACGCTTGGAAACACTAGCATTATCCTTCTTTGGACCCATGGCTAACACCGACACAGTAAAGGAATACTGTACGTCGCCTCTGTTTTGAATGAGAACCAGCAGTTGCGCGTACGTACACTTTTAAATTGTTTTTTAGCTTCTTTTATTGTTAATTTATGTACTATTTTATTTATTTTAAATATATTTTTAAGGAATATTTGTTTTTTTTCACGTCCGTAGGAGTGACGTAAAGTCGCACATAATGACGTTTGCTGCCCGGTCATGAAAGAAATTATGATTCTCTTGACAAAGTGACAGATGAAGATCAGGCAGTAAACTTCCTGACTGAGTTTCTCAACAGTCGTCAGCGTCAAGGACTCCCAATACACAGGTTGATTCTCAAGGTGGGAGCACCAATCATGCTTCTCAGGAATCTTGATCCACCAAAGCTGTGTAATGGAACACGATTGACAATCCAGCAAATGATGCCGCATGTCCTAGAGGCAACCATCCTCTCAGGACAATACAGAGGAGAGAAAGTACTCATTCCAAGGATACCACTTATTCCACCTGACCTTCCATTGGCTTCGGTTCCCCATCAGGCTGTTTTGCTATGTCCATCAACAAGGCGCAGGGGCAATCAATGAAGGTTGTAGGCCTGAACTTCACAGAACAAGTGTTTGCCCATGGCCAGCTGTACGTGGGCTGCTCGAGGGTCGGAAAACCAAGCAATCTTTATGTCTTGGTACCAAGTAAGAAAACCAGAAATGTTGTATACCGAGAGGTTTTGAGAAATTGAAAATTGAAAAAACGTCATGTAAGAAATGTACTGTGATATTGCTCTAAAATATACATGTTCTTTTCATCATATTGTTACGGTACGCGGTTAAGGATGTTGTTTGCCGAGCGAAGGCTCCGCGACCGAACAGTTGTTCCCCGACTAAACCCGATTTACCCAAACGTTGGCCGTATCGCGCCACCGCTATTCAATGAGGGAAAAGACTAAGACGACGGATGTGAAGAAAAGGAAGACGAAGGCAAAGAAAGGTTTGAAATACGATTACTATTTATTACTATTTACAGGCTCAAAGTAACCAAGGAGAAGGAAAGATAATAAAATAATATACAGAAGCTTTTAGAGACACAGGGAAAATACTAGATTATCTAACAGGCTTAATTAATACCCAGGACAGAACAAACAAAGACGACTCACACGGGGAATGATGATAGGAATTGGCTGGAAGGAGAGGAAAGTCCAATTGGTTCGGCAGCACGAATCGGCGCGTTTGGCAGCTGCCGTTCCTCCGCGGCCCTGCTCCAAACCGCCGTCCAGGCCCCAAAATGGCTGGCGAGCGTTGTGGCTGCTGGGGACGCTGCTGCTGCTGCTGCTGCTGTAGACGCTGCCGCTGGGGAGCAAGGTGACGAATAGCAGGCTTTTCCGCTTCCCTGGATGACCTCTGCTTTTGGACCTCACAACTCAGCTCTGCTCTGACGACCCAGCTCTTTCCTTTGCACCTCACCACACAGCTCAGCTCCGCCTTGGACCTTTTTGCAACTCTTTTCTGACGACCCTTGCGCGCGCGCTTTTATCACGCCTCCGGCGATTAAGCCGCCGGCCTTGAGGACACGCCCTTCGGTGTGCTCACCTCGGCCATGGTTGGTCGCGCGACCCTCTGGCTCCGCCCTTGATGACGACGGGCGGGCACGCCTTTCTTCCCCGACCCTGCCTCGTGGCCAATGGCGGCTTTGGAGGGGATGTATTTGCCAAATTGAGGCTTGGCCATTACGAAAGGGGAAATGGAGGTTTTTGGGAATGGGAATGAAGGGAATCTATCTCTTTTTCACTCGGTGCAATGGAGTATTATTCTAATGGAAGACAAGGCCTTACTCTAAAACACATAATAAGATATAAGCTACTGAACAAGGGTTTTATCGGGTCCTGCAATGTGGTGTTTATGGAATTAACTACCGAGACGCCCTTTTTATCTTTACACAACTCCGGAGGCAGGAGGGGCCATATCCAAACAATGTTCATTACCATTTCCAATACAATACAATTTAAAAAATGCCATCCTCATATCCGCAACACTGCACCCTCCTCCTCTTAGGAACGGCCCGGGCCTACAACTTTTATTTAGTGTGACACGTAGGTGTAGTTCCCTCTACTTTTAACCTGACCCTGAGTGCGACAGTTTTAAAACATAGATAAATATGTCCCGCTGCTCCATGGCACCCTGCCTAACAGACTCACGCCCACAGCTAACCGAATTGCGGAATGGTCTTCAAACTATACATTGACGGTGGGGAGCATTATTTACAATTGACGCTACTTTTATTTACAAAACTAACCCAGGACCTGTGATTGTTCTTTCTGGGGGGGAGACAGTCTGCTCTGCATCAATGCACCATGAAAGCACCCAAAACGCACCAACACACCCTCAAGCACCAATCGGTGCAGTCACCATTGATCATGAATAAAAATAAATCAACAACCCCTAACCCTGCAGGTGGTCTCTTGCTCTTCGGCTCCCTCTGTTGGCTATTATTATTTCTTCCAGATGTTGTCATTTTCCTTTCATTTTCTTACTGGCGGCCTATTTGAGCATAAAATGAAATGCACCCAACGTGTCCATTTTTATTTATTTATGGCCCACAGGGGCCGACTAGTGTGGTTCACCTGTGGGGCATCGGTGCCCTGTGGCCAAGGTCCGCCAGCAAGATTTCGGGCCTTCATGGCCGGTTCCAGCAGAGGGGCCATGCCCCAACCCATGGGGTCCATAAGTGGTGCTCGGCCACAGACATGTGGTCCATAATGTGGTGCATCGATGCAGACAGCTGGTTCTGGGAGTTCCGGCCGCACAATGGCGGACTCACGCACGCTCCCCTCGGCACCCAATGGCGCACAGGTCATGTGGGAGACAAAAGGGGGACAAGACAGATGAGCGAGGGGTAAGGTCACAAGGGTACACATCAATAAGGCAATGCAAGGTGAAATGCGTACGGAGGGCGAAGTGAGAAAGCTCGTCCCTACCGTACGTCACCCCCCTGTCACCTACACTATCCTTGCCCTTACCCCATATGTACAAAATCTACACATTTACAAATTCGTCGCTACTGTCACGTCTTCCCCATATTTCTTCAATACCAAATTCGTCACCACAATCCCACTAGCCAAAATTTGCCATCACCCAATTCATCATTAACCCTCATAAGGAGGAAGAGATGGAACATCAAGCACAATGTCACACCCACGTCATGATGCGTCTCACAATCCAAAACATTTGCACATAAAAAATAATCAAAACATGGCATGGTGTGGAGGTACGTCATCTCAGGTGAGTGGATGCAGATGGTGCGAGGAGACTTCATCCTAACTACTTTCTAAATGACTTTAACACACTTTACACTACCCGGGGTCTCTCCCTGCCAATCCATTGGCCAACTTACACTGTGGGTTCTAAAAACCAATTCCCATTGACCAAACTGTGGTGCTTCTCAATTTGGGGTCTCACTCCCCCGATTCATCTCCCGGTGCCCTTGCACAATTTCTGGGCTGTGACGTGTAGCTCTCCCAGCAGGTCTACCCACCTGCACACCTCCACCACTGCAGTTGCCACCCGAGCTTACCTAGCTCCTCACCTAACCTATCTACTGGGGAAGGCCCCTCCTGGCTCTGTCACCCCTTGGTGCCCTCTGGCACTGGGCTACCCGGGTCCGTCCTCCGGATCCTCGGGCCCCATCCACAACAACGCTACCGGCTCCCAGAGCCCACCTGCGGCCTCACCTGGCCGACATCCTCACAGTGGTGGAGTGCCCAAACCAACTACACACACTAACAGGCTACACGCCCAGCCATTTCCACAACACTAATGCACCCATCCAAACATCATTCTCTCACCCGCACCACAGATGCCAATATCCAACCACAATTTACCTATACCCTCTACCTAACACTTACACTACCCGCCCTGGGTATCCGTGATGGGGGTCCACTCTTCCCCCATTCACACCTTCGCACCATCCACTCCACTCCATATTTTCCACCATACTCACTCCACGACCATCCATTCCAAGACTCCATATATTCCACACTCCATGTCTTTCACACAACCATTTATTCCATACACGTGTTGGTGCACACCTGTGCACTCACACCTGGTGCCACCTGCACCCACCTTCTCCCTGGACCATTTGGTCAACACAATACACATCACTATCACTATCACTCTTACTCATACACTGCTCCATCCACCTGTTCAGTTGCACACCTGTGCAATCACACCTGTTCAATCACACCTGTTCCTCACACACTGCTCAATACACTTGAATACACCTCCAACACTCACACGGCATCATCTGAACTACCTGTTGCCCTGCTAACTTAGTGCTCCCCGTCTTCCCTTTAAACTAAGCACATACCACGTCATTATCATCCACTCTAATCTACCTGCGTCCCCACTACAGGTGTCATTGTCAGTAACTAACCTTAACGTTACCTATTGTCATCTCTCTAGATCCCTACACACGATATATCCGAACCCTCCCGGGCTAGTTTTCACTGCCATCAACCCCATAAATCTAGTGCTCCTTTGCCCCCCTCTGTGAGGGATGGTGGATTGGCCATCCCATCACATGGGGCATCTCTTACTATAAATTTTGCTCGCCCAATTTCCACAAATCAAAAATTTGCCAATCACTCTACCAATCACTGTACCATTACCAATCATCACTCTGCCAATCCTTTGCCAATCATCAAATTTTGTTTTTCTAATTTCGGGGCCAAAACACTATCCTCGTCATCACAGTCTACTTACTAGTGCCTCTCGGTGCGCCAATTCACTTCCAGAGCTCGGCTTCGTAAAGCCGAGCAATGAATGCCGGTTGTTTTGTGCCAGTGGCTGGATACGTCCCGCATTCGGTGCAGGGACGGGGGCTTACCCGGGCCGAGATCCCACGCACCACCTCGGCACGGAGCCATCCAATGTCCCGATCTCGACCTGCCGGAACGCCTCAACAAAAAGGGGTCGCCATGACGACCCTTCCTATCGGGCTGCCCGTTCCGCCTAGCGGAGCACGGACGCGGCCGTTCCAAGCGCGGCCCAGCGTGGATCACGTACGGCGGTCCTTTCGAACCCGCCGTGGTTCGGATCCCCGCTGGTCCTCGCGGCACACGAAGCCCGGCACGCAACAAGGGCCCGATTCGTCTAAATGTCGTTCTAACCGCTAACCCGGTTACCGTCGATGCCTCACCTGCATGCTTACACCCCGCAGCCCGTTCCTTGCTCATACACCCAGCTGTTCCCATGCTCCTCGTCATTGCACCTTCTCTAACACACCCAGGTACACTCATTCCGCTCACAGACTTGGTCACACACCTGACCACCGAACACCTTGGCACACATTCGTCGTTCGCACACCTCACCAACACACCTCTTCGCGCCCCCTCCTCGGTCACCTCCTCTGTGACAACCACAGGTGTGCTCTCACTCGCACACCCAACCACGTGCCTCACTACCAACTCAAGTGTGCATTCCCACACACGCTCTACCAATACCATTCCAGGTGTGCTTCCTTCCATTCCAGGTGTACATCCTCTCTCACCTGCCACAACCAACTCACGCTCCGTGTCACCCTTACTACTCTCACCTCCACTCTGGAGAGCGCACTCACCCTTACTCTCGACAGCGCACTCTTTCCTCATGCACCCGTCCGTTACACACCTTTCTCGCGCACACTCTTGCGCACACTCTCCCGTTACACCCTCTGTAACACTCACCACAGGCGTGCATTCTCCCTCACTCTTGACAGCGCACTCTTTCCCCATGCACCCGTCCGTTACACACCTTTCTCGTGCACACTCTTGCGCACACTCTCCCATTACACCCTCTGTAACACTCACCACAGGCGTGCATTCTCCCTCACTCTTGACAGCGCACTCTTTCCCCATGCACCCGTCTGTTACACACCTTTCTCGCGCACTCTCCTGCGCACACTCTCCCGTTACTTCCTCCGTAACACTCACCACCGGCGTACATTCTCTCGTTACATCCTCTGTAACACTCCTCACTCCGCGCTTCCATGTGCTCCCTCGCACACGCGCTATGACCGACTCACTCTCGACAGCACCCTCACTCCTCGGCGCGCACTTTTTCCTCACACACCCCAGAGTCGGACATTCTCACACACCTCCTCTTTCGCACACCAGACCTGTCGCACACTTCACCAATGGCCTCTCACGAACACCCGGATCCAAATCAACCCCCAAGCCGACTGAAGCTTTCCCCACATCATATGCATTTCCGAATATATCGCCACTCACCTTGGCACCTCGTCTCCGCACCTCCTTCACCACCTGCAAACTCTTTATTTGGTTAGTAAGCACACCATTATGAGTTGAGCACCGACCTTGTACATATTCCATCAACTCCTCCTTTATTTCTCTCTTAGTTTCTGTCCGTCTCTTCTTAATTTCACTCACCTCTTCTTCCACTTCCTCTAATTTTTGCTTCACCTCTTTTATTTCCCGGTGCGTCTCCTCAAGTTCGTCCTCTAAGGCTATTTTGACCGTCTCTATGTGCGTCCTCACCTCTCGGTCCTTCGTCTCCATTACTTCTGTCACCTCTTCCAACCTCGTTGTCAGTCCCTCACGTACCATCTGACATTGCCTCTGTGTCGCTATCAAGTCATTTTTTATTTCTTTTTGTGTCGCTTTCAACCCTCCTAATACCGCAGTGTTCCTTTGAACCTGCTCCACTAACTCCGTCTGTCCCTCCGTCAGCTGTTCCACCTCCTCCGTCAGGTCCTCTATTCCCCCCTGTAACCTAGCCATATTATTCCTCACCTCTTTCTCTATACGCTTTTCACCTCGCTTTACCTCCTCGCATACCCCCGAGACCTCCTCACTTACACCTCGTCGTATCTCCTCTTTCATCTCCTCCCTCTCTTTTGTAGATGCCGCACTCATCTGTCCCAATTCATCCCTCTGAGCATCCAATTTGGTTTCTACCCCGATTTTTACCTCCTCTATCTGCTCTCCCATTTGTTTAATTTCTCGGGCGGATTGCTCCCCTATCTCCCGCAATTTGTCTTCCATCCTATCTTCTAACCCCCTCAACCCATTTTTCACCCCCTCTAACTGATTCTCCTGGGCAGCCATTCTATTTTCCACCCCCGTTAACCCATTCTTTACCTCTTTTATTCCGTTGTCTAACCCCTCAAATTTGTCGTCTAACTTCCCAAATTTCTTATCTAATCCCTCACCGGTACCCCTCGCTTCATCCCTCATTACCCCCAATTGCTCACCCTGAGCATCCATCCGGTTCCCCATTTCGCTCCCCAATCGCTCACTATCAGCCCTCGCTTCGTCCCTCATTCGCTCACTATCAGCCCTCACTTCGTCCCTCATTCGCTCACTATCAGCCCTCAATCCCACAATTTGGTTTCCCAACCGCTCACTCTGAGCCCTCGCTTCGTCCCTTATTTGCTCACTATTCTTGTCCATAAGGGCCTTCATTTGTATCATAAAAAGGTTCAAATCCACCGGTGGCGCTGCTACGGTCGCGGGCGCGGCAAAATTTGGTGCCGCTACACCCACGAGCGCGAGGACGCCATTTTGTGCGCCTGATACCCCCTCAGCCACATCCTCCATATACATTTCCCCGAGGTCCTGGGTCGATTCTACCCCGTTTATCTCTCCCACCGGCATCCCGTCGCCTTGACCAGCCATGGTGCGATTTCAAAATTCGGGTTTTGCTTTAAAACACAAATTTCCAGCAGCTCGTAATTTTGAGCGCGTTAAGCGCGCTTCGGGTCCGATCCGACACTTCTGACACCAATTGTTACGGTACGCGGTTAAGGATGTTGTTTGCCGAGCGAAGGCTCCGCGACCGAACAGTTGTTCCCCGACTAAACCCGATTTACCCAAACGTTGGCCGTATCGCGCCACCGCTATTCAATGAGGGAAAAGACTAAGACGACGGATGTGAAGAAAAGGAAGACGAAGGCAAAGAAAGGTTTGAAATACGATTACTATTTATTACTATTTACAGGCTCAAAGTAACCAAGGAGAAGGAAAGATAATAAAATAATATACAGAAGCTTTAAGAGACACAGGGAAAATACTAGCTTATCTAACAGGCTTAATTAATACCCAGGACAGAACAAACAAAGACGACTCACACGGGGAATGATGATAGGAATTGGCTGGAAGGAGAGGAAAGTCCAATTGGTTCGGCAGCACGAATCGGCGCGTTGGGCAGCTGCCGTTCCTCCGCGGCCCTGCTCCAAACCGCCGTCCAGGCCCCAAAATGGCTGGCGAGCGTTGTGGCTGCTGGGGACGCTGCTGCTGCTGCTGCTGTAGACACTGCCGCTGGCGAGCAAGGTGACGAATAGCAGGCTTTTGCGCTTCCCTGGATGACCTCTGCTTTTGGACCTCACAACTCAGCTCTGCTCTGACGACCCAGCTCTTTCCTTTGCACCTCACCACGCAGCTCAGCTCCGCCTTGGACCTTTTTGCAACTCTTTTCTGACGACCCTTGCGCGCGCGCTTTTATCACGCCTCCGGTGATTAAGCCGCCGGCCTTTAGGACACGCCCCTCGGTGTGCTCACCTCGGCCATGGTTGGTCGCGCGACCCTCTGGCTCCGCCCTTTATGACGACGGGCGGGCACGCCTTTCTTCCCCGACCCTGCCTCGTGGCCAATGGCGGCTTTGGAGGGGATGTAATTCCCAAATTGAGGCTTGGCCATTACGAAAGGGGAAATGGAGGTTTTTGGGAATGGGAATGAAGGGAATCTATCTCTTTTTCACTCGGTGCAATGGAGTATTATTCTAATGGAAGACAAGGCCTTACTCTAAAACACATAATAAGATATAAGCTACTGAACAAGGGTTTTATCGGGTCCTGCAATGTGGTGTTTATGGAATTAACTACCGAGACGCCCTTTTTATCTTTACACAACTCCGGAGGCAGGAGGGGCCATATCCAAACAATGTTCATCACCATTTCCAATACAATACAATTTTAAAAATGCCATCCTCATATCCGCAACAATATATTCAACCCGGGCGAAGCCGGGTACCTCAGCTAGTATATATATAAAGGAGGGGTGTCTGTGTGTGTGTGTGTCTGTCTGGATGTCCACTTATAACTCAAGAACTACACATCGGAGAGAAGTTTTAGACACAGATTCGGAATCAGCATGAAATCCCGGTGGTTATAGGCTACTTTTTATTTTAATATCAATGGTTTAAAAAACCGGGACACCTGCAATTCCACTTGAGGCCACAGCCAGAGCAATTTCCGACTTTTGACGAACCTTGGCCAGGCTGATATTAATGAGGAATGTTTTTCCTGTCCCGCCAGGAGCATCAAGGAAGAATATCTTGCCAGCATCATCATCAACACTCTTCAGGATAGAATTAAAGGCTTGCTGTTGGTCCTCAACCATTCTTGGGACATTCTGCTCTACAAATGTGGTCAGCTCTTCCATGTTGTAGTTTGTGGCGGCGCTATTGCCCCTTTCCGATCCCATGACGCATTGCGGTTCCAATTCGCGATAAGGTCTATGCGCTATCACCGACACTTTTTCACCTTTTTCATACCTTTTAATCAGATTTAACTTATCTTCCATCGTAACCACATTACGCTTGGAAACACTAGCATTATCCTTCTTCGGACCCATGGCTAACACAGACACAGTAAAGGAATACTGTACGTCGCCTCTGTTTTGAATGAGAACCAGCAGTTGCGCGTACGTACAGATACTGTACGTACATTTTTATATTTTTTTAATGTGCTTTTTATTGTATTTTTAATTGTTTTTTAGATTCTTTTATTGTTAATTTATGTACTATTTTATTTATTTTAAATATATTTTTAAGGGAAAAAAAAATTTTCACGTCTGTAGGAGTGACGTAAAGTCGAACATAATGACGTTCGCTGTCCGGTCATGAAAGAAATTATGATTCTCTTGACAAAGTGACAGATGAAGATCAGGCAGTAAACTTCCAAACTGAGTTTCTCAACAGTCGTCAGCCTCAAGGACTCCCAACACACAGGTTGATTCTCAAGGTGGGAGCACCAATCATGCTTCTAAGGAATCTTGATCCACCAAAGCTGTGTAATGGAACACGATTGACAATCCAGCAAATGATGCCACATGTCCTAGAGGCAACCATCCTCTCAGGACAATACAGAGGAGAGAAAGTACTCATTCCAAGGATAACACTTATTCCACCTGACCTTCCATTCTCCTTCAAGAGGATTCGGTTCCCCATCAGGCTGTTTTGCTATGTCCATCAACAAGGCGCAGGGGCAATCAATGAAGGTTGTAGGCCTGAACTTCACAGAACAAGTGTTTGCCTATGGCCAGCTGTACGTGGGCTGCTCGAGGGTTGGAAAACCAAGCAATCTTTATGTCTTGGCACCAAGTAAAAAAACCAGAAATGTTGTATACCCAGAGGTTTTGAGAAATTGAAAATTGAAAAACGTCATGTAGGAAATGTACTGTGATATTGCTCTAAAATATACATGTTCTTTTCATCATATATTTGTCTTATTCTTATTCAACCCGGGCGAAGCCGGGTACCTCAGCTAGTATATATATATATATATATATACAGTCATGGCCAAAAGTATTGGCACCCTTGCACTTTTTTCAAATAACTCACAATTTTCTCGAAAAATAAGTTTAAATTCAAAAAGTATTTGGTCTCCACAATTCTTTATTGCCCTGTTAATTTTACAGAACCTTTGTTTTTGATTCAGAACTTAATATATCCTTTTAAATCAGAAAATAAAAAGAAATGGCATTGACAAAATTATTGACACCCAAGACTTAATATTTGTTAGCACGGCCTTTGGACTAAATAACTGCAGTCAAGCGCTTCCTATAGCCATTAATGAGCTTCCTACACCTCTCTGCTGGCAGTTTGGCCCACTCTGCTTGTGCAAACTACTCCAGTTCTCCCAGATTTGAATGGTGCCTTCTCCCAACTGCTGTTTTCAGATCTCCCCACAGGTGTTCAATGGGATTTAGATCTGGACTCATTGCTGGCCACTTCAGAACAGTCCATCATTTTGTCTTTAACCATTCCTGGGTGCTTTTTGATGTGTGTTTGGGGTCATTATCCTGCTGCAAGACCCATGACCTTCGACGGAGACCCAGCTTTCTGACACTGGGTTGAATATTGCACTCCAAAATGCCTTGGTAATCTCCTGATTTCATGATGCCGTGCACACATTCAAGGCACCCAGTGCCAGAGGCAGCACAGCAACGCCAAAATATAACTGAACCACCTCCATGTTTGACTGCAGGGAAGGTGTTCTTTTCTCTGAAGGCTTCATTTTGTTTTCTGTAAATATAGAGATGATGTGCTTTACCAAAAAGCTCTAATTTGGTCTCATCTGTCCACAGGACATTCTCCCAGAAGGATTTTGGCTTGTTCAGGTGTGTTTTGGCAAACTCCAGTCAAACTTTCTTATGTCTCTCTCTCTCTCTCTATCTCTCAGCAGTGGGGTCCTCCTGGGTCTCCTACCATAGAACCCCCTTTCATTGAGTTGTCCACGGATGGTGTGAGTTGAAACTGTCGTACCTTGTGTCTGAAGGTCAGCTTGAATCTGTTTGGCAATTGATCGAGGTGCTTTCTCCACCATTTGAACAATCCTTTGCTGCACTCTTCGATCAAGTTTTCTCTTGTGGTCAAGTCCAGGGAAGTTGGCTACAGTGCCATGGGCCTTAAACTTCCTGATAACATTGCGCACAGTGGACACAGTAACATCAAGGTCTCTGGAGATGGACTTGTAGCCTTGAGATTGTTCATGCTTGGCTACAATCTTCTGTCTGACCTCCTCAGACAATTCTCTGGTTTTCTTTCTTTTCTCCATGCTCATTGCTCTCCATGCTCTTTCTTTCTTTTCTCCACACACGGTACACACGGTGACACAAAACAGCAGAAAGACTCCTTTTCGCTATTCAAACTGGTTGAATGTGATTTTTATATTGCAGGCACCTGCAACTCACCACAGGTGAGTTCAATTCCAATGTAAAGGAGAATCACCTGCTTGAAATCTAATTATGTCTAACAACTTCTAAAACGTGCCAATAATATTGTCTGGGAAATTTTAGGATTTCTGTGTGGAATGAGCTCAGATTTTGTAATTTTTTCAGATTTTTTGTTTTGTTCCACGGCAAACCAAAGAAATACATTTGTGGATACCAAAAGATTTTTTAATTTCAACAATTTTCTGGAAGAAATGGTGCATTATTTGAAAATGTGCAAAGGTGCCAATATTTTTGCTCACGACTGAATACTGAGGCAGGTACCCATATATACGAGTATATATATATATATATATATATATATATATATATATATATATATATATATATATATATATATATATATATATATAACTGTAAGAAATAGTAGAAACTCCAAAGTACGAGCAGGGCGTCTCATTTGTATTGAATAAATAATCGTTAGATTAAATAAGACGCGGACGTAGCTTCAGGACGTCGATCTTTATTTGTCGACAAGCTTTCGACCAACAAAGGTCTTCTTCTGAGTCAGCCCCAAGTTCAACGGAAGTGACCGTTTGCGTTACAGTTACAGTTACCTAACTGTAACGCAAACGGTCACTTCCGTTGAACTTGGGGCTGACTCAGAAGAAGACCTTTGTTGGTCGAAAGCTTGTCGACAATTAAAGATCGACGTCCTGAAGCTACGTCCGCGTCATATTTAATCTAACGATTATATATATATATATATATATATATATATATATATATATATATATATATATATATATATATATATATATATATATATATATATATATATATATATATATATATATATATATATATATATATATAAAGCAGTAAAGTATGTTTGTTTGTTTGTCCTCTTATAACTCGAGAACGACTCATCGCAGAGCAAAACCAAAGACATATTCGGAATCAGTCCGTCTCAGAGCATCTACAGCACACCTTAAAATTTAAAAAACTTCGCGTTTTAAAATTATGACGTCATCAGCGTATTTCGGAACGTTAATTTTTCAACTTCATATTCGGAATCAGTACGTCCCAGAGAAACTACAGCACACCTTAAATGTTTTTAAAACCTTCGGGTTTAAAAATTATGACGTCATCAGCGTATTTCGTAATGTTAATTTTTCAACTTTGACGACAATGACTTCCGACTTCCAGGTTCGGAATGCGGGACCAATGCCATTTGACAGGGAATAAAAAATAAATGCGACATTCAATTGACGACAATGACTTCCGACTTGACTCCCCCCCTCCCCCTCCCCTCCCCCCACCCCCTCCCTCCTCCCCTCCCCCCTCCCCTCCCCCCTCGCCCCTCCCCTCCCCCTCCCCATCCCCCCCTCTTCTCCCCTCTCCTCCTCCCCCTCCCCTCTCCCCTCTTCTCCCCTCCCCCCCTCTTCTCCCGCCCGGCAATGCCGGGTACTTCTGCTAGTATATATATATATATTAATATGGCGTCCCATGAGGATGGCTTGTATTCACAG
>NC_136262.1:110191320-110331320 GCF_964187855.1 Myxine glutinosa
GTTCTGCCATTTGGAGGAGTCACCAGTAAGCTCGCAATACCTTCCGGTGTTCATGCGATAATTAAAAAACACTTTGCAATCGTTGGACTGTTCTAAATGATTAATTTTTATACTTTTTGGATGCATTTATGATTGTGGAATTGGGGATGACCTGATATGGTGGTACGATTGTATTCCATACTAGCAGAAGTACCCGGCATTGCCGGGCGGGGGAGGGGAGGGGGGAGGGGAGGTGAGGGGGACGGGGGGGGAGGGGAGAAGAGGGGGGGAGGGGAGAAGAGGGGGGAGGGGAGAAGAGGGGGAGGGGGAGAGGTGGAGAAGAGGGGGAGGGGGAGAGGGGAGAAGAGGGGGGATGGGGAGGGGGAGGGTGAGGGATGGGAGGGGAGGTGGGTGGGAGGGATGGGAGGGGGGAGAGGGAGGGGAGGGGAGGGGGAGGGATGGGAGGGGGATGGGGTGGGAGGGATGGGAGGGGGTGAGGGGGAGGGATGGGGTGGGAGGGATGGGAGGGGGGAGGGGCAAGGGGAAGGGGGAGGGTGAGGGATGGGAGGAGGAGGGGGTGGGAGGGATGGGAGGGGGGAGGGGGAAGGGGGAGGGGGTTGGAGGGGGAGGTGGGAGGGGGAGGAGGGACGGGGGATGGGGAGGGGAGGGGGGAGGGTGAGGGGGGTGGGAGGGGGGAGGGGCAAGGGGGAAAGGGGAGGGGGAGGGGAGGGGAACGGGGGGGAGGGGAGGGGGAAAGGGGAGGGGGAGGGGGAGGGGAGGGGAACGGGGGGGAGGGGAGAGGAACGGGGGGGAGGGGAGAGGAACGGGGGGGGAGGGGAGAAGAGGGGGGAGGGGAGAAGAGGGGGAGGGGGAGGGGGAGAGGTGGAGAAGAGGGGGAGGGGGAGAGGTGGAGAAGAGGGGGAGGGGAGAGGGGAGGCGAGGAGGAGGGTGAGGGATGGGAGGGAAGGGGAGGGCCAGTCAACAATGACGTTGCAGTTCGCATGGTCGGAGAGCAGCACAACAATCGCGACATCGTACTGCATCTTCGCAAGAGCACGAGGCGGATTTTGGAGACTCACCGATCCTGTGACCCACGCCCTCCAGTACCGGCGTTGCCGGGCGGGGGAAGGGAGACCCGTACATTCCCGACCCGTACATTCGCCCTCTCGACTCAAGCTCGTATTCGATTCGTATTCGAAATCGAAAGGGGAAAGGGGAAATCCTTCGTATTCGAATTCGTAAACACGGAATATGAATTAAAATTTAATTCATATCGCACAAAATTGACACAAAACACGATCGCATAAAGGTGAAAAAACGCAATCGCTTTTGGCCCTGAATTACGTGCAAACGTGTGATGTGTGACGGGATGGAACATCACGTGATCGCTCTGAGCGAATCAGCGAGCTGTTCTGGCACTGGCTGAGATTGGCGGGTACTTCGCTGAAATGCGCTGAGGTATATATGAATAAAAAATATGGATCTCGTCAAATATGGTCTCGGCCATGTTCGTTCCAGGCTCAATGGCCATGTCTATGCCAAATATCAAGCACGTGAGCCTCTCCGTTTCGCAGTCTATCGGTAACATTACACACACACACACACACACACACACACACACTCACACACACACACACAAACTGTGTTTTATATATACTAGGGCATGCCCGTACTATATATATATCTAAAATTATATCCCCCCCCCTCTATTTACATGAAATGGTTTGGTCCATTCGCAAAGCCAAAGCGAACGGCTTGCGAGTACGGTGACAATCCCCCCCCCCCCCCCCCTCTATTTACATGAAATGGTTTGGTCCAAAGCGAACGGCTTGCGAGTACGGTGACAATCCCCCCCCTCTATTTACATGAAATGGTTTGGTCCAAAGCGAACGGCTTGCGGAGTTTGGTAAAGAAATCGCCATAGCTCGGTAACTACTTGTCCGATTAATATGAAACCTTGAAAAGGCACATCCTCGGGTCCCCAGCAATATACCTGGCAAGTTTAAAGTATATCGGACCCGTGGTTGTCGAGAAACAGCGGTCACAGACAAACACACACACACACACACACACACACACACACAGAGATTACTGGAATTATAGATAGATAGATGTAGGGATGGCACAGAATTGAGGTATTCGGCCTTTAATACAGACTTGGCATTTAATATGGAATTTTTTTTTTTTCTTGACTTGGGTTTACTTTCTTAACTCGGTATATCAATCTGGTGAGTTTCTTTTACACTTTGGTGATTTATTTGTTAAAAGAACCATGTCACTGATTGTCTGTCGCAGCAAGAAGTCAACAACAGGATTATATCACAGGTGGCGTGGCAAAATGTACGGACAGGTGCATTTCATGATTGGCTTCACAGTTGAGTATACAAGGATTGTTGTGTTCTGTATTAGTGGAAAACAACTGCTGCACATCTCCAAAAGTTATTGCCGCTTCCTCTGGAGATGGTCCGTCAACTCGACAATGCTGTTTGTCATGGAGTGGTGGCTTTACGAAATTACGGCATGAAACAGCGTGCTATTGCTCGGCAGTATCGCATCACTCAAGGTCAGGTGTCAAAGATCCTGAAACGAAATGCTCAGAGGGGTGTCCCTACTCCAATACCGAGGCCAGGACGTCCCCGCAGAACCACAAGGAGGGATGATCGCCAGCTGCACCGGTTAGTCCGCAATGGCCGTACCAAGTCAGCTAATCGGCTTAGGGCTGAGTGGCAGCAACTGACAAATGTGCCTGTATCCAGAAGGCTAGTCAACCAACGACTGGTTCAAGCAGGCCATCATGCCAGGCATACCCTGAGAAAGCCACGCCTGACCAGACAACACCGCCAGCGCCGATTGCAGTGGGCCAGAGAGCACCGTCAATGGCAGCCAGGACACTGGAATCACGTGATCTTCAGTGACGAGTCTAGATTTCTGGTCTACCGTGAAGATGGCCGCGTCCGAGTGCGCAGACAAGTGCATGAAGCCTACAACAAAGATTGTATAGTGACAAGAGTCCAAGCTGGAGGTGGTGGGGTGACCGTTTGGGCTGCTTTTCATGCAGGGGGCAAAACTGACCTGGTTGTTCTGAATGGAAACCTGAACCAGTTCAAGTCCAGGGCCATTCTGGAAGAAACATTGCTTCCATTTGCTCGTGCAGCCTTTCGAGGAAACTTTGTCTTCCAACATGACAATGCACGGCTTCATCGTGCTCGCATGATCCAACACTTTCTTGCTGACCGTGGTGTAGAGCATATGGAGTGGCCTGCCACGTCCCCGGATATGAATCCAATAGAGAACTTGTGGGCAAAATTAACGTGTCAAATCGACCACTTGGACCAGCAGCCGACCTCTGTGCGTGAATTGCAGGAGGCTATTGTCACTGCATGGCAAGCGATTCCTGTCCAAACCTTGGCAAATCTCGTGAACAGCATGCCTCAACGTGTACGTGCTCTCCTGAATGCTCGTGGGGGTTACACGAAGTATTGAACTGTAATTTTACTGTCCGTAATCCCAGTCGTAATTTAACTTTTGTTTTTGTTAAAATAATTTTTGGCTAATGTACAAAATAAAGAGATACTTCTGGAAAACGTACAGAAGTTTAACACAGTACTGTCCATGAATTGAGTTTGATATCAGTTTACATCACTTTCAAGGATCAATTTATTTGTTTTGAAATGTCAAATTTGGTTTTTGTTTCTTTTAAAGGTCACATTAACAAAATCTAGAATAATTTCAACATAATTCCAATGAACTTTTGGTTCTAAGACATCTTGAAAAGTAAGTACACCCCCACAAAAAAAATATTCCATATTAAATGCCAAGTCTGTATGTAGTATGTAAATATGTTGCATCTCGAGTTTCCTGATCCGGTTGAAAGCGGAAGTGACGAGCGGGCAGGCAAGAGTTGCTCAGGTGGAAAATAAAGGATTGATATACATATCCCGCAGGTGTCGGGCGTCTCTTCCTTACACGCTAAAGTGGAATCGGCTGTGGTGCCATTTGAAGAGAGGGAAGGGATGGAAAGGGAGCATTCTCCAGAGACATAGTTAACAAGGCCCCACTTGTTATAATATTAATGCTTCGGGCAATGGTACCGTCTTACCCCGTGAAAGTGGATTGGATCTCTCGGAACATACCATGACCACAGCCCTGCTCTCTCCCCCACTCCGATCATCGTTCTTTGGGGGGTGGGGGGAAATCCCCGTTGCCCCAATGATAATGGGTGATATAAACAACCGGGCAAAAGGAGCTGAAATATTTTAAGATCACACAAAGTTTTTGTTTGAATGAATATAATACTAATACATGATCACACACAAAAATTGTACACCATGTCGTTAAGTGACATCCATCTTATTATATTCTGTAATATATAACGTTGTCACCCTACCTGTTGGAAGTGACCTTTGTGAAAGAGTATTTAGCAGGAAGACCATTATTTAGTCCCCTTTCAGATCCGAGCTGACAGACGAACACTTGAGTCCACCTATATTTATGTCTACGGAATCAGCAACCACATTTGAAGTCTTGTGTCTGCACCTACACCTGCTTGTGTCTGAACCTGCTTGCGTCTGCACCTACACCAGCTTGCGTCTGTACCTGCATCTGATTGCATCTGCACCTGCACCTGCTTGCGTCTGCACCTGCTTGCGTCTGCACCGACACCTGCTTGCGTCTGCACCGACACCTGCTTGCGTCTGCACCGACACCTGCTTGCGTCTGTAACTGCATACTTGCATCTGCACCTGTACCTGCTTGCGTCTGCACCAGCACCTGCTTGCGTCTGCACCTGCTTGCGTCTGCACCAGCACCAGCTTGCGTCTGCACCTGCAGCTGCTTCCGTCTGCACCTGCACATGCTTGCATCTGCACCTGCACATGCTTGCGTCTGCATCTACACCTGCTTTTGGCTGTACCTGCACATGCTTGCATCTGCACCTGCACATGCTTGCATCTGCACCTACACCAGCTTGCGTCTCTACCTGCATATGCTTGCATCTGCACCTGCACATGCTTGCGTCTGCACCTGCACATGCTTGCATCTGCACATACACCAGCTTGTGTCTGCACCGACACCAGCTTGTGTCTGTACATGCATATGCTTGCATCTGCACCTGCACATGCTTGCGGCTGCACCTGCTTGCGTCTGCATCAGCACCTGCTTGCGTCTGCACCGGCACCTGCCTGTGTCTGCACCTGTAGCTGCTTGCGTCTGCACCTGCACATGCTTGCATCTGCACCTGTACATGCTTGCGTCTGCATCTACACCTGCTTGTGTCTGCACCTGCACCTGCTTGCGTCTGCACCTGCACCTGCTTACGTCCGCACCTGCACCAGCTTGCGGTTCAAGAAGCACAAAGAGGAGACATCAGCACAAGGTCCTTTGTGAACATTTGTTATTAGTTTATATAGATTTCTGACATGTTTAAGCATCTCAGTGTAAAGTTTTTTCCGTTGATATTTTGTTAACAGTTTGTTATGCATTTCTTCTCTAATATACCCAACAAGATGTCGTGCAGATTACGTTTTCTAAGAGGAATGGCCTAGAACCCAGATTGTAAGGCATTGGAACTGGCCCTCCCAATTCCAGGTTTTCACTCCAACTTCTGTTTAACACATTATCTACAAAGCCCATCTGTGCCATCAGGACGTGGTTAGCAAGGCAAAGCGACCCAAACTGTACCAACAATACCGTCCAGCTCATGTTGGGAGGAAAACAGAGAATACCATCCGAGATCATCCGCAGTAAACCGTAAATATTAAGGCTTTAAAAACAGGTAATCTAAATAGGTAACATCCATAACAACACTCAAGTTATCCGGTGCAACAACCTGTTTCTCTGTTTACTAATACTGCTTTGATCAAGCTTGTGACTTTGATTCAATTTCTAATTGCAAATCGACCATTTTGTTTTCCCCGAAGCAGAAGATGAGACGAGGCAGAACATATAAGGACATTATTATTACTCTTTTCATAATAATACATCAATAATTATCAGCAAGAGACTCTTCAGAAACAGTGTAAGCTATCACTTCCGCTTTGTACTGGAGAAACGGATGTAAGACATGTTTGTTGGTTCCTTGACACTGGGACGTGGATAAAAATGGGAGGAGTTGATGTACTAACCTTGATATATACACGTAACTAGAACGGCACTCGGTAGAGAGCATACCTCCTCTCGGCTGAACAGCTTACACTCCATCCGCTGATAGGCCGGACCAGGATCAGGACCGGAACCATCATCTAATCGGCATGTTATTGTCACCTACCCAACTCACCGACTTATTTTTGTCATAATCCGTCCACAACGTCATGTTATATATTGTTTTGGCCCTATTTCTCAATTTTGAAGAATAACTTCAAAAGCATTTTTTTGCCTCTGCTCCCGAAGGTGGCCGGAGGCATTATGTTTTCAGGTTGTCCGTCCGTCCGTACGGGCTAAACCTCGTTTTTCTCAGCCACCACATGTCCGATTGAGACGTAACTTTCAGGGTAGGAGTGACTCCCATGCAGAATGTTTTCCTGATATTTTTGACGTCGTAGGTCACGTGACACGGCAGCCATCTTGGATTAAACGCAAATAATTAAAAATATATTTCTAGGAAAACTGCTGAATGGAAAAATTTGA
The DNA here is from genome assembly GCF_964187855.1 of Myxine glutinosa. Taxonomy (NCBI): domain Eukaryota; kingdom Metazoa; phylum Chordata; class Myxini; order Myxiniformes; family Myxinidae; genus Myxine; species Myxine glutinosa. The sequence goes on from NC_136262.1 coordinate 110,197,924, forward strand.
AACTTGGCACACTGTGAAGTACTCCCAATGGGGAACAAAAGCATAATGATTATGACATCATCGGTGAAGTGGCATACCAGCCATAAATGTTTAAAATGAATGCCTTATCCTAAAAATATGAAATTGCATACACATGAACTCTGACCCATTTGTAGAGAAATATTAAATTTATGACATCATAGGTCACATTGTTTGGCAGCCATATTGAGAAGGAAAATATTTAATAATTATATCTCTGAAACCGCTTACCCTATCGATGCGAAACTTTACAAATGCAGTCGAACACCATTGCTGCATATGGTTTGAAAATTATTATGTTGCATGTCACGTGGTTTGGCAGCCATCTTGGATAGAAAAACGAACCTTATCCGATCAACACAAAACTTCACAAACATGATCCCCTACCCATACATATGCAGAGTCTACATTTTTAGCTCACCTGGAATGAAGTTCGGGGGAGATTATGCGATGGCGCGTCGTCCATCCGTCCATCAGTCCATCTGTAAACACTTGCAACTTCTTCTCCGAAGGGATTGAAGGGATTGTGACCAAACTTGGCACAAATTATAGTAGTTATGTTGTGACTAAAGTTTGTTCACGGCATTAAAAATGTTGGAGTCTCAAGGGGTTTACCAGGGGTCAAAGTAGATCCAGGTTTGACCCCCCAAAATAGGTATTTGCTTTTTTCTCTGAAACTACACACACAATTTCGATGAAACTTGACCACAACCTTCATCCCCCATGATGTACCGAAGTTTGTTTACAGCACTAAGAAAATCGAAGTCTAGGGGGTCAACAGGGGCTCAAAGTGGGTCCAGCCATGACCCCCCAAAATAGGTATTTGCTTTCTTCTCTGAAACGGCACACACAATTTGGATGAAACTTGACCACAACCTTCACCACACGTGATGTACCAAAGTTTGTTCACGGCATTAAAAAAAATATGCCCCTTTGGAGATCTACTGGGGGTGGGGGAGTTGCCCCCAAAATAGGTATTTGCTTTCTTCTCATGCAATTTCGATGAAACTTCACCACAACCTTCGTCACCCGTGATGTATCAATGTTTGTTCAAGGCATTGGAAAAATTGGGGTCTGAGGAGGTATACGGGGTTGGGGAAGGAGGAGGGGCGTTAAAATAGGTTTTATTTGTTGCCTCCAAAATTAATTATCCCAAAATGTTTATTTAGTTGCCCAAATGTTTATTTTCCCCCCAAAATAGGTTTCATTTGTTTAAAGTCTTATGATTATGTTAGTATGAAATATACCTGCTGCCCTGTCTTCGAGCAACCATTGAAATTGGTTTTAAATACCTATAGTCAGTGCAGTATACTGTTTATTCTACCAGGTGAGCGCCATGTGTATTGCCCCTATGTTTATGTCGTATGCCACGTGGTTTGGCAGCCATATTAACTTGAAAGCCGATATTGAAAAAAAAATCCCTTCTCCAAAACGGCTTCACCGATCAATGTGAAACCTGCCCTGTGGTAAAAATGTGATACCTCAAAAGAGCTGATGGGATTTAAATCAAACTTGTTAATTTTTTTCGGACAGTGAACGAGGGCATCTACCCATTGTCACGGGCAGGGAATACGCGGAGGCATATTGGCAACAACAAAAGTCGCATTGGTCTAATTAATTATTGGATCTGAATCTTCACCAAAATCAGATCAATTCAAAAGTGTCGACCAAATTTCGTCCGAATTGGTCCATAACTTTTTGATATATCGTGCTCACAGAAAGACAGACAGACAGAGACAGACAAACAGGGATTGAAAACACAATCTCCCTCCATCCACCTTCAGTGGCAGAAGGTAACAAGACTTCCCTTACAAGGAACTTTGATGCAGGAGGAGGCCATTCGGTCCATCAATGCCTGCATTACTATTGCCAACCTATGGTCGCTTGTCCGTGCTCTATCCTCTTTAAATGCTGAGAATCAGGCAAAGAAGCAGTAAGTACCATTGTTCAGTGTTAGTTATGACTCGGCTAGGGTTCAAATTCACTGACCTCTCGGACTCAGAGTGGACATTTAAAACCATTACACTACCGATCGGCTGCTAGAGCTATACCATTTCAAAATCAATCCTCTATCGCTTGTTTGGGTCGGTTAATGCTTAATTGCAACCTTTTTAACCTTCGCTAACAATAACGCTGCAGCTCTGGGGGTTTTTTCCGCTGATAGCACAAAAAATATTCGCCTGCGATGTGGAAAGGCGATGTGTGCATGGAGGACCACCCCATTCAAAACATCTGCTGCCAAACTTGCACCCACGTGATTCTCCTTGTATTCCCTGTAATGCAGATGCTCCCTCGTAAACAACGAGCGGACGGACGGTAAATGCATCGCAGACATTGTCGTTTGGTGCGTGGTATCTGCTTTTATAGATTGGGGGATTCAATTCACACATCTTGGAAGATTTCTCGATTCTCCCAAAACACCAAAAGTGAGATTCAACTACAATATGTGTTTTATGCCGCATTATATCCATCACTTGTGCAAAGGATCAGTAACAACAATCTTTTGTAACATGGCACGCCAAACTTGCACCAAAAGCCGCTTTGTCCAAAAATAAACTGCAAGAATAAGAAAAAAAAACACGTAAACAGGCTGGAGAATGAACCCTTCTGAAACTGTGCAACACTGCCCCCTCCTCCATACACACACCCAAATCCTCCAGCCCCAAAAACAGTCCCTCCACCCCATTCTGTGTGCCCACGTCACCCTCCAACATTTAAATCCACCCTTTCTCAAATATAAATTTCCTACCACTCGTCTTCCAGTATTCCTCAACCAGCCTCAGTGGTGTCATGGTTGGAGCATCCACCCTGAGTCTTGGGGGTCGATGGTTCGATTCGCGGCCGAGTCGAACCAAAGACTTTAAAAATGGGACGTGATGCTTCCTTCCTTGATGCTCAGCATTTAGAAAAGGAAAAAGCAAGGACAAGCAGCCATGGGATGGCAATAAGAGGACAGCTTTGATGGGCCTAATACACAAGGAATACACATGGCAATGTGGCACACGCGGAGGAAATTCTGCCCATCATGCCTGTGTTGCCTCATAATGCGTAACTCTAACCTAAACCTAACAACTCGCCATTCTGCCCATCATGCCTGTGCTGCCCCATCATGCCTAACCTTAACATTAACCCCAATCCTAACCCTAACCCTAACCCTAACAACTCGCCATTCTGCCCATCATGCCTGTGCTGCCCCATCATGCCTAACCTTAACATTAACCCCAATCCTAACCCTAACCCCAACCCTAACCCTAACCCCAACCCTAACCCTAACCTTAACCTTAACCCCAATCCTAACCCTAACCCTAACCCTAACCCTAACCCTAACCTTAACCCTAACCCTAACCCCAACCCTAGCCCTAACCCTAACCTTAACCCCAACCCTAACCCTAACCTTAACCCTAACCCCAACCCTAACCCCAACCCCAACCCCAACCCTAACAAGCTACTGACAAGTTCTGCCTATATCCCAATGCATCCAGATTGTACCTGTGTAATTGAAATTTCAAGCCCCTCTGCTGCCACTACCTTTCCGGGGAGACCATTCCATACATTAACCACTCTCCGACTGAAAGACCTCTGAAAAACTGTACTAACTGTCATCCTCTTTATAGACCCTCAGGTTATGGCCCCTCATGGTCCTAACACTGTCCACTCTGCTGAAAACTCCACTGCACATACATCACCTACATCGTGGAACACCCTTCGTGATCTTGTACATCCCAATGAAATCCACTCAAATCCCCTAATGTCCTTCTGCGTCGAAGCTCCTTGCAATGGGACTCATATTGTTGTTATTACATTGCCTCCCAACTTTTTCTCGACTCTCCTCCTCTTAAACCCCACCCTGCCCCACTCCGCTTTCCCCTCCAATGCCAGTAACGACCCCCCTCTAAATCCCTGTTCGCACACTCGCATATTTATTTCCCGTGGGAGGACCTCGTCCATCCAAGCGAGAGCATAATGAAAACTTGCAAGTTTCGCTGCAAAAAATAAAATTGGTCTGGGAAAGAGTCAGAAAGTGGGGAAATAACGGAGAGGAACAACTTTGGGAGAAAATAAATCATTTAAACTAAAACTTTTGATTGTCTTCAAGTTCCAAGGATCATGGTGCTGGGACAACACAAGGGACGGACAGACCGTCAGGATGCCGTGGTCTCCCCTCTTCCAGGGAAAGTGGCGAATCAAAATGAAGAATCCAAAGGAGTCTGCCTGAAGCAGGAGATCGGCCTTGTGAGCGCCTGCGGGATCATCGTGGGTATGCTGAGTGTGCAATGAGCGCCTGCGGGATCATCGTGGGTATGCTGTTGAGTGTGCAATGAGCGCCTGCGGGATCATCGTGGGTATGCTGAGTGTGCAATGAGCGCCTGCGGGATCATCGTGGGAATGCTGTTGAGTGTGCAATGAGAGCCTGCGGGATCATCTTGGGTATGCTGAGTGTGGAATGGGCACCTGCGGGATCATCGTGGGTATGCTGAGTGTGCAATGAGCACCTGCGGGATCATCGTGGTTATGCTGAGTGTGCAATGAGCGCCTGCGGGACAATCGTGGGTATGCTGTTGAGTGCAATGAGCGCCTGCGGGATCATCGTGGGTATGCTGTTGAGTGCAATGAGCGCCTGCGGGATCATCGTGGGTATGCTGTTGTGTGCAATGAGCACCTGCGGGATCATCATGGGTATGCTGTTGAGTGCAATGAGCGCCAGCGGAATCATCGTGGGTATGCTGTTGCGTGTGCAATGAGCGCCTGCGGGATCATCGTGGGTATGCGGAGTGTGCAATGAGGGCCTGCAGGATCATCGTGGGTATGCTGTTGAGTGTGCAATGAGAGCCTGCGGGATCATCTTGGGTATGCTGTTGAGTGTGCAATGAGCGCCTGCGGGGTCATCATGGGTATGCTGTTGAGTGTGCAATGAGCACCTGCGGGATCATCATGGGTATGCTGTTGAGTGTGCAATGAGCGCCTGCGGGATCATCGTGGGTATGCTGCTGAGTGTGCAATGAGCACCTGCGGGATCATCATGGGTATGCTGTTGAGTGCAATGAGCGCCAGCGGGATCATCGTGGGTATGCTGTTGCGTGTGCAATCAGCGCCTGTGGGATCATCGTGGGTATGCGGAGTGTGCAATGAGGGCCTGCAGGATCATCGTGGGTATGCTGTCGAGTGTGCAATGAGAGCCTGCGGGATCATGTTGGGTATGCTGTTGAGTGTGCAATGAGCGCCAGCGGGATCATCGTGGGTATGCTGTTGCGTGTGCAATCAGCGCCTGTGGGATCATCGTGGGTATGCGGAGTGTGCAATGAGGGCCTGCAGGATCATCGTGGGTATGCTGTCGAGTGTGCAATGAGAGCCTGCGGGATCATGTTGGGTATGCTGTTGAGTGTGCAATGAGCGCCTGCGGGATCATCATGGGTATGCTGTTGAGTGTGTAATGAGCACCTGCGGGATCATCATGGGTATGCTGTTGAGTGTGCAATGAGCGCCTGCGGGATCATCGTGGGTATGCTGCTGAGTGTGCAATGAGCGCCTGTGGGATCATCTTGGGTATGCTGTTGAGTGTGCAATGAGCACCTGCGGGATGATCATGGGTATGCTGTTGAGTCTGCAATGAGCACCTGCGGGATCATCATGGGTATGCTGTTGTGTGCAATGAGCGCCTGCGGGATCATCGTGGGTATGCTGCTGAGTGGGCAATGAGGGCCTGCGGGATAATTGTGGGTATGCTGTTGAGTGTGCAATGAGCACCTGCGGGATCATCGTGGGTATGCTGTTGAGTGAAATGAGCGCCAGCGGGATCATCGTGGGTATGCTGTTGAGTGTGTAATGAGGGCCTGCAGGATCTTCGTGGGTATGCTCAGTGTGCAATGAGCACCTGCAGGATAATTGTGGGTATGCTGTTGAGTGCAATGAGCACCTGCGGGATCATCATGGGTATGCTGTTGAGTGTGCAATGAGCGCCTGCGGGATCATCCTGGGTTTGCTCAGTGTGCAATGAGCGCCTGCGGGATCATTGTGGGTATGCTCAGTGTGCAATGAGCGCCTGCGGGATCATTGTGGGTATGCTCAGTGTGCAATGAGCGCCTGCAGGATCATTGTGGGTATGCTGTTGAGTGCAATGAGCATCTGCGGGATCATCATGGGTATGCTGTTGAGTGTGCAATGAGCGCCTGCGGGATCATCCTGGGTATGCTCAGTGAGCAATGAGCACCTGCAGGATCATTGTGGTTATGCTGTTGAGTGTGTAATGAGCGCCTGCGGGATCATCATGGGTATGCTCAGTGTGCAATGACCACCTGCAGGATAATTGTGGGTATGCTGTTGAGTGCAATGAGCACCTGCGGGATCAGCATGGGTATGCTGTTGAGTGTGCAATGAGCGCCTGCGGGATCATCCTGGGTTTGCTCAGTGTGCAATGAGCGCCTGCGGGATCATTGTGGGTATGCTCAGTGTGCAATGAGCGCCTGCGGGATCATTGTGGGTATGCTCAGTGTGCAATGAGCGCCTGCAGGATCATCCTGGGTATGCTCAGTGTGCAATGAGCACCTGCAGGATCATTGTGGGTATGCTGTTGAGTGCAATGAGCATCTGCGGGATCATCATGGGTATGCTGTTGAGTGTGCAATGAGCGCCTGCGGGATCATCCTGGGTATGCTCAGTGAGCAATGAGCACCTGCAGGATCATTGTGGTTATGCTGTTGAGTGTGTAATGAGCGCCTGCGGGATCATCATGGGTATGCTCAGTGTGCAATGACCACCTGCAGGATAATTGTGGGTATGCTGTTGAGTGCAATGAGCACCTGCGGGATCATCATGGGTATGCTGTTGAGTGTGCAATGAGCGCCTGCGGGATCATCCCGGGTATGCTGAGTCTGCAATGAGCGCCTGCGAGATCATCATGGGTATGCTGTTGAGGGTGTAATGAGCGCCTGCGGGATCATCATGGGTATGCTCAGTGTGCAATGAGCACCTGTGGGATCATCGTGGGTATGCTGTTGAGTGTGCAATGAGCGCCTGCGGGATCATCCTGGGTATGCTCAGTGTGCAATGCGCACCTGCGGGATCATCATGGGTATGCTGTTGAGTGTGCAATGAGCACCTGCGGGATCATCGAGGGTATGCTGAGTGTGCAATGAGCGCCCGCGGGATCATCCTGGGTATGCTCAGTGTGCAATGAGCGCCTGCGGGATCATCCTGGGTATGCTCAGTGTGCAATGTGCGCCTGCGGGTTCATCATGGGTATGCTGTTGAGTGCAATGAGCGCACCCATTCTCAGGCCCATGAGAGTGTGTGTGTTCACCGTTCCACGTGCTGGTTCCCGTGTTATTGTTCCATCACTCAGCAAGTTCCATGTTGTGCAGTTACGTGCTCCGCGTGCTTTGTTTTTGTTTTCTAACCGAGCTGTTCATGTCCATTTTACTGCTTATTCCCTTCACCTTCGTTTTTACATTTCTTGAAAGGTCAAGATTTGATGTGTGACCCCACAATATATAATAACTGCACATAAAATTGTTGGAAATTGATTTTGCTTGAAATATTGCTCAACTTGAAAGGTTCAGCTACAGAATAAAGAAAATAATTCAGACAGTATTGGTCCAGTATTCTAAAATTCAAACAGAAGTAGCCCAGTATACTAAAATTTAAACAGTAGTAGCCCAGTACACTAAAAGTCAAAGAGTAGTAGCCCAGTATACTAAAATTCAAACAGTAGTAGCCCAGTATACCAAAATTCAAACAGTAGCAGCCCAGAATACTAAAATTCAGACAGTAGTTGCCCAGTACACTAAAATTAGGACAGTAGCTGCCCAGTACACTAAAATTTAGACAGTAGTTGCCCAGTATACTAAAATTCAGACAGTCGTGGCCCAGTATATTAAAATGCAGACAGTAGTTTCCCAGTATACTACAATTCAGACAGTAGTTGCCCAGTATGTTAAAATTCAGACAGTAGTTGCGCAGTATATTAAAATTCAGACAGTAGTTGCCCAGTATACTAAAATTCAGACAGTAGTTGCCCAGTATACTAAAATTCAGACAGTAGTTGCCCAGTATACTAAAATTCAGACAGTAGTGGCCCAGTATATTAAAATTCAGACAGTAGTGGTCCAGTATACTAAAATTCAGACAGTAGTTGCCCAGTATACTAAAATTCAGACAGTATTGGCCCAGTATATTAAAATTCAGACAGTAGTTGCCCAGTATATTAAAATTCAGACAGTCGTGGCCCAGTATACTAAAATTCAGACAGTAGTTGCCCAGTATATTAAAATTCAGACAGTAGTTGCCCAGTATATTAAAATTCAGAGAGTAGTTGCCCAGTATATTGAAATTCAGACAGTATTGGCCCAGTATACTAAAATTCAGACAGTAGTTGCGCAGTATATTAAAATTCAGACAGTAGTTGCCCAGTATACTAAAATTCAGACAGTAGTTGCCCAGTATACTAAAATTCAGACAGTATTGGCCCAGTATACTAAAATTCAGACAGTAGTTGCCCAGTATATTAAAATTCAGACAGTAGTCGCCCAGTATATTAAAATTCAGACAGTAGTTGCCCAGTATATTAAAATTGAGAGTAATTGCCCAGTATATTAAAATTCAGACAGTAGTTGCCCAGTATATTAAAATTCAGACAGTAGTTGCCCAGTATATTAAAATTCAGACAGTCGTGGCCCAGTATATTAAAATTCAGACAGTAGTTGCCCAGTATATTAAAATTCAGACAGTCGTGGCCCAGTATACTAAAATTCAGACAGTAGTTGCCCAGTATATTAAAATTCAGACAGTAGTTGCCCAGTATATTAAAATTCAGAGAGTAGTTGCCCAGTATATTAAAATTCAGACATTAGTTGCCCAGTATATTAAAATTCAGACAGTAGTTGCCCAGTATATTAAAATTCAGACAGTCGTGGCCCAGTATACTAAAATTCAGACAGTAGTTGCCCAGTATATTAAAATTCAGACAGTCGTGGCCCACTATACTAAAATTCAGAGAGTAGTTGCCCAGTATACTAAAATTCAGACAATAGGTGCCCAGTATACTAAAATTCAGACAGTAGTTGCCCAGTATATTAAAATTCAGACAGTAGTTGCCCAGTATACTAAAATTCAGACAGTAGTTGCCCAGTATACTAAAATCCAGTCAGTCGTGGCCTCGGCATTAGAGGCCCAGTATACCAAAACACAGTAGTGGCCCCTGTTGTCATACCGAATTACACAATTTGGTGTTTGTCTGCCTCTGCATGTCTGTGGCCGATGCATTCGATAGTTAATTACCCAATCTCAACCAACCTTGCCAGAGGGGCTCATTGTGTAATAAGATAAAGGTTGTCGCTGCTTTGTTTGCCCCCAATCCCGTCGATGCCCCGGCCAGGGTTCAGAAGATGACGCTGATGCAAATCTACCGCTTGTTTTGGAGCGAGAATGAAGTTAATTTTGGGTGATTTTCAATGATTTTCACCTTCTGTTGAGTTATCTTTTCACTTTTCAGGGATAATTCAATTTCATCTTTAGCTGCTCCAACACACTTGTGATAAAAAACTGAAACGTTCCACCATGGCACATGTGGGTAGTGCATTTACTAATGAGGGGTTGTTTTGTTGATTGTACAATTAATCGTAGTGCGGATATGCTTAACTATACTATTGTGTATTGGCATTCAGCATTCTCCATATTTCATTGTGACGAGTACAGCCACTCCGTCTGGGAGCAGCAGGAATGGTCGTGTTATTATCTTCTTTGGGGTATATAGATTACAGTAGATCTAGGCTTTGGTACATTAGTCTGTGGTGGATGTGAAAAGCATGTAATGCCTCACTGATGACGGGATTACTCCAGATTTATTTCAGTTTAGTGTTAAACAGCAGTAGCGACTGTCTAAAAAGGTAATCATATGCACTTGTGATTTATAAAATAAATTTTACTTCTGGTATGGATGCCCCACGAAACACCATGATAAGCTATTTTTTATACACGTTAACATGGCGTTTGTCCAAAGTGGATAAACCCCTTGGGGGAGCGCATATTATTAGTATTAATATTGTTTTGTAATAACATTCATATTACGCTATTATCCATCGTGTTGTTATTACTTTTGTTATTCGAAGCGGCCTTGGAAAAATGCCACGATGAGCTCTCTTAACAAGGATACACACCTTAACATGCATTTCACCTGAGGCGGACAACCCCCTAGGGGAGGGGGGAGGGGATTTAAGTCAGTACAACCTCCGTCATGTGACCTTTAGTCCTCCTGTCAAGTTTGGTTGAGATTGGATAAGTAATGACCGAATGTATCGCAGTCAGACAGACAAACAGACACCAAATTGCGTATTTTAGTACGATTGTTGTTGTATTTTTATCCATTAAACGTCGTCATTATTCCACTTAACGTGCTTTCTCCACTAACCTCATCTAGTCAGGGGGACTATGTTGTGATATAAAGACCCGTGGGATTTAAATGATTAGAACATGCCACCTACCTAGGTAGACTATTTAGGTCCCAAGGAGTAAGAAAATCCATGTTGGCAAAATTGGAAGTGTTGCAGATGGCGGCCATCTTGGATTTCAATTTTATTTTTTACAAATTATTACGTTATTATTAATTAACGTTATAATTAATTATTTTACAAAAATGTCATTACAAATTATCGATGGACGTCATGTGAAAAGAGGAATAACAGCCCACTTGACTACTGTGCAAGCTTTGTTTACCTTGTACGTTGAGGCTTTCTTCAAAGACAAAGGGGAACTACACCACAAATGCGCTGAAAAGACTGACAAGCTCAACAAGGCATGCAGAGATAATAATGTTGAGAAAATACAGAGAGCTCATGAAGATATGAAACATACAGTGGATTCACTTGGAATCCTGGATAAGATGAGTGAATTTGATGAAGCTATAGCTAACAGACCACTGGCACGGGCCATCTGCCAGTATATGACGATGGTTTTGGAAATGCTAACGTACATAAGAGCAGTGCGTAGCGGAGACTGGATGCTTCATCTTGATGCAACGGAAACGTTTGTAAAATACTTCTTTGCCCATGACAAGTTGAACTATGCCCGCTTGCTTTCTGTGTACTTACTTGGCAGACATGAAAGCTTTGGCCAAATCAGATCCAGAAATATGGGCTGAGTTTATGGATGGAAATTGGGTTGTCAACAAGAACATCGACCCATTCTGTGCAATTGGTCCCGATCACGCTCTCGAGCAAGTAAACCGGATGATGAAAGTACTTGGTGGACTCATTGGTATTACACTCAGCCCCTTGGCCCGCGCAAAGTTCTTCTTAGTGGCACCAGATCTTGCCCGGCTAGCAAAAGAAGCAGAGGCAATAGCTGTTGTACAAAGAAACCAAACAATGAAGCAGCATCATGAGAATACAGATGCCAAAACCAAACTACAGGTGAAGAACGTAGCTGCACTGAAGGATACTATCAACAAGTTCACAAACCCCTTTGCAGATGAATGTGAGCAGTTGATCAATATGGTTACCAAAGCCGTCATGCCAGAGAGAGTCCTACATGACATTTGCAGAAGAACACAGATTGGAGAGGAGTGTTTTGCTCAATTTGTTTCAGATAGAATCACTACAAACAATGTCTACATTTGGGCGCCAATGAAGAAACAGAAGTTGCAGATGTGGTCGTCAAGTGCGATGAAAACTCAGACAAAAATTGAAGACAAAATTGTGGAACTCCAGGAAGATCGGGCACTGTTTGCCCGTTTACTGGTAGTATCCAAAGCAAGAGATATTGACCTTAAGCAAGCTGTTGGTACATATGAATTTTCTGTAGTACCGAGGTCGTTGTTTGCAGCCGATGGTTCACTCCTTCACACCACATCGAAGAGTGACCTGATGTTGATACTAGAAAACCTGCCAAAGGTTGAAGCAGTGACCCAGGAAAATAATTACCAAAGCGTTGATCAAGCTGGAGTCAACTATAAGTGCGTTGCTGTCATCGATGCAATGGCTGATTTACAAACATTGGACAAGCCAGATTGCATCAAAACCTGTCATGACCTAGCAAACCACTTCATTGGACGCCACTGGCAGAAGTATGGTGACTACGACGAGGTACATTTGGTGTTTGACCGTTATGACACTGGAGAATCTCTGAAAGCTTCAACCCGTGAGAGACGTTTGGGTGGTAACAGGGCAGTGGCGTATCATATTACTGATTCCACATCAATTGGCAAACTAAGCATGCAGCAGTTGCTTGCCCATGTGTCAACGAAAGATGCATTAACCGCCTATTTGGCTGAAAAGATACTGCAACATGATGTAACAATGGGCAAGTCCCTTGTGGTTGCCTGGCGGAATAAGGCAAGAGCTACACATAGAGCAGTAGTTGACCTCTCAAGTAGTCAAGAAGAAGCAGATACCAAACTCATTCTGCATTCCATTGATGCTTCTGTAAATGGTGCTACCTCTCTAGACATCCACTCACCAGACACCGATGTGCTTGTACTTGCCATCAGACGATACCCCAGTTTATGTCCAAATACTTCCTTTGTAACAGGGGCTGGTCAAAAACATAGGGTGATACCCCTTGAGTATCAGTCATCCCAACTCTCATCTCCAGTCATTTCAACTCCAGTCAGTCAGCCCAACTCTCATCTCCAGTCATTTCAACTCCAGTCAGTCATCCCAACTCTCATCTCCAGTCATTTCAACTCCAGTCAGTCATCCCAATTCTCATCTCCAGCCATCTCAACTCCAGTCAGTCATCCCAACTCTCATCTCCAGTCATCTCGAGTCCAGTCAGTCATCCCAACCAACATCTCCAGCACTTCACGCTTCACAGCACTGTCAATGTCGTGCTGTCCCTTGTCATCTTGACCAACATAGAAAAATCTCGTGTCAGAATCACGAAACTTTTTACCCAGTGGCGGGAAGACCAAATGCACCTTGATTCATTTGAGTATCTTTTCCTGTTTTGGAGAAAAAAGATACGAGGCATTACTTTTCAGCATACCCTCGTGTGTGTGTATATATATATATATATATATATATATATATATATATATATATATATATATATATATATATATATATATATATATATATATATATATATATATATATATATATATATATATATATTATATATATATATATATATATATATATATATATATATATATATACATACATACATACATACATACATACATACATACATACATACATATATATATATACAGTGTCCTATATATAGTATATGGACACTATACTGTATATATAATTATGAAGATGAATCAATGAACCAGACACCCGAACGAAAAGCAAACCGATTGACCAGAACCTACCATATATGAATGAATGATCGTTTTAAGGCCATTTTCCCCGCCAGAGCAGGGGTTAGCCTTGCGGGCCCCATGACAATCATGGTTCCCTGTTTGAGGCAATGTTTTTTATGGCCGGATGCCCTTCCTCACGCCAACCCTTGGTCACGCTCTCTTGATGCGCAGGGATACGGTGTACCTATTCTGAATCGGGGTACACACCGTGATCATTCATCCCAGCAAGCTGGTACTCAATTTGCCGACCTCGGAAGGATGACAGGCTGAGTCAACCCCCCTGGTGTTAATTCAGCGATCGACCGGGATTCGAACCCAGGATCCTTAGCATCCCTACCATATCTACTGTAGATATATATATATATATATATATATATATATATATATACATGTGAAAAAGTAAGTACACCCCATGTAAAGTTTTGACTTTTTCAACATATTTCAACATACAGCCATTTGATCTTCATTTCAACAATATTGATAGATAAAGGTGATATAATATAACAAATATCATGAAACATTTACATTTTGTAGTCCATTGTATAATTTAAATAAACATAAATGCAAATTTCGCATGTGGAAAAAGTAAGCACACCCTTGGCTCGAATAGGTGGTATTGCCGCCCCCTTTGGCAGAAACAACCTCAAGTAGGCGTTTCTTATAACTGTCTAACAGTCTCTGACATCGACTGGGCGAAATTTTTGCCCACTCCTCCATGCAGAATTATTTGAGCTGTGTGATGTTTGAGGGGTTTCTTGCATGCACAGCTCGTTTCAAATCCCCCCACAACATCTCGATGGGATATAGATCCGGGCTTTGACTTGGCCATTCCAGAACCCTCCATTTCTTTCTTTTCAGCCATTCCTTGGTGCATTTACTGGTATGTTTAGGGTCATTGTCATGTTGCAAGGTCCACCTTCGGTTGAGCTTCAACTTTCCGACAGATGGCCTCACATTATCCTCAAGCACCCTCTGGTACAATGAAGAATTCATAGTGGATTCTATGATGGTGAGCTGCCCAGGCCCTGATGCAGGAAAGCTGCCCCAAACCATAATATTTCCACCACCATGCTTTACAGTTGGTATCAGGTTCTTGTGGTCAAATGCTGTCTTTGGTTTTCACCAAACATGTCTTCTGGTACTGTGGCCAAATAGCTCCACCTTTGACTCATCTGTCCAGAGCAAATTGTTCCAGAAGTGCTGGTCTTTGCCTCAGTGTTCTTTGGCAAACTTTAGTCTTGCCCTGATGTTCTTTCTGGACAGCAAAGGTTTCCTCCTGGCACACCTCCCATGTAGATCAAATGTATGAAGCCTCTTTCTAATGGTAGACTCGTGCACTGACATCAACAGTGGCAAGAGCTACCTGTTGGTCCCGTGATGACATTCTGGGGTTCTTAGAGACTTCTTTCAGCATCTTGCGGTCTGCTCTCAGGCTGAACTTGCTGGGGTGGCCTGGCCTGAACAAGTTGGCAGTTGTTTGGAATCTTCTCCACTTGTAGATGATCTTCCGGACAGTCGAATGATTGATTTCAAATTGTTTGGAGATCTTTTTAAATCCCTTCCCAGACTCGTAGGCATCTATAACCTTCTTTCTGAAGGCCTCAGAGAGCTCTTTTGATCTCGGCATGGTGACGCCGCACACTTCAACAACAAAAAGCAAAACAAACTCAATGCCTGAGGTTTAAATAAGACAGGTTCCTCCAAGATCCTCTCTAACGATGTTCTAATCATTTGCACCTGAGCTGGTGCACCTGATTCTAATTTTATGTATTTGAAGTAGTGATAAATGTCGGGGTGTACTTACTTTTTCCACATGCGAGATTTGCATTTATGTTTATTTAAATTATACAATGGACTACAAAATGTAAATGTTTCATGATATTTGTTATTTATAATCACCTTTATCTATCAATATTGTTGAAATGAAGATCAAATAGCTGTATGTTGAAATATGTTGAAAAAGTCAAAACTTTACATGGGGTGTACTTACTTTTTTACGTGACTGTATATATACATACATATATATATAAATATATATATATATAATATATATATATATATATATATATATATATATATATATATATATATACATACATATATATACATACATATATAATATATACAGACTTGGCATTTAATATGGAATATTTTTTTTTTCTTGACTTCGGTTTACTTTCTGAACTCAGTATATCAATCTGGTGAGTTTATTTTACCCTTCGGTGATGTCTTTGTTGAAAGAACCATGTCACTGATTGTCTTTCGCAGCAAGAAGTCAATAACAGGATTATATCACAGGTGGCGTGACAAAATGTAAGGACAGGTACATTTGACGATTGGCTTCACAATCGGGTATATAAGGGTTGTTGCGTTCTGTATTAGTGGAAAACAACTGCTGCACGTCTACAAAAGTTATTGCCGCTTCCTCTGGAGATGGTCCGGCAACTTGACAATGCTGTTTGTCATGGAGTGGTGGCTTTACGAAATTCTGGCATGAAACAGCGTGCTATTGCTCGGCAGTATGGCATCACTCAAGGTCAGGTGTCAAAGATCCTGAAACGAAATGCTCAGAGGGGTGTCCCTACTCCAATACCGAGGCCAGGACGTCCACGCAGAACCACAAGGAGAGATGATCGCCAGCTGCACCGGTTAGTCTGCAATGGCCGTACCAAGTCAGCTAATCGGCTTTGGGCTGAGTGGCAGCAACTGACAAATGTGCCTGTATCCAGAAGGCTAGTCAACCAACGACTGGTTCAAGCAGGCTATCTTGCTAGGCGTCCCCTGAGAAAGCCACGCCTGACCAGACAACACAGCCAGCGCCAATTGCAGTGGGCCCGAGAGCACCGTCAATGGCAGCCAGGACACTGGAATCACGTGACCTTCAGTGACGAGTCTAGATTTCTGGTCTATCGTCAAGATGGCTGCGTCTGAGTGCGCAGACAAGTGCATGAAGCCCACAACGAAGATTGTATAGTGCCAAGAGTCCATGCTGGAGGTGGTGGGGTGACCGTTTGGGCTGCTTTTCATGCAGGGGGCAAAACTGACCTGGTTGTTCTGAATGGAAACCTGAACCAGTTCATGTACAGGGTCATTCTGGAAGAAACATTGCTTCCATTTGCTCGTGCAGCCTTTCGAGGAAAGTTTGTCTTCCAAGATGACAATGCACGGCCTCATCGTGCTCGCATGATCTAACACTTTCTTGCTGACCGTGGTGTAGAGCATATGGAGTGGCCTGCCATGTCCCCGGATATGAATCCGATAGAGAACTTTTGGGCAGAATTAACGCGTCAAATCGACAACTTGGACCAGCAGCCGACCTCTGCGCGTGAATTGCAGCAGACTATTGTCACTGCATGGCAAGCGATTCCTGTCCAAACCTTGGCAAATCTCATGAACAGCATGCCTCAACGTGTACGTGCTCTCCTGAATGCTCGTGGGGGTTACACGAAGTACTGAATTGTAATTTTACTGTCCGTAATCCCAGTCATAATTTAACTTTTGTTTTTGTTGAAAAAATTTTTGGCTAATGTGCAAAATAAAGAGATACTTCTGGAAAACGTACAGAAGTTTAACACAGTACTGTCCATGAATTGAGTTCGATATCAGTTTACATCACATTCAAGGATCAATTTATTTGCTTCGAAATGTCAAATGTGGTTTTTGTTTCTTTTAAAGGTAACATCAACAAAATCTAGAATAATTTCAACATAATTCCAATGAACGTTTGGTTCTTAGTCATCTTGAAAAGTAAGTTCACCCCCACAAAAAAAATATTCCATATTAAATGCCAAGTCTGTATATATACATACATAATATATATATATGCATATATATACATGTATAATATATACATGTATAATATATACATATATATCGAGATCCTACCCCATCACTGTAGTGCGTACCAGGAACAAATGCCACACAACCTATACGTTGACTTTAAAAATGACGTAATCTGCCCCAGAATTCTTGGCACGCATGTGCAGAAACTCCTAGCACCAGGATTCATCGGGGTAGACAAACGTACACCGTGCATGACAGTTAAGGATTGTGACAGATAGTACCAGCTACCTAAAATGGCTCAGAAAGCTTCCGAAAGAAGCCTAAAATACTTGGCAACATACCTGCAAGAAATGGACATGACTGCGCAACAAAGTAATTGGAGAACTTTCTGAACTCACCCAAAAAGCTGATTGCTTGCAGCTCCCTATATTGCAAACTTCCGAGGCCGTGGACCTGTGCAAAACCCTTACTTTCATACACAGGCACGTTCTACGCAAACCTTTGACGAAATCGCTGCCAGTGAGTGGACTTTGAACCTTGCGGGATAACCTTGTTTGAACATGGCAGGCTTGGTGGTTTGTTTAATGGATGTCTGCTATTGGAAAGGTGATGACTTCATTACCAACATTCGGGCAGATTTCCCAGAGTGAGAAATCGTATCGGGTTTGGTTGCTTATTAACACCTATGGGAAGGTCATATCTGGGGTTTGTCAATGCACATGGTATGTTTAATATGATGATATTTACTATTTACAGTATCGTGTGTGTGTGTGTGTGTGTGTGTGTGTGTGTGTGTGTGTGTGTGTGTGTGTGTGTGTGTGTGTGTGTGTGTGTGTGTGTGTGTGTGTGTGTGTTATAGTGTTATACCCACAGGCGCTGCTAGCTCACTATATTATCAGGAAAAAGTAAGAAGTTGACTCAGATATTTTTCGTCTTTCCTCTGTTTTCATGAGTCTGATTTGCATTCAGGAGCAGAAACAATTATGGTTTACCAATCAGAAATTGCCACTTTTTCGTCTGAATGCTGAAAATTATGTTAAATAGACGATTTGAAGTACACATTTTGCGCTCGCAACGACAGGTAAAAAGTGCCCGGCAGGTAAAAAGTGCCCGGCGAGCAGAACCAACTCACTGTAAACACACACACAGCGCATGCGCAAAAGGCCTCCTCGATAGCATTCATACATTGTTTTGAAAGTTGCATATTGCTGCATGCATCCTGCCCAACAGAAAATTCCTACCACACATGAACCAGTCTGGCACACAAAACAGTTCTGGGAGCAGCCAGGAACAATTTATATTTTAAAAAGCTCTTCTGGCTAAACAGTTGCATAAGTCCACTCTGGAGAGGGAACATCCGCAGACACGTGTTTCGGGCTTGTTGGCCCTCGTTAGCGAAGAGAAGAAGCTCCTCCCTGGGGTGAAGTGGTCAAATCCGGCACAAAATAAGTCCAGATCAGACCACAACACTGTAGTAGGTACCAGGAAGCATGTGCCACAGCAGCTATTGCTGCATGCATCCTGTCAGAAATACGATTGGGGTGCGGAGTGGAGGAATTGCTGCACAGGTCTCGTTCTGGATCGAGGCACACAGCACGAAGGCACTCTCATTCTCTTTGGTCCAGGGCAGATATGAAGAGCCAGAGAGAGCTGAGTGTGCATATGCGTGCGCCAGGTTTGCCAC
Source organism: Myxine glutinosa (assembly GCF_964187855.1). Classification (NCBI taxonomy): domain Eukaryota; kingdom Metazoa; phylum Chordata; class Myxini; order Myxiniformes; family Myxinidae; genus Myxine; species Myxine glutinosa. The sequence goes on from NC_136262.1 coordinate 110,216,709, forward strand.
CCCGGAAACGTCCATTCCTGGTCCCCATTGGTCGCTTCGATGACATCACTAAACAAAATTATGTGTGCATGTATACCATCATGTATTGTCTCTGTGCAAAGTATGAACAAAATTAGTCCATACATTTCCGAGATATGGTTGCGGATGGATGGACCCGTTTTGGAGTAAGTCTAACGGGGACTAATAACCATTTCCATATTTTCGTCCTACTAAAACGATGCAATTACAATTACCTGCAGGTGTGGTCTCACCGCAGTGAACACCCCGCTAGAGGGAGTCATTTGGCACTCCCTGACCTACACATGGTCACCAGGGGTGATTCGCCCCATGGCGGACTAATCCAACCCTCCTCCCGGAATATTCTCCAATTCCCAGGTTTACCTGGGGTGAGGCATGGTGAGGGCCCACAGTCCTCACTCTCTCCAAGAGCTTCGTCACCTGCAGACATGCACCACCTCCTCACAAATTGGCTGTGCCACTGATGCGATGCAATGTCCTCTGCTGGTTATGGCAGGATGCTGGCGAACGCTCGCCTACTATTCGCGAAGGACACCGTGAGATCTATAACATCCACCAACGATTGCTGTCAGACGGGGCGCCAGTTGAATGTCTCTCCAAGGGATGGCACATGCAATGATGAATCACCTGTCTGTTAAACACTCGGATGACAGTTTATAGCTGGGTCTGGATTCAAACCCGAGGCTAGACACCTTATAAGTGAGTGTGCGTACCTCTCAGTCATCCTGCCAACCGTTGCTAACTTATTGAGCACATTGTGTGATGCCTTATTTTGACATTAATTAAATAATGTGCTTCCATTATCCACCTCCACAGGAAATATCATCGGATCTGGAATATTTGTTTCACCAAAAGGTGTCCTGGAAGCAAGTGGATCGGTCGGTGTGGCACTACTTGTTTGGTTGACTTCAGGCCTGATAACTATGGTCGGGGCGTTGTGCTACGCTGAACTTGGTGTGACCATCCCCAGGTCAGGGGGAGATTACGCCTATGTCAAAGTAGTGTTTGGAGGCCTTGCCGGGTGAGTAATCCAAAGTTTTCTTTGGCTGTGGGATTTCTGGTTAAGGGGACACAAACATGTAAAAGAACATTTCAAATAACTCTTAGTCACTCAAAGAGGAAACATGAATGGGTGAAAGTTTGAACTCACAAATGTGTGTTTGTTAAATATATATATATATATATATACCCGGCATCTCCACAGTTTCTTTTCCCGGTGTGTACCCCGGTTTAGAATAGGTACACCGCCGTATCCCTGCGTGTCGGAAGAGGCGACTAAAAGGGTTGGCATCAGGAAAGGCATCCGGCCAGAAAAACATTGCCTCAAAAAGAGAACCATGACAATTACAACTACATTTGGGCAGGGCACAGCCCGAAGTACCCCGTGGGCGACCCCACTCCCTCTCGTCAAAACTCAAGGTGGGGAACCCGATCGAAGCAAGGGTGGAAATCACTCCATTTATGACGACGAAACGTCTGATGCCCCACGTGGAGATCGGTTTCTGAGGTTTGGGACATGGAATGCAGGGACAATGACAGGGAGATCAGGAGAAGTGGTGGAAATATTGGTCAGAAGAAGAGTGGACATATGTTGTGTGCAAGAGACGAGATGGAAGGGAAGTGGTGTGAGAATGGTGAAGGGTAGGCAGGGACAGAAATACAAGTTTGTGTGGCAAGGGTGCCCAGAGGGCGTCGGTGTCCTGTTTTCTGAGGAGTTTGTACACAGTGTGGTGAGTGTGACTAGAGTGAGTGACAGGTTGATGATGGTGAAAATGATGATTGGAAAGCTCTTGGTGAACGTCATCTCGGGATATGCCCCGCAGGTTGGTCGGAGCGATGAAGAGAAGGACAAGTTCTGGTGTGCGATAGAGAAGCTGATGGAAAACGTGAAAGATGAGGAAGTTGTTGTGGTAGGAGGAGACCTAAATGGACATGTGGGAAGGAGTATGGACGGTTTTGAGGGAGTTCATGGGGGTTACGTATATGGCGTGAGAAATGGAGAAGGTGAAAGGATTTTGGAGTTTGCTGATGGAGCTGATTTGTTGATTTGTAATACTCAGTTCCAGAAAGAGGATAATAAGCTTGTTACATACACGTCAGGTGGGTCGACAACAACCGTTGACTACCTGATGGTGCGTAGGCGAGATAGGGGGCACCTCCGGGACACAAAGGTTATCCCGGGGGAGGAGGCTGTTTCACAGCACCACTTGGTTGTCTGCGACATAAGGGTGAAAGGTGCAAGGAGAGCTCGGCGGGTGAAGTACCAACTGAGAATGAAGGTGTGGAGGTTGAAAGAGGTGACAGTGAAGGAGGCATTAAAAGAGAGGCTGAGTAGGGTAGAGGATGACGTGGTTGAGCTTGAAAGTGGTTGGATGTCAATGAAAGATAGTCTGTTGGGAGCCGTTGGTGAGGTATGTGGATGGACAAAAGGACCAACGAGGCACTCGGAAACATGCTGGTGGGATGATGAAGTTGGATAGAGGATTGACGAGAAGAGGAAGAAGTTCAAGGAGTGGCAGAAGGCGAAGGGTACGGGGGCAGAAAAAGCAGAGCATGACTTATAAGGCAGCCAAGAAGGCTGCAAAGAAAGAGGCAGCAAAGGCGCAGGAGACATGTAGGAAAATGTTCGGAGAACGCTTGGATTTGGAAGAGGGTCAGAGAGCGTTATTGAGGATTGCAAAGCAGATAGCGAAAGAGAGGTGTGATGTGATGGGGGTGAGTTGCTTGAAGGATGAAGTGGGACAAATCGTTGTGCACCAAGATGGAATTAAAGGAAGATGGAAGAGATATATGGAAATGCTGTTGAATGCAGAGAATGAATGGGATGGCAACATAGAGAGTAATCCAGTTCTAGGACCGGCAGCGAAGATAACTGAGAAGGAAGTTGAGGAAGTGATAAAGCAATGAAGAGTAGAAAAGCGGGAGGGCCGATGGGAGTTGTGGGAGATATGTTGAAAGCAGCAGGAAGTTGGGGTGTGAAGAGAATGACAGAGATCTGTAATCTGGTGGTGAAAGAAGGCCGCATTTCAGTGGATTGGGAACTGAGTACCCTCATCCCTCTATACAAGGGGAAAGGTGACCCTCTGGATTGTGGCTCGTATCGAGCGATAAAGTTATTGGAACATGGAATGAAGGTATTGGAAAGGGTGTTGGAGAGGAGGATAAGGAAGAAAGTGAAGATCGATGAAATGCAGTTTGGATTTATGCCAGGAAGAGGAATGACAGACGCACTTTTTATTGTAAGGCAGTTGCAGGAGAAGTACATGAAGAAGAGGAACAAGTTGTTTCTTGGGTTTATTGATCTGGAGAAAGCATTCGATAGGGTTCCACGCGAAGTATTGACATGGGCATTGAGGAAGTTAGGAGTGGAGGAATGGGTGATCAGAGTAGTGATGGCAATGCACAAAAGAACACGAACAGCTGTAAGGACGAAGGACGGGAACAGTGGTGAGTTTGAGGTGAAGGTGGGAGTGCATCAGGGGTCGGTACTAAGTCCACTACTATTTGTAGCTGTGATGGAGGTGCTGGCTCAGAACGTAAAGGAGGGTTTACCGTGGGAGTTGTTGTGTGCAGATGATCTGGTGTTGATTGCAGAAAGTATGGATGGACTGAAGGAAAAGATGAACAAAAGGAAGGAATGTATGGAGACAAAAGGTCTGAAGGTGAATATCGGAAAGACGAAGGTTATGGCAAGTGGTAAAGCATGTGGTGAGGTGGAAAGAACTCGGAAGTGGCCGTGTGCTGTGTGCAGGAAGGGTGTCGGAGTGAACTCCATTCAATGTGCGCTGCGTGGGTTCATCAAAAATGTAGTGGTCTGAGAGGGTCATTAACCAGTGTGGCAGCTACATTCAAATGTAAGGTGTGCACAGAGGGAGCTGCAGATGGAGGAAATGTTGAGTTGGATCTTGGAGATGGCATGAAGCTGGAAGGTGTGAAAACATTTTGCTACCTCGGAGACATGCTGAATGGAGAAGGTGGATCAGACTCGGCAACGGTTGCTCGAGTGAGATGTGCATGGAAGAAGTTTCGGGAACTGAGTGGCGTGCTGATGAGGAGGGGAGTGTCGTTGAAGCTGAAGGGAAAGGTGTATGCTGCATGTGTGAGAAGTGTTATGATTTATGGGAGCGAGACATGGGTAATGAACGTAGAGCAGCAACGAAGGCTGGAAAGGGTGGAAATGCGAATGGTTCGGTGGATGTGTGGAGTCTCGTTGAGAGAGAGGAAGACAAATGATGAATTGCGAAAGATGATGGGAATAGAGCCTGTGATTTATGCTATGAAGAGAAACAGGTTGTGATGATTTGGTCATGTGTTGAGGAAGGATGAAAGTGACTGGTTGAGAAGAGTGATGGAAATAAATGTAGAAGGAAGTAGAGGATGGGGAAGACCGAGAAAGACTTGGCTAAAGATGGTGGAAGAAGAAATGTGGGCAAGGGGGTTAACAAGGGGAGATGCAGAAAATAGGGCAAAATGGAGAAGATTGTCATGGGGACCGCAAGGCTACCCCCCGCTCTAGCAGGGAAAATGGCCTCAAAATGCATGTTGTTGTTGTTGTTGTATATATTGTTATGTCTGGGGGGTAAAGGAATATCTAGAGCCAGGTAGATCTGCATAGGTAGGTATTCGACTGTCGCGATGGGGAATCTGCCCTGTAATAAGTTATATGTGTAGTCCGGTTTGTCGGAATAAGCTGTATTGATGTCCCCGCTACAAGGGAGCAGGGCGTGCTAAATAGTCCAGATATTATGGATAAGATTCCTTTGTTCGTCGTCGTCCCTGTCGCCAAACCGTTGTCCCTTATGGCAATGCATACCCAAATAAACACTTAGATAGGTCCTTCGTGCACTCATTAATTAATTCCCCTCCCTTACCACAACGACGTTGGAAAACAGGCAGGAAGCCAGATCGGGGCACTGCCGGATGGCCACCGCCGGCCACACCTCCGGCTGGCCTAGCAACATCGCGTGACACGAGCTATAACCACGCCACAGGGAACGGGTGATTGGTTGGCACGAAAGGCGCGAACCTCCAGCCAATCGGGGCTGGAGGCGCGAAGACGCAACTGAGGAGGAGGTGGTTCATTGGAGGGAAGGCGAGAGAAGGTTCGGTGGATGACGGGAAGCTGGAAGGGACTGGTTGGTGGCGCGCCAAGGCTGACGTCACCACCAAAGGTTATAAAAGAACGCGCGGCACGACATTTTCTCTCCACTCTGGGCTTCCTCGCAGGTCTCTTGTCTCTGCGCTTCCCTCCTTGGTCTTGAGAGGTCCTGGTGGTCGTTGGATCACCATCTTCGTGGTGCTCGGTGATCGGTGAATCTGGAGCTTGGAGTGGTGCTGGGGCCTCGTGTGCGATCGACTCGGAGCTTGGAGCCGGACGGGGCCGTGTGACAGACAGATAAGGCCGCACACACAGAACATTTTACAAGTACACGACGAGACATTTCCTTTCGTAATCCATTCCTGTGTGGCGTATTTGAAGTGAGGTGTGTGGGATCCCAATTTAGGATCATTATTTATTCATCGTCGCGTTTCATTGTCTCGGGTTCCGGAATAAACGTGTACATTGAATTGGGTTGTCGTTCGTGAGTTAATTTCCCTGCAGGATCGGAGCTGCCGTCGGTTTGCCATAGGTAAGCGCTGCTGCCTCTTCCTCTTCCCTTCTTCTTCCCGCAGTTGATAGCAAAATCTGTGTTCGGTCGTCGCCTCTGTTAAATCCGTTCGGTCTTCCGTGGTCCCTGGTATTAACTGGAAGGGATCGCGCGCCAATATATTGTTGCGGATATGAGGATTATGTTTTTTTATTGTGTTGTATTGTATAGTAAATTGTTGTGCAATATTGCTTTATTCTGGACCCTCCTGCCTCCAGTGTTGTATAAAGGTCAAAGGGCGTTCCCGTAGTTAATTCCATAAAGCATACACGTTAGCCAATCATAGATTTCCCCCTGGTTGATAGTTATATCTTTATTATGTGTATTAGGGTAAGGCCTTGTCTTCCATTAAGATGACACTCCATTGCACCAAGTGAAATAGAGTAGATTCCTTTCATTCCCCATTCCCACTCCCAAAACTTTCATTGCCAAGCCTCGATTGCCAATTACATCCCCTCCAAAACCACCATTGAACATGTGCTCGGGTCGGGGAAGAAGGGCGTGCCCGCCCGTCGTCATCGAGGGCGGAGCCAGAGGGTCGCGCGACCAACCAGGGCCGAGGTGAGCACACCGATGGGCGTGTCCTAAAGGCCGGCGGCTTGATCGCCGGAGGCGCTATAAAAGCGCGCGCGCAAGGTACTGCAAAAAGTTCATCCAGAAAGATCATCCAGAGAGATCATCCAGAGAGATCATCCAGAGAGATCATCCAGAGAGAACATTAAAAAGATCATCCAGGGAAGCACAAAGCCTGCTATTCGTCGCCTTGCTCGCCAAAGTTGGACCAAGCAAGAGAGTTGGGCAAGAAGCAAGCACGTTGTTCAGTTGTGTGGTTGGACCAGACGAGTCCTGGCAAAGCACGCGACGTCCACAGAGCAGCAGCAGCCACAGCAGCAACAACAGCAGCGTGGGGCCTTGATGGCAGTTCCGGAGCAGGGCCGCGAAGGAACGGCGGCTGTTAAACGCGCCGATCGTGCTGCAGTACCATTGGACCTTCCTCTCCCTCCAGCCATCCACCTCCTGCCTTTCCATCCTTTTGTGTACGTGAGTTTGTTCTGTGTGTCTTGTCCATGGGTATTTAATTAAGTTTGTATAAGCTAGCGTTGCACTGTGTCTAATATCTTCTGTAAATTGTTTTCTTATCTTTCCTTCTTCCTTGGTTACTTTTGGTTGTAAATAGTAAATAAATTATATTCGTATTCCTTACCCTTTGTCTTCCTTCTTCTTCACACCCTTCGCTTTAGTCTTTTCCCCATTGAATATCTGTGGCGCGATCCGGCCAACGTTCAGGAATCGGGTTAGTCGGGGTAACTGTTCGGCCGTGGTGCCATCCGCTCGGCAAACCAACATCTTATCCGCGGTCCATAACAATTGGTGCCAGGAGTGGGATACGAGGCCCGAACCAAATTTTTAAAACATCAAGAAAAAATTTGGTCAAAATTTGGAGCGGCCGAAATTTGTTTTGTTTTAAAAAACCCGAATTTTGAAATTGCGCCATGGATAGTCAAGGCGATCGGATGCAGGTGGGTGAGCTAGAAGAGGGGTTAGGGGTAACTCAGGACCGGAGGTAAGAAATGGAGGAGGTGGTTGAGGAGGTATCAGGCGCACAAAATGGCGCCCTCGTGCACATGGTTGTTGCGGCACCAAATTTAGCCGTGCCCGTAGTCGCGGCAGCCGAGCCAGAGATGCCGGAGTACATGTGATTTTTTATGGACCAAATAATGGCCAAATTCGAAGAAATAAGGACTAATGATGAGGATTGGGAGGCCAAATTGAAGCAATAATGAACGACATGAGAGCCGATAATGAGGGACTGGCGAGGGACAGAGCCGCATACGAGGTAAGGGAGGCTGAGAAGGAGGTTAACCGCAGGTTGGGCGAGCAGGTCCCAGGGGTGCACGAGGAGGTAACGCGGGTCGAGAAGCGCTGGTTGAGCGAGGCGGAGGAAAGCGTGGGTACAATGACGGGGGTAGAAATTGCGACCCGGGGTTTGGAAAAGCCGGCGACCGATGAGGTAGAGGGAATTTTATTAAAGCCAACGGTCGTCGAGGTGAGTAAAGAAAAAGTGGTAGTGGGCATTGAAATTGAAGAGACCGGGGACTTAGAAAACCACTCGCGGCGGGAGGAAAAGATGGAATATGTACAAAGTCCCTGCTCAAATCATGATGATGTACTTGCTAATCCAAATGGAAGTTTGCAGGTGCGCGTGGAGAAAAGGATCCCCCAGGTGAGTCGTGCTGTATATTGTGCGGGTAGATTTTGCAGGAGGATGTTTGATGACAAGAGAATTGTCGCGCGATTGGGGTCAATATGGCACCCGGGCATTGGTGAAGGGTCCCATGTGAGTGGAAATGGCACGCGTGTGAAAAAAAAGTGTGCGTCAAGGGGTGAGCGTGTTACGAAGCGCGAGTGTGAAACCGAGTGCGAGCGAGAATGCACGTCGGGGTGTACGGAGTGTGACACGGAGAGTGAGTTGGTGATGGTGCAGGTGCGAGAGGGCACATCGGAGTGCGAGTGTGAAACCGAGTGCGAGCGAGAATGCACGTCGGGGTGTACGGAGTGTGACACGGAGAGTAAGGTGGTGGTGGAACGTGTGCAAGGAAGCACACCTGAGTTGGTCGTGGCGCGGGTGTGGGAGAGCCCATCTGAGCGCGTTAGTGGGTGGATGCAAGAGTGCACGCCCATGGTGAGTGGTACGGAGTACGTACCGGGGGAGAGTGTGCAAGACGGTGCGTGAGGTGTGTTAAGGGAGTGTGTGAACGGCGAGTGTGCGCGAGAGGTGTGGTGTGTAACAGGGGGTGCGTTGGTGGAATGGACGGACGGCGTTGGAACGCCGGGTTTTGTGAGTGTCAAAAGGGTCGCGTGTGCGTGTGGGCATGCGAGTAAAGCATCGACATTGGACGGGTTAGCGTTTAGGGCGACGGATAGACGATGCGAGCACTCGGGGCGAGGTGTGCTTTGTTGGATGCCAGGCCCGGCGCGGATCGATGCTGCGTCGCTTCTCTTCGAAGCGTCGTTGCCGATTCGAGCTTGGCCCTGCCCTGCACGGTCGAGTCCGGGCCTTGTCGGGCGAGGCGACCGGTCCGGTTCAAGGGCGAGTGGGAGGAAGCGGAACGGTGCCCCCTCGCGGGGACGGGGTTCCGAACGGGCGAGCCTCGGTCATCGGGCCCGGGACCGCAAGGTACCGAGCCGCGATGATGCGTGGAACCTCGGCCCGAGCATGCCTCCTCCCCAGAGTCGTGAATGCCGGACGGATCCAACCAAGGCGACCAAACCACCCGAATTCATTGCTCGGCTTTGCGAAGCCGAGTTTTAATGATGTGACGACGCACCGAGGCTCAGATAAAGCGGATTGTGATGATGATGATGATGAGGATAGTGTTTTGGCCCCGAAATTAGAAAAACAAAATTTGATGATTGGCAGAGTGAGGATTGGCAGACGATTGGCAGATGATTGGCAAATTTTTGATTTGTTGCATTTGGACGAGCAAAATTGGTAGTGGGAGATGCGCGATGTGGTGGGATGGCAACTCTGCCATCTCTCACACGGGGGCAAAGGAGCACTAGACTTACGGGGTTTATGGCAGTGTAAGCTCGCCGAGGGAGGGTTTGGATAATGTGTAGGGACCTAGAGATTGACAATAGGTAACGGTAAGGTTAGGTAGCTACATTGGACAGGTAGCTGGGGACATAGAGAGGGTAGTTTGGATGATAATGACATGGTATGTGCTTAGTTTAAAGGGAAGACGGGGAGCACTAAGTTAGCAGGGCACCAGGTAGATTAGATGATGCCGTGTGTAAGGAACAGGTGTGATTGCACAGGCGTGCAACTGAACAGGTGTATGGAGCAGTGTTTGAGTGAGTGATGGTGATGAGTATTGTGCTGACCAAATGGTCCAGGAAGGAAGGAGGGTGCAGGTGGCACCAGGTGTGATTGCACAGGTGTGCAACAACAGGTGAATGGAGAATGGTTGTGTGAAATACATGGAGTGTGGAATACCTGGAGTGTGGAATATATGGAGTATTGGAATGGATGGTCATGGAGTGAGTATGGTGGAAACTATGGAGTGGAGTGGATGGTGCGAAGGTGTGAATGGGGGAAGGATGGACCCCCATCACGAATACCCGGGGAGGGCAGTGTAAGTGTTAGGTAGAGGGTATAGGTAAATTGCAGTTGGATATTGGCATCTGTGGTGCGGGTGAAAGAATGGTGTTTGGATGGGTGCATTAGTGTTGTGGAAATGGCTGGGCGTGTAGCCTGTTAGTGTGTGTAGTTGGTTTGGGCACTCCACCACTGTGAGGATGTCGGCCAGGTGAGGCCGCAGGTGGGCTCTGGGACCCGGTAGAGTTGTTGTGGATGGGGCCCGAGGATCCGGAGGACGGACCTGGGTAGCCCAGTGCCAGAGGGCACCGAGGGGTGACAGAGCCAGGAGGGGCCTTCCCCAATTAGATAGGTTAGGGTGAGGAGCTAGGTAAGCTCGGGTGGCAACTGCAGTGGTGGAGGTGTGCAGGTGGGTAGGCCTGCTGGGAGAGCTACACGCCCCAGTCCTGAAATTGTGCAAGGGCACAGGGAGTTGCATCGGGGGAGTGAGACCCCAAATTGAGAAGCACCACAGTTTGGTCAATGGGAATTGGTTTTTAAAACCACATAGAGTAAGATTGCCAATGGTTTGGCAGGGAAAGACCCCGGGTAGTGTAAAGAGTATTAAAGTCATTTAGAGGATAGTTAGGATTGAAGTCTCCTCGCACCATCTGCATCCACTCACCTGGGATGACGTACCTCCACACCATGCCAGGTTGTTTTAATTATTTTTGATGCAAATGTTTGGATTGTGAGACGCATCATGACGTGGGTGTGACATTGTGCTTTGTTGTTCCATCTCTTCCTCCTTATGAGGATTGATGATGAATTGGGTGATGGCAAATTTTGGATAGAGGGATTGTGGGAACGAATTTGGTATAGGGGAAATAGGGGGAAGACGTGACAGTAGTGACGAATTTGTAATGTGTAGATTTTGTACATATGGGGTAAGGGCAAGGGTAGTGTAGGTGACAGGGGGGGTGACGTACGGTAGGGACGAGCTTTCTCACTTCGCTCTCCATACGCACTTCACCTTGCATTGCCTTGATTGATGTGTACCCTTGTGACCTTACCCCTCGCTCATCTGTCTTTCCCCCCCTTTGTCTCCCACATGAGGACCTGTGCGCAACTGGGCGCCGAGGGGAGCGTGCGTGAGTCTGCCATTGTGCGCCCGGAACTCCCAGAACCAGCTGTCTGCATCGATGCACCACATTATGGACCACATGTCTGTGGCCGAGCACCACTTATGGACCCCCTGGGTTGGGGCATGGCCCCTCTGCTGGAACCAGCCATGAAGGCCCGAAATCGTGCTGGCGGACCTTGATCACAGGGCACCGATGCCCCACAGGTGAACCACACTAGTCGGCCCTGTGGGCCATAAATAAATAAACATGGACACGTTGGGTGCATTTTAATAGTGCAAATAGGCCGCCAGCAAAGAAGATGACAACAACAAAATAGTAATAGCCAGCAGAGGGAGCCGAAGAGCAAGAGACCACCTGCAGGGTTAGGGGTTGTCGATTTATTTTATTCATGAACAATGATGACTGTGCACCGATTGGTGCTTGAGGGTGTGTTGGTGCGTTTTGGGTGCTTTCATGGTGCATTGATGCAGAGCAGACTGTCTCCCGCCCAGAAAGAACAATCACAGGTCCTGGGTTAGTTTTGTAAATAAAGTAACGTCATTGTAAATAATGCTCCCCACCGTCAGTGTATAGTTTGAAGACCATTCCGCAATTCGGTTAGCTGTGGGCGTGAGTCTGTTAGGTAGGGTGCAATGGAGCAGCGGGACATATTTATTTATGTTTTAAAACTGTCGCACTCAGGGTCAGGTTAAATGTAGAGGGAACTACACCTACGTGTCACACTAAGTTAAAGTTATAGGCCCGGGACGTGCCTAAGAGGAGGAGAGTGCAGTGTTGCGGATATGAGGATTATGTTTTTTTATTGTGTTGTATTGTATAGTAAATTGTTGTTATTATTGCTTTAATCTGGACCCTCCTGCCTCCAGTGTTGTATAAAGGTCAAAGCGCGTTCCGGTAGTTAATTCCATAAAGCATACACGTTAGCCAATCATAGATTTCCCCCTGGTTGATAGTTATATCTTTATTATGTGTATTAGGGTAAGGCCTTGTCTTCCATTAAGATGACACTCCATTGCACCAAGTGAAATAGAGTAGATCCCTTTCATTCCCCATTCCCACTCCCAAAACTTTCATTGCCAAGCCTCGATTGCCAATTACATCCCCTCCAAAACCACCATTGAACATGTGCTCGGGTCAGGGAAGAAGGGCGTGCCCGCCCGTCGTCATCAAGGGCGGAGCCAGAGGGTCGCGCGACCAACCAGGGCCGAGGTGAGCACACTGATGGGCGTGTCCTAAAGGCCGGCGGCTTGATCGCCGGAGGCGCTTTAAAAGCGTGCGCACAAGGTACTGCAAAAAGATCATACACAAAGATCATCCAGAGAGATCATCCAGAGAGATCATCCAGAGAGATCATCCAGAGAGAACATTAAAAAGATCATCCAGGGAAGCACAAAGCCTGCTATTCGTCACCTTGCTCGCCAAAGTTGGACCAAGCAAGAGAGTTGGGCAAGAAGCAAGCACGTTGTTCAGTTGTGTGGTTGGACCAGACGAGTCCTGGCAAAGCACGCGACGTCCACAGAGCAGCAGCAGCCACAGCAGCAACAACAGCAGCGTGGGGCCTTGACGGCAGTTCCGGAGCAGGGCTGCGAAGGAACGGCGGCTGTTAAACGCGCCGATCGTGCTGCAGTACCATTGGACCTTCCTCTCCCTCCAGCCATCCACCTCCTGCCTTTCCATCCTTTTGTGTACGTGAGTTTGTTCTGTGTGTCTTGTACATGGGTATTTAATTAAGTTTGTATAAGCTGGTGTTGCACTGTGTCTAATATCTTCTGTAAATTATTTTCTTATCTTTCCTTCTTCCTTGGTTACTTTTGGTTGTAAATAGTAAATAAATTATATTCGTATTCTTTACCCTTTGTCTTCCTTCTTCTTCACACCCTTCGCTTTAGTCTTTTCCCCATTGAATATCTGTGGCGCGATCCGGCCAACGTTCAGGAATCGGGTTAGTCGGGGTAAATGTTCGGCCGCGGTGCCATCCGCTCGGCAAACCAACATCTTATCCGCGGTCCGTAACAATATATATATACACAGTCACGTGAAAAAGTAAGTACACCCCATGTAAAGTTTAGACTTTTTCAACATATTTCAACATACAGCTATTTGATATTCATTTCAACAATATTGATAGATAAAGGTGATATAATATAACAAATATCATGAAACATTTACATTTTGTAGTCCATTGTATAATTTAAATAAACATAAATGCAAATTTCGCACGTGGAAAAAGTAAGTACACCCTTGGCTCTAATAGGTGGTATTGCCCCCTTTGGCAGAAACAACCTCAAGTAGGCGTTTCTTATAACTGTCTAACAGTCTCTGACATCGACTGGGAGAAATTTTTGCCCACTCCTCCATGCAGAATTCTTTCAGCTGTGCGATGTTTGAGGGGTTTCTTGCATGCACAGCTCGTTTCAAATCCCCCCACAACATCTCGATGGGATTTAGATCCGGGGTTTGATTTGGCCATTCCAGAACCCTCCATTTCTTTCTTTTCAGCCATTCCTTGGTGGATTTACTGGTATGTTTAGGGTCATTGTCATGTTGCAAGGTCCACCTTCTGTTGAGCTTCAACTTTCCGACAGATGGCCTCACATTATCCTCAAGCACCCTCTGGTACAATGAAGAATTCATAGTGGATTCTATGATGGTGAGCTGCCCAGGCCCTGATGCAGCAAAGCTGCCGCAAACCATAATATTTCCACCACCACGCTTTACAGTTGGTGTCAGGTTATTGTGGTCAAATGCTGTCTTTGGTTTTCGCCAAACATGTCTTCTGGTACTGTGGCCAAATAGCTCTACCTTTGACTCATCTGTCCAGAGCACATTGTTCCAGAAGTGCTGGTCTTTGCCTCGGTGTTCATTGGCAAACTTTAGTCTTGCCCTGATGTTCTTTCTGGACAGCAAAGGTATCCTCCTTGCACACCTCCCATGTAGATCAAATTTGTGCAGCCTCTTTCTAATGGTAGACTCGTGCACTTTGACATCAACAGTCGCAAGAGCTACCTGTGGGTCCCGTGATGACATTCTGGGGCTCTTGGAGACTTATTTCAGCATCTTGCAGTCTGCTCTTGGGCTGAACTTGCTGGGGCGGCCTGGCCTGAACAAGTTGGCAGTTGTTTGGCATCTTCTCCACTTGTAGATGATCTTCCAGACAGTCGAATGATTGATTTCAAATTGTTTGGAGATCTTTTTAAATCCCTTCCCAGACTCGTAGGCATCTATAACCTTCTTTCTGAAGGCCTCAGAGAGCTATTTTGATCTAGGCATGGTGACGCCGCACACTTCAACAACAAAGAGCAAACCAAACTAAATGTCTGAGGTTTACATAAGGCAGGTTACTCCAAGATCCTCTCTAACGATGTTCTAATCATTTGCACCTGAGTTGGTGCACCTGATTCTAATTTTAGGTATTTGAAGTGGTGATAAATGTAGGGGTGTACAGTGATCCCTCGTTTATCGCGGGGGTTACGTTCCAGAACCCCCCCGCGATAGACGAAAATCCGCGAAGTAGCGACCATATTTTTATTTTATTATTTATATATATTTTAAAGCTTTATGACTCTCCCCACACTCTTATTAACCTTTCTCACACTCTTATTAACCTTTCCCATACTCTTATAAACACTTCCTATACTCTTAAACACTTTTTACACTCTTAAACATACGTAATTTTAACAACATATAAAATTCTAATGGGTACTCACGATTGAAGATACTGTAGCGACCCATGGGTTCCCCAAGCAAGACCAGCATCAGAATCTCCTTGCTCCAGCCGGTGACGTCACCGGCGGGGATCCCCGGTGCCAGAGTGGCTGGTCACGTGACCGCCAAAGCGTGCCGCGCGTGCGGGTATAATCAGCTACACCTGTTGATCACGTGACCGCCGAAGCACGCCACGCTTGAGAGGCGTGGCTTTCGGTTTCTGGTTGTGCTTTATAATGCAGCCCGATAAATGGGCTTTTCAGTGTTCCCGAGTTGGTTTTGAGAATAAATATCTTCTCGGACGAGTTTGTGTCTTGCCCGTCATTTCGTCCGTATCAAGCAAGAGCCCCGGCTCTTCAATACTACAACTTGCGTGATGAAGATGATGATGAATTAGCTGTGCAGTACTGATGACGATGAAGGTGATGACGATGATGAATGTACTGCACAGCCAGAAAGAGCATTACAGTTACCCATTACGTGGGTAACTAGCGCAAATGGAAGCTGCCGCATCTGCGTTTTCCATACGCACGACTCTTTGTCTACTGTTCTACTGTTCTACTGTACACGATGTACAGTATTTTATTTCTTGTAATGTTTTAATTACTGTATTTTTCTTATTTTTTTACGTTTTTTAATTTTTTAGGCTAGTAAATGCTTATTTTACCACAAAAATATTTAAAATAATAGTATATAAAAATACATTTATACCGCAAAATCCCGCGATATAGCGAAAAATCGGCGATATAATTTTACATATACTAGCGAGAAAAACCCGCGATGTACCGAAGCCGCGAAAAGTGAACCGCGATATAGCGAGGGATGACTACTTACTTTTTCCACATGCGAAATTTGCATTTATGTTTATTTAAATTATACAATGGACTACAAAATGTAAATGTTTCATGATATTTGTTATATTATATCACCTTTATCTTTCAATATTGTTGAAATGAGGATTAAATAGCTGTATGTTGAAATATGTTGAAAAAGTCAAAACTTTACATGGGGTGTACCGTACTTACTTTTTCACGTGACTGTATATATATATATATCCACGACATCCATTTTTCCGTTCTCCAACCTATAGCTTTATATTTAAAAAACAACATTTCGGCCAGCAACCCAGCATGCGCTGGGCCTCCACTAGCCTTTATCAAGAGAAGTTCCCTTGTTTACCTCCTCCCAGATATACCTGGGGGGACGGTGGGCCTATTCTATCAACCAATCACAAAGCTGTGTTGCGAGACCTCATGACCATAGACCCGTGATCGGCTTATGTTGCAAGTGTTCTGTGTGTGTTTGAGCGGTGTATTGTGTTTTGTTGTCCTTGTTGCCTGTGTCGGTTATGTCCCACTTTGTCCTTGTCCTCCTCCCAGCATCGGTGTCTCTTTGGTGTATTTATGAATGAGAGGTCCGTATGCCTGTGGTAAGACCACAGTCTCCTCTGTCAACGGTGCCCTCGTTTGGCCAGTGTGCCAGGCCTCCAGTATTCGCCTCCTGGCCGGGGATGCCGCCAGCACGTTCACATTGCCCCATAGGGGAACGTGGCCGCCCTTATTCCATGCTTGGCGACAGCAGATCTTTCTGGGTGATTACACACAAAGGCCTTCTGGTGTTCATTAATGCGCTGGCCTAAGGTTCTTCCGGTCTCGCCTTTGGACCGATCCGACGGAGGGTTCAATGGACGGGTGCCCTCTATAGACGCCGCCATAGCTGGGGGGCGTCGCTTCATTCGGCTTGTAGTCCATGGGCTGGACCCCAGATTATAGCCAATCGGTACCAACCAGAGGTACCAGATAAAAATATATTTTTATTAAAGCTTATTATCTGTCCTTTTCAAGTAACTTTGCTGGACGACTATAGCTTGTAGCTTTTTTAGGCAAATTGCTGTCAATCAGACATACTGTCAATCAAGATTTGAAAGCAACGGCTTGGAGATGTGCGCTTGATAACATACTCTAATGTCTCAAATAGAACACAAAACATAACTTTACAAGTCACAAATTCATGTATTTATTACACAATTAAGCATCATAAATCCATGTAAACAAGAAAATCCACAGTTTCACATGTCAAACAGAAAGCTGACTTGTAAACATCGTACCTGTACATGTACATCTACATTAATAATCTTAATTGTTTGAGTGGCCAAGTTACACTTGTCAATGTATGTTCATAAGGCATTCAAATATACTTGCACAGTGTGTAGGTTTGATGTTTAGACAACATCCTCCTCATCATCAAGATCTTCAGCATCACTGGTATTCTGGTCTGAATCATCTTCATCAGCATCCATCATGTTGGTACAGTCTTGAAGTTTGCACTCAATTGTGCACTTTCGTCTATTAGACAGACACTGGCAGTTTGGTAGCTGACAAACACGCCGGCATGCACAGGATATGAATTCCATGATGACCTGAGGTGCAGGAGAGCCAGTCATCCGCAGAACATCGTGTGCCATCCTCTCTTGCAGCATCCATGGTTGTCCTGGGGATCTGGTACATCTGGATCTGCTACCAGGCTACGTTGCCATATGGCACTTTGATAGTTGGCTCTCAAGGCATGTTGGTGAAGGCAGTCTTCACAGGGTGGTGTTTTTTGTTTAATGTTTTTATGTTTTTGTAGCGATGTTTTTATGCTTAGCAGTTTTGACTTCTGCCCTTTGTGCCTCGTCAGGCTGAAGTGGTGTGATTGCTGGAGGACTTCTTCTGTCGCCACAGTTGTAATTGCGTGACACAAAGGGTTTAGGAGGAATAGAGCGTCTTCTGTCCTTCTGCATTCCTTCTCTGTTTGTGGGGAGCTGGGCTGTTAATACTTGTGGTTGTACAACAATCCCATTAACTCGATGTGATGTCCCTCCTCCACTGAGGGGTTCCTCCTGCCTGTCGATGTTGTCGTATGCTAACACAGTAGGAACCCCAGGATAGATATTTGATGGCAGCACAATATCATTTTCTGGTTGTGTTTGCAATTTCTGCAGACACAAAGCTGTGTCTATTTCCAACAAGGTAGAATATGATATCCCATGACCTAGACGGTTCAGAATCTTTATGATCTCGACATTATCAGTCAGTGATTTTACTGTCCAAGGCAATAATATGTGCTTTGACGTCTTTACTTTGCCTGAAGTTGTTCCATATATGAGATCTTGAGCGAATGACCACACCAATCTCTGAACACGAGTTGTGCTACTTGAGCTCTTTGTTTCACCAGTTAACAATTTTGTTGGAAACGCTTTGAGTGATGATGGGATGTCCACATATTTGTCATCTCGTTCATTTGGGCAAGGTGGCCAAGGCTGTTCATTTTTGGCTTCCTTTATTTCATTCCACAAATGTAAAGCTGCTTTGGAGAGCCATGCCTCAATATCCTGATCATGCTTCGAGTACATGTCAAGTTTCTCCTTCATGATCATATGTTCTTCTGCTAATTTTCGGAAGGCGGCTCGGAATGGGGCTCGGAAGGGGGCTCGGAAGGGGGCTCGGAAGGCGGCTCGGCGTGGCGTAGCATAGGGTACGCGGTTGCTAACAAAATAGGTTTGGTGCAGGTGGAAGTGGAAACCGGGTACCCCCAGGTGCCAGGTGCCTTCAGGGCGCCTGTGGCGCCCGGCCATATCGCCGAAAACGGGGTTTGTATCGTGTGCCTTCAGGTGCCAGGTGTCCACGACCGCTCCACACGTACAGAGAAACACTTGAGAACGATTATAACGGACACTTTTCATGTACGATCGCGATGATAGTTGTGCTGGTGCAGACAGCTGGAGTTAAGTTTGGATCCGGACGCCCCCCGTTAATGGCGGCCGCAAGAGCGCCACCTATCGGCGAGGGGGCCCGATCGTCCTTATCGGATCGGTCTATATGTATATTCTCCACCGCACACATGGAATGGTGTATACCACACCTGTGCAGTCATTCTTTTGTCTTTGGCATTGGCAAGTGCACGTCTCAAGGTGTAGACCGGTTGGTAGTTAACCCTCACCCCAACCGGTCTCAAAATCCTGCCAATCCTTTGAGCTACTCCTGGCACAAATGGGAGCACGTATCGATCTGCCACAACGGGATCAGATCACGCACCGCCCGAACAAACCGGATTGCTGATGCGATCCGCACGGCCTTGCCGACGGCAGAATGGACTTGCGTGGAAAAGAGAGCTTCGGACTTTGCCATCGCCACCGGAGGGTCAGTGAAGAAGAAGCACGAGAAAAAGTTTGCTGCAGTCCAAGACAAACTGGTGCACGATGGAAACGCCAGCGATTTACTCCAGGACCGATGCGTGGTTAACCTCTCCGGTAAACGTTTTACAGTCACAGATGAGTGTATTAAGAAAAGGCCTTAATTTTGCGGTCACTCCAAAAAAGGAATACCGACAGATATGATTGTGTCACGAGCTGAAACCGCCATCACGGAACTGTCGGATGACGTCAAGAACGAGGTTCGATCACGTGTGGCAGCAGTTTTACTCCGCCCACCCCGCCGCAGCCGAAATGATCTCCGCCCATCTCGCCTCTCATGCATAAATACACCAGAGAGACACCGATGCTGGGAGGAGGACAAGGACAAAGTGGGACATAACCGACACAGGCAACAAGGCCAACAAAATACAATACACCGCTCAAACACACATAGAACACGTGCGACATAGGCCGATCACGGGTCTATGGTCACGAGGTCTCGCCACACAGCTTTGTGATTGGTTGATAGTATAGGCCCACCCTCCCCCCAGGTAAATCTGGGAGAAGGCAAACAAGAGAACTTCTCTTGATGAAGGCCAGTGGAGGCCTCATAACAGCACGCTGGGTTGCTGGCCGAAACGTTGTTTTTTTTAAATACTAAACTATAGGTTGGAGAACGGAAAAATGGATGTCGTGGACATAATTCCCAACTGCCGTTCATTACTTGCTATATATATATATACATCCAGGTCGAAGTCCGACTGAGGACCCGGTCAGTACGGCACACTTGTGACCAGGTGTGTTTTGAACTTTATATATTTATATATATATATATATATATTGTAACGAATTTGAGAAGTGTAACGAATTTGAGAAGTGTAACGATTTTGAGAAAGTGTAACGAATGTGAGAAGTATGGTTTTGTTGTGTGTAACTGACCCTCGTAATGTAAAGAAAGGTCGAAGCTCGTCTTAGTTAATTTCATAAACCTACACACAGCACACGATATATCCTTTTAAATAGTTAGTCCCTTATTTTCTGTAGGTTAAGGATGTGTTTCCCACTAGTTTGACTCTTCATTGCACCGAATTAAATAAGAGTAGGCCCTCCGACGCCCCATAGCAGCTTCCAAGTGCCAGGTTTGCCACTTTGCTGAAATTGACTCTTTAGGCACTTTGCTGCATTTTCATCTGCCGTCCAGTTTGCTGCAATTGACTCTTTAGGCACTTTGCTGCGTTTTCATCTGCCGTCCACTTTGCTGCATTTGACTCCATTACGCACGAGGTAACGACGAAGAAGAAAGGCGGGTCTCCACCTCGTCATAGAGGGGAGGAGTAGGTCGGCCCCGCTCATCCAACCCAGAACGAGGGGTTTGGCTTGAGAGGGCGGAGAGAGAACGCTTGGGGGAGGTTCGCAAAGGGTGAAGGGCGGGGCCTATATAACCCGCCGCGGGACGCACGCTCCCCAAAGAGATGAGCAGATGAGCTTTTTGGAGAAGATTGAGGTCCGAGGAAGAGTGAGAGAGAGGTGCGGCAGATGCGCGATCCAGCTAAGGCAGCCAAGAGATAATGAGACGTGAGGGGGTGCTGATACTGAGCAATACGCCGAGACCCTCTAGGCCCTATTGCCGGCTGTGGAGACGCGGAGCTGCCAGCTGCTGTTCGCTTCGAGCACGGAACGTGGACCTCGACGGTGTGGAATTGCCCGGACCTTTCCTGCCCTGCCATTGGCTTGGACCTTCTCCTCCCTCCAGTGATTCCTGCCATCAATTCCCCCGTGTAAGTGTGCCCGTTTGTCCGTCTTTCATGTTGTCTTGGGGTATTAATTAAGACTGCCATATATAAGCTAATCATTGCACTATGTCTCCTGCTCCTTCAATTGCCTTATAAATCATCTTTCTTTTCCTTTCTGCTTAGTGTGTATAAATAGTAATAAATCTTGTTATTCCCTACTTTGTTTTTACTTCTTCATGCTCTTTCAGTCGCTTTAGAGGTTTCCATATTGAGTGTACGTGGTGCGATTCGGCCAACGTTTGAGAATCGGGTTAGTCTTTGGTAATGCTAATGGCTCGAACGTCGGGTTGCTAAAAACCGCTCGGCAACTAACTAGACCATCCAAACCGGGGTTCGAGTGGTACTTGTCTCCCTAGTCTGCGGAGGGATGGATAAAGGTATTCGGGATAAACCCTGGGCCCATAACCCTGATCCGTTCCATCCCGTGGGATAGCATTACAAGTACCAGGAACGGGGAGACGGCGAGCTTAACAGGACAAGGGGCTAATCACCCCTTGCTAACTGGAGAGCCGTCCTCCGTATCCGTAACAATTGGTAGTCAGGAGTTGGGATTCGAACCTGGGACTAAATTTATTTAGCCCAAATTTTGGGACACCAATTTTACTATTGGCCGTAACAATTGGTGTCTGGGAGTGAGATTCGAGGCCCGAACCAAATTTTTTAAACGTCTAAAAGAAAAACATTTGGTCAAAATTTGGAGCGGCCGAAATTTGTTTTTTAAAATCCCAAATTGAGTCGTGCCATGGACAATCAAGGCGATCGGATGCCGGTGGGAGAGATAGACGGGGTAGAATCGACCCAGGACCTCAGGGAAATGTATGTGGAGGAAAGGGAGGAGGAGAACAATGGCAATGCGGTTGAGGGGGTTTCAGGCGCGCAAAATGGCGCCCTCGCGCACGAGGTTACGGGCGCGCAAAATGGCGCCTCGCACATGGCTACGGCGACCGCGACCGTAGCAGCGCCGCCGGTGGATTCGAACCTTTTTTTGCTACAAATGGGGGCCCTTATGGACAAAATGGGTGAGCGAATAAGGGACGAAGTGAGGGCTGATAGTGAAAAAATGGAAAACAGAATGATGGGGGCAATGAGGGACGAAGCGAGGGGTACCGGTGAACGATTAGACAGTAAATTTGAACGGTTAGACAGTAAATTTGAGGGGTTAGACAATAATTTTAAGGGGTTAGACAATAATTTTAAGGGGTTAGACAATAATTTTAAGGGGTTGGACAGTAAATTTGAGGGGTTAGACAACGGGATAAAAGAGGTGAAGAATGGGTTAATGGGGGTGGAAAATAGAATGGCTGCCCAGGAGAATCAGATAGAGGGGGTGAAAAATGGCTTAAGGGGGTTAGAACCCACAATGGACGACAAATTGCGGGAAGTAGGGGAGCAATCCGCCCGGGAAATCAAACGGATGGGGAACCAGATAGAGGAGGTGAAAATCGGGTTAGAAGGTAAATTGGATGCTCAGAGGGATGAATTGGGACAGATGAGGGTGGCATCTACAAAAGAGATGGAGGAGATGAAGGAGGAGATACGACGAGGTGTAAGCGAGGAGGTCTCGGGGGTACGCGAGGAGGTAAAGCGAGGTGAGAAGCGTATGGAGAAAGAAGTGAGGAATAATACGGCTAGGTTACAAGGGGGAATAGAGGGTCTGACGAGGGGAGTAGAACAGCTGACAGTGGGACAAAAGGAACTCGTGGACCAAGTGGAAAAGAACACTGCAATAATAGGGGGGTTAAAAGCGACACAAAAAGACATTAAAAATGAATTAATAGCGACACAGAAGGAATGTCAGATGGTACATGAGGGGTTGACGAATAAGTTGGAAGAGGTGACAGAAGTAATGGAGACGAAGGACCGAGAGGCCAGGACGCACATAGAAACGGTTAAAGTGGCGTTAGAGGACAAAATTGAGGAGATGCACCGGGAAATAAAGGAGGTAAAGGAAAAATTTGAGGAGGTGGAAGAAGGGGTGATTGAAATTAAGAAGAGACGGAGGGAAACAAAAAAGGAGATAAGGGAGGAAGTGATGGAGTATGTGCAAGGTCTGTGTTCAAATCATGAATATGTGCTCACTAACCAAATAAAGAGTTTGCAGGTGGCAGAGGAGGTGCGACGACGAGGTACCAAGGTGAGTGGCGATATACGTGGAAATGTATATGATGTGAGGGGAGCTTCAGTCGGCTTGGGGGTTGATTTGGATCCGTGTGTTCGTGAGAGGCCGTTGGTGAAGTGTGCAACAGGTACGGTGTGCGAAAGAGGAGGTGTGCGAGAATGTCCGACTCTGGGGTGTGTGAGGAAAAAGTACGCGCCGAGGAGTGAGTGTGCTGTGGAGAGTGAGTTGGTCGTAGCGCGTATGCGAGGAGGCACATGGAAGCGCGGGATGGGGAGTGTTACAGAGGATGTAACGGATGCATGCACGCCTGTGGTGAGTGTTACGGAGGGTGTAACGGGAGAGAGTGCGCAAGAGGATGCG
This sequence comes from Myxine glutinosa, assembly GCF_964187855.1. NCBI lineage: Eukaryota > Metazoa > Chordata > Myxini > Myxiniformes > Myxinidae > Myxine > Myxine glutinosa. The sequence goes on from NC_136262.1 coordinate 110,239,749, forward strand.
CGAGAAAGGTGTGTAACGGACGGGTGCATGAGGAAAGAGTGCGCTGTCGAGAGTAAGGGTGAATGCGCGACCGAGAGTGGGGGTAAGAGTAGTAAGAGTGACACGGAGCGTGAGTTGGTTGTGGCAGGTGAGAGAGGATGTACACCTGGAATGGAAGGATGTACACCTGGAATGGTAGAGCGTGTGTGGGAATGCACACTTGAGTTAGTAGTGAGGTACATGGTTGGGTGTGCAAGTGAGAGCACACCTGTGGTTGTCACAGAGGAGGTGACCGAGGAGGGGGCGCGAAGAGGTGTGTTGGTGAGGTGTGCGAATGACGAGTGTGTGCAAAGGTGTGCGGTGGTCAGGTGTGTGACAAAATCTGTAAGCGGAATGAGTGTACCTGGGTGTGTCAGGGAAGGTGCAATGACAAAGAGCATGGAGACAGCTGGATGTATGAGCAAGGAACGGGCTGCGGGGTGTAAGCATGCGAATGGAGCATCGACGCTAACCGGGTTAGCGGTTAGAACGACGTTTAGCCGAATCGGGCCCTCGGTGCGTGCCGGGCTTTGGAGATGAATTGGCGCACCGAGAGGCTCAAGTGAGTAGACGTGTGATGATGAGGATAGTGTTTTGGCCCCGATATTAGAAAAACAAAATTTGATGATTGGCAAAGGATTGGCAGAGTGATGATTGGCAAAGGATTGGTAGTGATTGGCAAATTTTGAATTAGCTGGAATTTGGTGTGCAAAATTGATAGTGGAAGATACTCGATGTGGGGGGATGGCAACTCTGCCATCTCTCACAGCGGGGGCAAAGGAGCACTAGGCTTATGGGGTTTATGGCAGTGAAAACTAGCCCGGGGGGGTTTGGATAATGTGTAGGGATCTAGAAAAGATTGACCTAAGGTAACGTTAAGGTTAGGTAGTGACAATGATACCGGTAGTGGGGACGCAGGTAGATTAGTTTGGATGATAATGACGAGGGAGCACAATAATGTAAGGGGCGACGGGGAAGCGCGAGTTTTAGCAGGGCACCAGGTAGATTAGATGATGCCGTATGAGTGTTGGAGGTGTATTCAGAAGTGTATTGTGAAAAGTGTGTGAGGAACAGGTGTGATTGCACAGGTGTGCAACTGGACAGGTGGATGGAGCAGTGTATGAGAGTGATAGTGATGAGTTGTGCTGACCAAATGGTCTAGGAAGGAAGGAGGGTGCAGGTGGCACCAGGTGTGGTTGCACAGGTGTGCAACGACAGGTGTATGGAGAATGGTTGTATGGAATAAATGGTCTGGTATATGGAGTATTGGAATGGATGGTCGTGGAGTGAGTATGGTGGAAACTGTGGAGTGGAGTGGATGGTGCGAAGGTGTGAATGGGGGAAGGATGGACCCCCATCACGAATACCCGGGGAGGGTAGTGTAAGTGTTAGGTAGAGGGTACAGGTAAATTGTGGTTGGATATTGGCATCTGTGGTGCGAGGTGAAAGAATGGTATTTGGATGGGTGCATTAGTGTTGTGGAAATGGCTGGGCATGTAGCCTGTTAGTGTGTGTAGTTGGTTTGGGCACTCCACCACTGTGAGGATGTCGGCCAGGTGAGGCCGCAGGTGGGCTCTGGGAGCCGGTAGGGTTGTTGTGGATGGGGCCCGAGGATCCGGAGGACGGACCCGGGTAGCCCAGTGCCAGAGGGCACCAAGGGGTGACAGAGCCAGGAGGGGCCTTCCCCAATTAGATAGGTTAGGGTGAGGAGCTAGGTAAGCTCGGGTGGCAACTGCAGTGGTGGAGGTGTGCAGGTGGGTAGACCTGCTGGGAGAGCTACACGACCCAGCCCGGAAATTGTGCAAGGGCACCGGGAGATGAATCGGGGGAGTGAGACCCCAAATTGAGAAGCACCACAGTTTGGTCAATGGGAATTGGTTTTTAGAACCCATAGTGTAAGTTGGCCAATGGATTGGCAGGGAAAGACCCCGGGTAGTGTAAAGTGTGTTAATGTCATTTAGAAAGTAGTTAGGATGAAAATCTCCTTGCACCATCTACATCCACTCACCTGAGGTGACGTAACTCCGCACCATGCAATGTTTTTATTATTTTGATGCAAATGTTTGGAATGTGAGACGCATCATGACGTGGGTGTGACATTGTGCTGATGTTCCATCTCTTCCTCCTTATGAGGATTGATGATGAATTGGGTGATGGCAAATTTTGGTTGGAGGGATTGTGGAACGAATTTGGTATGGGGGAAATATGAGGAAGACGTGACAGTAGTGACGAATTTGTAAATGTGTAGATTGTTGTAAATATGGGGTAAGGGCAAGGGTAGAGTAGGTGACAGGGGGGGTGACGTACGGTAGGGACGAGCTTTTCTCACTTCGCTCTCCGTACGCACTTCGCCTTGCATTGCCTTATTGAAGTGTACCCTTGTGACCTTACCCCTCACTCATCTGTCTTTTCCCCCCTTTGTCTCCCACATGAGGGCCTGTGCGCCACTGGGTGCCGAGGGGAGCGTGCGGAGGTCATCTTGTGTGCCAGGACCCTCGCAACCCGCATGCATTGCATTGATGTACCACTTTATGGACCGCTGTTCATTAGCCAAGTACCACTTGATGGACCCCAGGTTCTGGGGCAGGGCACCTCTGTTGGAGACCGGCCATAGGGACCAGGGAATATTGCTTGCGGACCTCGGTAAGGTGGCACCTATGCCAAACAGGTGGACCACCCTTAGTTGGCCCCTGTGGCCCTAAATAAAAATGAACACGGTTTGTGCTTTTTATATTTCCAAGTAGGCCGCATGAAGCAAGAAGACATCGGAAAGAACATCGGCCCAGCAGAGAAGAAGAAGACCACCACCAGTTGTTTTTTTTTGTGTGTTTATTACAAACAGTAATGACTGTGCACTGGTTGGTGCGTTTGGGTGCTTTGGTGTTATTGGTACTGGTGCATCGATGCAATGCGTGCTGTCTCCTCCCTCCCATCAGGAATTTCCTTCTTTTTGTTTCCCTAAAAAGAAAAAAAAAACACAGGTCCTGGGTTGCGTTGTAAATAGGAAATAACGTCACTGTAAATAATGCTCCCCACCGTAAATGTATAGCTTGAAAACAATTCCGCAATTCGGTTATCCTGTGGGCGCAAATCTGGTAGGCAGGGTGCAATGCAGCAGGGGGACATATTTATTTGTGTTTTAAAATTGTCACACTCAGGGTCAGGTTAATTGTAGAGGGAATTACACCTACGTGTCACACTAAGTTAAAGTTTTATAGGCCCGAGAACGGGCCTGAAGGAAGGAGGGTGCAGTGTAACGAATTTGAGAAGTGTAACGAATTTGAGAAGTGTAACGATTTTGAGAAAGTGTAACGAATGTGAGAAGTATGGTTTTGTTGTGTGTAACTGACCCTCGTAATGTAAAGAAAGGTCGAAGCTCATCTTAGTTAATTTCATAAACCTACACACAGGACACCATATATCCTTTTAAATCGTTAGTCCCTTATTCTCTGTAGGTTAAGGATGTGTTTCCCACTAGTTTGACTATTCATTGCACCGAATTAAATAAGAGTAGGCATTCCGACGCCCCATGGCAGCTTCCAAGTGCCAGGTTTGCCACTTTGCTGCATTTTCATCTGCCGTCCAGTTTGCTGCAATTGACTCTTTAGGCACTTTGCTGCATTTTCATCTGCCGTCCACTTTGCTGCATTTGACTCCATTACGCACGAGGTAACGACGAAGAAGAAAGGCGGGTCTCCACCTCGTCATAGAGGGGAGGAGTAAGTCGGCCCCGCTCATCCAACCCAGAACGAGGGGTTTGGCTTGAGAGGGCGGAGAGAGAACGCTTGGGGGAGGTTCGCAAAGGGTGAAGGGCGGGGCCTATATAACCCGCCGCGGGACGCTCCCCAAAGAGATGAGCAGATGAGCTTTTTGGAGAAGATTGAGGTCCGAGGAAGAGTGAGAGAGAGGTGCGGCAGATGCGCGATCCAGCTAAGGCAGCCAAGAGAGAACGAGACGTGAGGGGGTGCTGATACTGAGCAATACGCCGAGACCCTCTAGGCCCTATTGCCGGCTGTGGAGACGCGGAGCTGCCAGCTGTTGTTGGCTTCGAGCACGGAACGTGGACCTCGACGGTGTGGAATTGCCCGGACCTTTCCTGCCCTGCCACCGGCTTGGACCTTCTCCTCCCTCCAGTGATTCCTGTCATCAATTCCCCCGTGTAAGTGTGCCCGTTTGTCCGTCTTTCATGTTGTCTTGGGGTATTAATTAAGACTGCCATATATAAGCTAATCATTGCACTATGTCTCCTGCTCCTTCAATTGCCTTATAAATCATCTTGCTTTTCCTTTCTGCTTAGTGTGTATAAATAGTAATAAATCTTGTTATTCCCTACTTTGGTTTTACTTCTTCATGCTCTTTCGGTAGCTTTAGAGGTTTCCATATTGAGTGCACGTGGCGCGACTCAGCCAACGTTTGAGAATCGGGTTAGTCTTTGGTAATGCTAATGGCTCGAACGTCGGGTTGCTAAAAACCGCTCGGCAACTAACTAGACCATCCAAACCGGGGTTCGAGCGGTACTTGTCTCCCTAGTCTGCGGAGGGATGGATAAAGGTATTCGGGATAAACCCTGGGCCCATAACCCTGATCCGTTCCATCCCGTGGGATAGCATTACAAGTACCAGGAACGGGGAGACGGCGAGCTTAACAGGACAAGGGGCTAATCACCCCTTGCTAACGGGAGAGCCGTCCTCCGTATCCGTAACAATTGGTAGTCAGGAGTTGGGATTCGAACCTGGGACTAAATTTATTTAGCCCAAATTTTGGGACACCAATTTTACTATTGGCCATAACAATTGGTGTCTGGGAGTGATTCGAGGCCCGAACCAAATTTTTTGGGGGGCGGGGGACCAAAAGGGGAGGGGGGGGAACGGGGGGAGAGCGAGCCCCTTGGTAAAGCGAGCGATTTTTTTTTCTTCATAGCATTTATATCGTTCATAGCGTCATAGCGTCATAGCGATTTTTTTTTTCATAGCGTCATATCGGTCATAGCGTTCATAGCGTCATAGCGTTTCATAGCGTCATAGCGTTTCATAGCGTCATAGCGTTTTTTTTTTTCATAGCGTCATAGCGTCATAGCGTTCATCGTGTTCATAGCGTCATAGCGTTCATAGCGTCATCACGTGATCACTCTGAGCGAATCAGCGCCCACCTGCTCTGATTCCGTTGATTCCGTGCGCTGAAATGCGCTGAGGTAAATATGAATAAAAAATATGGATCGTCAAATATTTTGAGTTCGGCTATGTTCGTCCCAGGCTCAATGGCCATGTCTATTAGGGTGGGCTTCAAAAAATCAAAATGCAGATTCTCTCCGGGACATGGTCTATTGTTGTTCCTTTTGGTGTCAAAGGAAACCACACCAAAGTTGAATGGAATCCAATAATATTTAGGGGTGCCACATCAGTGATGAATTTTCCCCCATGCAAAAATAGGAATTCCCATTTTTTGGGCTGTATATACACAAAATAAATACATAATTATATATATACATTAAATATAATATTAAAAATAAATATATAGTAAATATACATTAAATAATAAATATACATAAATACACATTATACATTATATATATAGTTATATACAATATATTATACATACAGTTTTGAGACTTCCTATGATCACTATCTGGGCAATTTTCATGCATGTTTTGTACAGGTTCCCAGGGTCAGGGGTACGCTTTTTTAGTGTGTAATATGTAGGCCTAACTTATTGACTGTGGCTCTTTTGTAGAGAGTGACCCTGTGGAGTAAGAATTAACAGGATTTTACCCACATTCTTGCTTATTTTGCAGATATGGCATGTGCTAGTACCAGTGTTTCATTGCAAACTCGGGCTCAGGATAATGTGTATCTCATTGGGTCCACTTCTGGAGATGCCATCAAAGGTGCCAAGCTCCCGACTGTGCATCAATCTCTTGTCCTGTTTTTCCATCACCTGAAGAAGGAGAATCGCACTGCCCGGGAGAGTGCAACCCTCACCATTGAAGAGGTTGTGAAGTTCTGGGAAAAAGCTCACCAACCTACAACGACGAAGCAGCACTGCATCCATCGTTTGGAGAGGCTATATGAAGAATGGAGGAGCCTCCAAAAAGGTGCAAAGTGGGGTGGTGCGACCCAAGAGAAAAAGGAAGCATCCTTCAAGGCCTCCTTGGAGAAGACGTTTGATCTTAGGCATGCAGATTCGGAGGCCATAATCACCAACCCCGAGGACAGGAAGTTTCTTCACGATCAATTCTCAGAGAGGAAGGCTTCAATGGGATCTGTAGACACTGTGTTAGAAGCAAAAACGAAGCGAAAGAAAGAAAGGGAAGAAAAGGAGAAGACTAAGGCAGAGAAGGAAAATAAGAGACAGGAAATGGTCATGAAGGGTGCTACTGCTATGGAAGTCACAGACTCAGACTCTGACTCTGAGACCACGGCACAGGCTGGTTCTTCATCATCTGATGGTGGGATATCTCGTCCCAAGAAAAGAAGGCCTATCAACATTGTCACTCCTGAAGTCGCAGCTTCTTTGGATAGTACGAAAACAAGTGACCGAATGGCTGTCCACAACTTGGCATCCATTTGTAGAGCAGTAGGATGGGATCCTGCAGAGCTGGCACTGAACCGATGGACAGTGCGGCGGAATCGCATGATGCATCGATGCAAAACCATGGACGAAATAAAAGAAGCATTTCATCATAATGTGCAGGGTCCTTTAGTGGTCCATTGGGATGGAAAGCTTCTTCCCGATGTCACTGGAGATTTTGTGCATGTGAAGGTGGATCGTCTTCCAATCCTTGTGTCCAACCAGTACCATGGAATGGAGCAGCTGTTGAATGTTCCCAAGTTACCTGACGGGGGAGGAGAAGCTATGGCAACCGTTGTAGTGGACACACTGAAGAGCTGGAACCTTGTGGGCAAGGTGAAGGCTTTGTCTTTTGACACAACGGCCAGCAATTCAGGTGTTCGTGGAGGGGCTGCTGTCCTCATTGAAAAGAAGCTACAGACTGAACTAATTCATTTGGCTTGCCGCCATCATGCGCACGAAATCATTCTGGGAGATGTTTTCACCACTCTTTTCGGTCCTTCATCAGGCCCTGACATCCAGCTTTTTAAGCGGTTTCAGGCGGAGTGGCCGTCCATTGCCCATCACCAACCAAAAAATGGATTCACAGATCCTGATACGGCAGCTGAGTTTGCACAGAACAATGACATGATGGATGAAGCTCTGGAATTTGCTCTTGTGTGTTTGAAAGATCAGCAGCCACGAGATGATTATCGTGAACTCCTAGAACTGACTGTCATCTACATGGGAGGAATCCCACCTCATGGATCCGGATCATGGCTCCAGGAGCAATGCACAGAGCCAGATGGATGGCAAAAGCACTATATTCACTACAGGTGGTCATGTTTCGGTCAGAGTTCCACTTGACACTTCGAGAGGCGAGAGAACTCCGAGCCTTCAACATTTTTGTCTGCCTTGTGTATGTACAGGCTTGGTTTCGGGCTCCACAAGCTATTGAGGCTCCCCTGAATGACATTAACCTCTTCAAGAAGTTGGAAAAGTTTGAATAAATCAATCAGAAGATGGCTCAGGCAGTCTTGAAGGCACTTGGCCGCCACACGTGGTACATGAGCCCAGTACTAGTGGCATTTGCATTCTTTGACACCAGAATTGACAAAGAAAGCAAGATCAATATGATTGAAGCATTGAAAAATGACGGTGAAAACCCCTCTCCAAAGAGACCAGCTATCAAACGAGGAACCGCCCTGTCAATCGCTGGCCTCATAACAAAACACACCAAGCATTTCTTCAGCATCCTAGGGACCCCAACTGATTGGATGGATAAGGATCCTGGTTCATGGGAGCAAGAAACCAGCTTTCAGGAAGCAAAGAAAGCCGCCAGTGGCTTAGTCGTGGTGAACGACAGGGCAGAAAGGGGTGTCGCATTGATACAAGACTACAATAAGCTCCTTACAAAGGATGAAGAGCAAAAGCAAGCTCTGCTCCAAGTTGTTGCTGCTCACAGGAAGATGTACCCCGATGCCAAGAAGGCAACAGTGGTGAAACAGGCCCAGAAATAGGAGTTACATTTCTCATTATATTTGGGTTTTTTAATATTATGTGATATGGTGTCTCTTCATTTTATGAACTGAACATTTGGATTGTTATCATTGAATTTGAGTTTTCATAGCAATATAGTGCTATTTGTGCAGCTATTTTAACTTGTGTTTGCTAGAATACATAGAAAGTGAGTGGAGGGTGGATTTTCATAAAACAAACTTCTGGTTTTGCTTTCGATCCATATATAGAAAAGTTTTGTAGACACCTTTAGATTGAAGGCTGATGTGGCACCCCTAAATAAAATCAGATTGCTTTCATAATTGGTGTCTTTTCATTTTGGAACAAAAGGAACAACATAAAGCCATGTCCCAGTAAATATTTTTTTAAATTATTTTGAGCACCACCCTAATGTCTATGCCAAATATCAAGCACGTAAGCCTCTCCGTTTAGGAGTCTATCGGTAACATTACACACACACACACACACACACACACACACACACACACACACACACACACACACACACACACACACACACACAAACTGTGCTTTATATATATAGATATATCAATCAATCAATCAAGTAATGAACGGCGGTTTATATACATATATATAAGCAAAGAGAAATACAAATACAAAGTTCAAATATATATATCTATATATATCAAAATATATATATCAAATATATATATTAAAAAAAAAAAAAAAAATTAAAAAAAAAACCCTGGTGTTGGGCTAGCGGCTAGGGTGCCGGCTTAGGATCCTAGGATCCTGGGTTCGAATCCCGGTCGATCGCTGAATTAACGCCAGGGGGGTTGACTCAGCCTGTCATCCTTCCGAGGTCGGCAAAATTGAGTACCAGTTCACTGGTAATTCCCTGCTTGTCGTTAAAGGCGGCAAAAAGGGTTGGCGTCAGGAAGGGCATCCGGCCGTAAAACATTGCTTCAAAAAGGGGACCGAAAAAACAACAACAACCACAGTTCCCGAAAAAGGCCAACCCCCGCTTGCGGGGAAAAATGGCCTCTAAAGGTGGGTTTTTTTATATATATCAAATATATATATATATATATATATATATATATATATATATATATATATATATATATATATATATATATATATATATATACATATATATACATATATATATCAAATATATATCAAATATATATATGCACAGATATATATATATCTGTGCAGCGTCTGTGTTGTCCTGTGTTGTCTTGTCACTGAACTACTTTCTCAAACTTTTGTGAAATCGTACCAAACTTCTGGTATGCACATATCTCTCCCGTCGGTATGTCCTAAGGGTATTTTTTTGAAAAATTCTCCAATATTTTTTTTTGGGGGGGGATTTTTTTTGTAAAAAAAAAAAATTTCAACTTCAATTGTTTATAAAATATGATATCACGTATATTACAAATACATTTGTGCAAAATAATTGTTTAAATTATGATTGGTTTAAACCATGACAAAACGGCAACTCGGGTATAGTCATTTATCTCTATATCTACACATCTGGGCAGTGTTTGTGTTGTCACTTAACGACTCCCTCAAACTTTTGTTTCCGTGGTTGTGAAGTGTTTTTAATAACGTTGTGGTGGTTTTGAATCACGTGGTGGTTTTGAATCACGTGGTGGTGAGGTATTTTGAATGATGTGGTGGTGAGGTGTTTTTAAATCACATGGTGGTGAGGTGTTTTGATTTACATAGTGGTGAGGTATTTATAATTACGTGGTGGTGAGGTGTTTTAAATGACGTGGTGGTGAGGTGTTTTTAATTTCGTGGCTGAGGTGTTTTTTACGTGTTTTATGGCTGTGAGGTGTTTTTATTACGTGTTTTATGACTGTGAGGTGTTTTTAATTTTGTGGTGTGTTTTTATTGCGTGTTTTATGGCTGTGAGGTGTTTTTAATTTCGTGGTGGTGAGATATTTATTACGTGTTTTATGGCTGTGAGGTGTTTTTAATTTCGTGGTGGTGAGGTGTTTTTATTACGTGTTTTATGGCTGTGAGGTGTTTTTATTACGTGTTTTATGGCTGTGAGGTGTTTTTAATTTTGTGGTGGTGAAGTATTTTTATTACGTGTTTTATGGCTGTGAGGTGTTTTTATTACGTGTTTTATGGCTGTGAGGTGTTTTTAATTTTGTGGTGTGTTTTTATTGCGTGTTTTATGGCTGTGAGGTGTTTTTAATTTCGTGGTGGTGAGATATTTATTACGTGTTTTATGGCTGTGAGGTGTTTTTAATTTCGTGGTGGTGAGGTGTTTTTATTACGTGTTTTATGGCTGTGAGGTGTTTTTATGACGTGTTTATGGCTGTGAGGTGTTTTTATTACGTGTTTTATGGCTGTGAGGTGTTTTTAATTTCGTGGTGGTGAGGTGTTTTTATTACGTGTTTTATGGCTGTAATGTGTTTTTATTATGTGTTTTATGGCTGTGAGGTGTTTTTAATTTCGTGGTGGTGAGATATTTATTACGTGTTTTATGGCTGTGAGGTGTTTTTAATTTCGTGGTGGTGAGGTGTTTTTATTACGTGTTTTATGGCTGTGATGTGTTTTTATTATGTGTTTTATGGCTGTGATGTGTTTTTATTACGTGTTTTATGGCTGTGAGGTGTTTTTAATTTCGTGGTGGTGAGGTGTTTTTATTACGTGTTTTATGGCTATGAGGTGTTTTTAGTTTCGTGGTGGTGAGCTGTTTTTATTACGTGTTTTATGGCTGTGATGTGTTTTTATTACGTGTTTTATGGCTGTGATGTGTTTTTATTACGTGTTTTATGGCTGTGAGGTGTTTTTAATTTCGTGGTGGTGAGGTGTTTTTATTACGTGTTTTATGGCTGTGATGTGTTTTTATTACCTGTTTTATGGCTGTGAGGTGTTTTTAATTTCGTGGTGGTGAGGTGTTTTTATTACGTGTTTTATGGCTGTGATGTGTTTTTATTACGTGTTTTATGGATGTGAGGTGTTTTTATTACGTGTTTTATGGCTGTGATGTGTTTTTATTACGTGTTTTATGGATGTGAGGTGTTTTTATTACGTGTTTTATGGCTGTGAGGTGTTTTTAATTTTGTGGTGGTGAAGTATTTTTATTACGTGTTTTATGGCTGTGGGGTGTTTTTATTACGTGTTTTATGGATGTGAGGTGTTTTTATTACGTGTTTTATGGCTGTGATGTGTTTTTATTACGTGTTTTATGGCTGTGAGGTGTTTTTAATTTTGTGGTGGTGAAGTATTTTTATTACGTGTTTTATGGCTGTGAGGTGTTTTTATTACGTGTTTGATGGCTGTGGGGTGTTTTTATTATGTGTTTGATGGCTGTGGGGTGTTTTTATTATGTGTTTTATGGCTGTGATGTGTTTTTATTACGTGTTTTATGGCTGTGATGTGTTTTTATTATGTGTTTTATGGCTGTGATGTGTTTTTATTATGTGTTTTATGGCTGTGATGTGTTTTTATTATGTGTTTGATGGCTGTGGGGTGTTTTTATTATGTGTTTTATGGCTGTGATGTGTTTTTATTACGTGTTTTATGGCTGTGATGTGTTTTTATTATGTGTTTTATGGCTGTGATGTGTTTTTATTATGTGTTTTATGGCTGTGATGTGTTTTTATTACGTGTTTTATGGCTGTGAGGTGTTTTTAATTTTGTGGTGGTGAGGTATTTTTATTACGTGTTTTATGGCTGTGAGGTGTTTTTATTACGTGTTTTATGGCTGTGAGGTGTTTTTATTACGTGTTTGATGGCTTTGAGTTGTTTTTAATTTCGGGGTGTTGAGGTGTTTTTATTACGTGGTTTATGGCTGTGAGGTGTTTTAAATTACTTGGTGGTGAGGTGTTTAAATTACTTGGTGGTGAGGTGTTTTGAATTACTTGGTGGTGAGGTGTTTTGAATTACGTGGTGGTGAGGTGTAATCGTCCCAAACTTCCAGTGTGCACCTGCCCCTCCCCTATGTATGTGCTGAGGGGTTCTTTCTTGAAAAAAAAACACATTCAACCTAAATTGCCTATAAAAATGTAATATCACAAACACAACAAATACATTTGTGCAAAGTAATTGTTTGTATTATGATTGGTGAAAATCATGACAACACAGCAACTCAGGTACAGTCATTAGCCTCAGATAAAATAAGCCCGTTCCTCAGTATCGACGCTTGGTGAGGCGAGCGCAGCGAGCCTATTTATATATCTGTGCAGTGTCTATGTTGTGTTGTCTTGTCTTGTCACTGAACTACTTTCTCAAACTCTTGTGAAATCGTACCAAACTTCTGGTATGCCCCTTATCTCTCCCGTCGGTATGTCCTAAGAGTATTTTGTTTGAAAAAAAAATTCCAATTTTTTTTTTTCGGAATTTTTTTTTTTCAACTTCAATTGTTTATAAAATGTGATATCACGTATATCACAAATACATTTGTGCAAAATAAATGTTTGAATTATGATTGCTGTAAACCATGACAAAAGGGCAACTCAGGTACGATCATCTATATATATATCTACATATCTGGGCACTGTCTGTTGTCACTTAACGACTCCCTCAAACTTTTGTTTCCGTGGTTGTGAAGTGTTTTTAATGACGTTGTGGTGGTTTTGAATCACGTGGTGGTGAGGTATTTTGAATTATGTGGTGGTGAGGTGTTTTGAATTAGTTGGTGATGAGGTGTTTTGAATTACGTGGTGGTGTGTTTTCAATTTCGTGGTGGTGAGATGTTTTTTATTTCGTGGTGGTGAGGTGTTTTTATTACGTGTTTTATGGCTGTGAGGTGTTTTAAATTACTTGGTGGTGAGGTGTTTTGAATTACATGGTGGTGAGGTGTTTTGAATTACGTGATGGTGAGATGTTTTGAATTACGTGGTGGTGAGGTGTTTTGAATTATGTGGTGTTGAGGTGTTTTGAATTACATGGTGGTGAGGTGTTTTGAATTACATGGTGGTGAGGTGTTTTGAATTACGTGATGGTGAGATGTTTTGAATTACTTGGTGGTGAGGTGTTTTGAATGATGTGGTGTTGAGGTGTTTTGAATTACTTGGTGGTGAGGTGTTTTGAATTACGTGGTGGTGAGGTGTAATCGTCCCAAACTTCCATTCTGCACCTACCCCTCCCCTATGTATGTGCTGAGGGGTTCTTTCTTGAAAAAAAAAACATTCAACCTAAATTGCCGATAAAAATGTAATATCACAAACACAACAAATACATTTGTGCAAAGTAATTGTTTGTATTATGATTGGTGAAAATCATGACAACACAGCAACTCAGGTACAATCATTATCCTCAGCTAAAATAAGCCCGTTCCTCAGTAACGACGCTTGGTGAGGCGAGCGCAGCGAGCCGAGCCAAGCTAGTATATATATATATATATATATATATATATATATATGGTAGGTTCTGCTCAATGGGTATGGGTTTGCTTTTGGGTCGGGTGTCTGGTTCATTGATTCATCTTCATAATTATATATATTGTGTCCAGCGAGATTGTTCTGATCTCATGTCTGATATTGAGGGCCTCCATCCCTTGTTTGGCGTGTGAAGCAGCATGTCCAAGGTGGAGTGACCTGGTCTGAAATGAAATTGATGATCTGACATGAGGTTTTTAGAGAAAAGGAGGGATAGACTTTTGCACTTTTTTGTAATGCAGTGTTGTTGGCGGATTTCCAAGACAGAGGATGTGCAAGAGCCACCGGCGGAGTTTGGGAGGGCAGGGGGTGCAAAGGCCCCCACCTCTAATTTTTTCATTAGTTTACAATTAAGATAAAAACATCCCGTATTTAAACGTGAGTACCAATAATGAACGTAAACCGTATTTGTGATTACACGTACACTGTATTTGTGATTTCACGTAAACTGTATTTGTGATTTCATGTACACTGTATTTGTGATTACACGTACACTGTATTTGTGATTTCACGTAAACTGTATTTGTGATTTCATGTACACTGTATTTGTGATTACACGTAAACTGTATTTGTGATTTCATGTACACTGTATTTGTCATTACACGTGCACTGTATTTGTGATTTCTCGTACACTGTATTTGTGATTTCACATAAACTGTATTTGTGATTTCATGTACACTGTATTTGTGATTACACGTACACTGTATTTGTGATTTCACGTAAACTGTATTTGTGATTTCACGTACACTGCATTTGTGATTTCACGTACACTGCATTTGTTATTTGACGTGCACTGCATTTGTGATTTTACGTAAGCTGTATTTGTGATTTCTCGTACGCTGTATTTGTGATCTCACGTACACTGTATTTGTGATTTCGCGCGCACCGTATTTGTGATTTCGCGTACGCTGTATTTGTGATTTAGCATACTCTGTATTTGTGATTTAGCGTACACTGTATTTGTGATTTAGCGTACACTGTATTTGTGATTTCGCGTAAACTGCATTTGTGATTTCACGTACACTGCATTTGTGATTTCACGTAAACGGTATTTGTGATTTCATGTACATTGTATTTGTGATTTCTCGTACACTGTATTTGTGATTTCACATAAACTGTATTTGTGATTTCACGTACACTGTATTTGTGATTTCTCGTACACTGTATTTGTGATTTCACATAAACTGTATTTGTGATTTCATGTACACTGTATTTGTGATTTCACGTACACTGTATTTGTGATTTCTCGTACACTGTATTTGTGATTTCACATAAACTGTATTTGTGATTTCATGTACACTGTATTTGTGATTTCACGTAAACTGTATTTGTGATTTCACGTACACTGCATTTGTGATTTCACGTACACTGCATTTGTTATTTGACGTGCACTGTATTTGTGATTTCACGTATGCTGTATTTGTGATTTCTCATACGCTGTATTTGTGATTTCGCATACGCTGTATTTGTGATTTCGCGTCCGCTGTATTTGTGATTTCTCGTATGCTGTATTTGTGATTTCGCGTACGCTGTATTTGTGATTTCTCATCCACTGTATTTGTGATTTCTCGTACGCTGTATTTGTGATTTCTCGTACGCTGTATTTGTGATTTCTCGTACGCTGTATTTGTGATTTCTCCTATGCTGTATTTGTGATTTCTCGTACGCTGTATTTGTGATTTCTCGTACGCTGTATTTGTGATTTCTCGTACGCTGTATTTGTGATTTCTCGTACGCTGTATTTGTGATTTCGCATACGCTGTATTTGTGATTTCACGTACGCTGTATTTGTGATTTCGCGTACGCTGTATTTGTGATTTCGCGTACGCTGTATTTGTGATTTCTCATACGCTGTATTTGTGATTTCTCCTATGCTGTATTTGTGATTTCTCGTACGCTGTATTTGTGATTTCTCGTACGCTGTATTTGTGATTTCTCGTACGCTGTATTTGTGATTTCTCGTACGCTGTATTTGTGATTTCGCGTACGCTGTATTTGTGATTTCACGTACGCTGTATTTGTGATTTCGCGTACGCTGTATTTGTGATTTCTCATACGCTGTATTTGTGATTTCTCATACGCTGTATTTGTGATTTCGCGTACGCTGTATTTGTGATTTCTCGTACGCTGTATTTGTGATTTCGCGTACGCTGTATTTGTGATTTCTCGTACGCTGTATTTGTGATTTCGCGTACGCTGTATTTGTGATTTCTCGTACGCTGTATTTGTGATCTCACGTACACTGTATTTGTGATTTCAGATAAACTGTATTTGTGATTTCTCGTACGCTGTATTTGTGATCTCACGTACACTGTATTTGTGATTTCAGATAAACTGTATTTATGATTTCACATGAACTGTATTTGTGATTTCGCGTGCACCGTATTTGTGATTTCATGTACACTGTATTTGTGATTTCGCGTACGCTGTATTTGTGATTTAGCGTACTCTGTATTTGTGATTTAGCGTACACTGTATTTGTGATTTAGCGTACACTGTATTTGTGATTTCGCGTACACTGCATTTGTGATTTCACGTACACTGCATTTGTGATTTCACGTTAACGGTATTTGTGATTTCACGTACACGGTATTTGTGATTTCTCATACACTGTATTTGTGATTTCACATAAACTGTATTTGTGATTTCACGTACACTGTATTTGTGATTTCTCGTACACTGTATTTGTGATTTCACATAAACTGTATTTGTGATTTCATGTACACTGTATTTGTGATTACACGTACACTGTATTTGTGATTTCACGTACACTGTATTTGTGATTTCACGTAAACTGTATTTGTGATTTCACGTCCACTGCATTTGTGATTTCACGTACACTGCATTTGTTATTTGACGTGCACTGTATTTGTGATTTCACGTATGCTGTATTTGTGATTTCTTGTACGCTGTATTTGTGATTTCGCGTATGCTGTATTTGTGATTTCTCGTACGCTGTATTTGTGATTTCTCGTACGCTGTATTTGTGATTTCGCGTACACTGTATTTGTGATTTCTCGTTCGCTGTATTTGTGATTTCTCATACGCTGTATTTGTGATTTCTCGTACGCTGTATTTGTGATTTTGCGTTCGCTGTATTTGTGATTTCGCGTACGCTGTATTTGTGATTTCGCGTACGCTGTATTTGTGATTTCGCATATGCTGTATTTGTGATTTCGCGTACACTGTATTTGTGATTTCGCATACGCTGTATTTGTGATTTCTCGTACGCTGTATTTGTGATTTCGCGTACGCTGTATTTGTGATTTCTCGGACGCTGTATTTGTGATTTCTCGTACGCTGTATTTGTGATTTCTCGTACGCTGTATTTGTGATTTCTCGTACGCTGTATTTGTGATTTCGCGTACGCTGTATTTGTGATTTCTCGTACACTGTATTTGTGATCTCACGTACACTGTATTTGTGATTTCAGATAAACTGTATTTGTGATTTCACATAAACTGTATTTATGATTTCACATGAACTGTATTTGTGATTTCGCGTGCACCATATTTGTGATTTCATGTACACTGTATTTGTGATTTCACGTACGCTGTATTTGTGATTTAGCGTACTCTGTATTTGTGACTTAGCGTACACTGTATTTGTGATTTAGCGTACACTGTATTTGTGATTTCGCGTACACTGCATTTGTGATTTCACGTACACTGCATTTGTGATTTCACGTAAACGGTATTTGTGATTTCACGTACACTGTATTTGTGATTTCTCGTACACTGTATTTGTGATTTCACATAAACTGTATTTGTGATTTCACGTACACTGTATTTGTGATTTCTCGTACACTGTATTTGTGATTTCACTTAAACTGTATTTGTGATTTCATGTACACTGTATTTGTGATTACACGTACACTGTATTTGTGATTTCACGTAAACTGTATTTGTGATTTCACGTACACTGCATTTGTGATTTCACGTACACTGCATTTGTTATTTGACATGCACTGTATTTGTGATTTCACGTATGCTGTATTTGTGATTTCTCGTATGCTGGATTTGTGATTTCACGTACGCTGTATTTGTGATTTCTCGTACGCTGTATTTGTGATTTCTCGTACGCTGTATTTGTGATTTCGCATACGCTGTATTTGTGATTTCTCGTACGCTGTATTTGTGATTTCTCGTACGCTGTATTTGTGATTTCTCGTACGCTGTATTTGTGATTTCTCGTACGCTGTATTTGTGATTTCCCGTACACTGTATTTGTGATTTCTCATATGCTGTATTTGTGATTTCGCGTACGCTGTATTTGTGATTTCTCGTACGCTGTATTTGTGATTTCGCGTCCGCTGTATTTGTGATTTCGTGTACGCTGTATTTGTGATTTCGCGTATGCTGTGTTTGTGATTTCTCATACGCTGTATTTGTGATTTCTCGTACACTGTATTTGTGATTTCGCGTACGCTGTATTTGTGATTTCGCGTATGCTGTATTTGTGATTTCGCGTACGCTGTATTTGTGATTTTGCATACGCTGTATTTGTGATTTCGCGTACGCTGTATTTGTGATTTCTCATACGCTGTATTTGTGATTTCTCGTACGCTGTATTTGTGATTTCTCGTACGCTGTATTTGTGATTTCTCGTACGCTGTATTTGTGATTTCCCGTACGCTGTATTTGTGATTTCTCGTACGCTGTATTTGTGATTTCGCGTCCGCTGTATTTGTGATTTCGTGTACGCTGTATTTGTGATTTCTCGTACGCTGTATTTGTGATTTCTCGTACGCTGTATTTGTGATTTCGCGTACGCTGTATTTGTGATTTTGCGTACGCTGTATTTGTGATTTCGCGTACGCTGTATTTGTGATTTCTTGTACGCTGTATTTGTGATTTCGCGTACGCTGTATTTGTAATTTCTCGTACGCTGTATTTGTGATCTCACGTACACTGTATTTGTGATTTCACATAAACTGTATTTGTGAATTCACATAAACTGTATTTATGATTTCACATGAACTGTATTTGTGATTTCACGTACATTGTATTTGTCATTTCAGGTACACTGTATTTGTGATTTCTCGTACACTGTATTTGTGATTTCACGTACACTGTATTTGTGATTTCACGTACACTGTATTTGTGATTTCGCGTACACTGTATTTGTGATTTCACGTACGCTGTATTTGTGTTTCACGTACACTGTATTTGTGATTTTGCGTACGCTGTATTTGTGATTTCTCGTACGCTGTATTTGTGATTTCTCGTACGCTGTATTTGTGATTTCGCGTACGCTGTATTTGTGATTTTGCGTACGCTGTATTTGTGATTTCGCGTACGCTGTATTTGTGATTTCTTGTACGCTGTATTTGTGATTTCACGTACGCTGTATTTGTGATTTCTCGTACGCTGTATTTGTGATCTCACGTACACTGTATTTGTGATTTCACATAAACTGTATTTGTGATTTCACATAAACTGTATTTATGATTTCACATGAACTGTATTTGTGATTTCACGTACACTGTATTTGTGATTTCACGTACACTGTATTTGTGATTTCACGTACACTGTATTTGTGATTTCACGTACACTGTATTTGTGATTTCGCGTACACTGTATTTGTGATTTCGCGTACGCTGTATTTGTGTTTCACGTACACTGTATTTGTGATTTCACGTACACTGTATTTGTGATTTCACGTACACTGTAACTACGCTAACAAACGGTAATTTTAGAAGTCAGACCTCGCTACCCATTATTCATATTTAGTCCTTGCGCCCCAAATAGAGCAGTCAAACTACGCCTCTGGGCCAAGAGCAGAGGAGCAGGTTTTTAGGGCACGTCAGCTGATGCCATCCGGTCCAGTAGCGGAGTCAGAGTCGAGGGTTGACAGAAACTTCTCCACCTTCTCAGGTGCAAAAGGCACAAGGTCCAGGAGCATTCACGTACAATTGTGAATGTTGCAGAGAGTGAGCGATTGGGAGGCACAATATTTGGAAGTAAACACAGAATTGAGGCGTTTGGTCTCTCTCACACAATCTCTACCCACACCGAATCCTCGACATTAATTCTCTTGATACAGTATATTGTCCTTTACCCAGAATCCCCATCCTACTGTAGCCTGAATAAGGCCTAATTCCCTCCTCAATTCCCATTACCAAGCTTCCTGTCCCTTTCCCTTTAGCCGATGGTGGATCATTCTAGGAACATTTCCTTTGCCCTTGAAATGGTTTCCACTGCTTTCTAAATTCAAGACATTGCTGCAAACGTCATTCTTTCCACCATAGAATTGGACACCTGTAATTCTAGTCATGGATTTCCTATTTCCAGAAAAATATCAAGAAAACACGACGTTAGGGTACAGTCGGTTACCCAATAATCCGGGCCTAACATGAAATACAGGAAGATGAATCGATGAACCAGATTTTCCAAATCTTGTGTGTCGTTGTTTCTTTTTTCATGTAGTTTTCCAAATGTTTGATTTCAAATTTGACTCATTCATTTGACTCATTCATTTGACTCATTCATTTGATTCATTCATTGTAATTTTGCTCGAAATAATCAGTTTTCCAAGTTATTCACCGTGTATGAGTTTACGCAATGTCTGCTTGTCCGTGTTTCTTGCATAGGTTCCTGCGTTTGTGGATAGCTGTGCTTGTCATCTACCCAACTACTCAAGCTGTCATCGCCCTCACCTTTGCCAACTACGTGCTGCATCCATTCTTTGCTCCTGACCTGCCACCTGATATTGCCATTCGGCTGCTCGCAGCACTATGCCTATGTACGTCAGGCCTTTATACTTATACCTATCCTTAAGGTGATAAATGGTAAAAAGCATCTTCTTTAAAAATGCGTAGGCCTGTCTGTTTGAAAAGGCAGCCATGTTTCTGTGTGCAACTTGTAGCATTATATAAAGACATACCTGTACAGGTAAAGACAATTGGTCAATTGGCCTGCATTCTACTCATTTTTCCAGCAATGCGTCCTCAACCCTACTTCAAAACTCAATACAGCATTGGTTGTTTTTACAAGTACAATATCAAAGATTTTTTTTTTAAATATACATGCTGAGTGGGTGTCACAGGAGCAAATCTGGGAAGAGAACAATTGGGGGATTGTGGGAGGGAGACTCAAAAGGAGAAGGAGCGCATTTGTTAGCGAAGTGTATCTACTAACAAGAGTTCATAGAACACCTTACCCTGCGCTGTCTGGAGCATCAAGTGGCAAATTATTTTGATCGCGACGACGTAAAATGGGGTGGTGGTGGTGGTGGGGGTGGGGGTGGTTGTGGGGCTGGTGGTGGTGGGGCTGGTGGTGGTGGTGGTGGAGATGGTGGTGGTGGGGCTGGTGGTGGTGGTGGGGGTGGGGGTGGTGTTGGAGATGGTGGTTGTGGGGCTGCTGGTGGTGGTGGTGGTGGGGTGGGGTGGTGGTGGAGGTGGTGGTGGAGATGGTGGTGGTGGGGCTGGTGGTGGGGATGGTGGTGTTGGTGATGGTGGGGCTGGTGGTGGTGGTGGTGGTGGTGGTGGTGTTGGTGGTGTGGGTGGTGCTGGGGATGGTGGGGGTGGGGTGGGGTGGTGGGGCTGGTCCTGGTGATGGGGATGGTGGGGGTGGGGTGGGGGTGGTGGTGGTGGTGGTGGTGGTGGTGGTGGTATTCGTGGTATTCTATGTCCCTCCCAATCTTTCAAATGGCACATGCCGACCCATCACTTGCCCTTGATGTTAATATCTGCAAGAAATAATAATTGTGACTACCGGTATATTTGTACGTTTAAGATCCAAATTCATTACAAATATTGTGGAAGTAAATATTATGGATCGAATCGAATTATTCGTCGATAAGCCAGCGATTTTATCTTGTGTGTTGTCACCAGAAGGTAATTTATTAATTTATATTCAGCACACCTTTGCTCGTTTGCATCACTGTTGCTGCACCACTGATGCAACGTCTTGTTGTAATTGTGAGCATCATTTGGGATTTGTTCAGGATCCTCCAATAACTCACCTCTTCATGAAACATAATGTGGGATCTTGAATATCCGCCAACTAGCAGTGCTGAGAGACAGGACCCCTGACATAACGTGTGCACATACGACAAACCTCCTCGCTATCCTAGTGTAGTGTTTCCTTGCGACAGCGAAACTACCTTTTCTCGTATGACCAAGGATCACCGGTCGCATCTTACTTGGCAGTCTTTCCCTGTAGGGTTTGTGAGACTATTGTAATGCCAGCCTATGTGTGACTGTGTGCGACTGTGCGCGACTGTGTGCGACTGTGTGTGACTGTGTGCATCCACGTCCTTATATTTTCGCTTTAGTTTTTGCTTTCTCTGCAACTGCTCATCCGATTGATGTGAAACCTTAAACATAGGAGGGACTCCCCTTGATATTTTATTGACAATTCTGATCTCATAGGTCACTTGATACGACCACAGCATTGGAATAAAGGGAAAATTTGGACATCTTCTCTAAGACCGCTCAACTAATAATTTAAACTTGGCACATGTCATCAACTCCCCATTGTATAATATGATCTCATCAGTGTTAAAGATGACCTCGTCGGTGAAGTGGTATTCCACCCTTAATTATTGGTTGAATCAAAATCCGTATCCAAAAAATTTGAAACGTCAAATATCTAATCTCTGACTCGATGTGAGTGAAAAATTAAATTATCGATGTCATCGGTCACGTGGTCTGGTGGCCATGTTGGATTGGAAATGAAAACGTTTAAAAAAATCTTCTCCAGAATCGCCGAACAGATCAATCCGAAACCTCATACATATTGACTAGCCATGTGGAATATAGTTTGAAATTTGTTTCATATTTATCTTCATTGACACAATTTATCCTTAATGTGAACAAAAGTGGTTTGCAAAATATCCTCATAATCAATCACTAAATCAATAAAGCTATGGATAATGGCAATGTATGTGACAAAATAGAATTTTTTTTTTTGTTTTTTTTTGTATACAAGATCGAGGCTCGTGAAAGAGCGAACATAAATCACACAGAAAGACAAACAGACAAAACGACACATAAAACAAATAACATCGGGAGCGGTAGACAAGATGGTGAGAGAGGGGGAAGGACACAAACACAACATTTGAGAGCAGGGACCGAGAGACATGGAGACATCGAGAGATCTGTGGGAGGGAGAGGGCTTTGGGGGGGAGGCATGGGAAGGGGGGGGGTGGGAGACGTATAAAACATATGGACACTGCCAGGACTTCCAGGAAAGAAGTTGGAATTTCAAACAAGGTGGATCTGGGGTGAATTAGTGGGGATAGAAAAGATCAAGGTTTTGGATGGGGGAAGATAAGAGATGGTGGTGAACAGCTGTTTTAAAGACCTGGAGGGAGGAGTGGGATTGAAGGGCGTGTGGGAGTTTGTTCCAGAGGCGGGAGAAAAGACGAATGAAAGAGTGAAGGTGAGCAGAGAGCCGAGATTTCAGCAGTTTAACCATCAGAGGGTTGCTGGCAGATCTTGTGCGACCTGTAGGAATATTTGGGGGACAGAGCACAGAGAGAGCTGGGGGAGCAAGGCCGGAGAGGAGTCGGTAGAAGACAGAAATACCACCTACCTGCCTGCGGTGAGTGAGTGAAAGGCCCTCAGAGATAGCTTCATCGTGGGAGATTCCAATGATTCTGAAAGCTTTGGATTCAACAGCGTGAAGCCGAGCTAGGTGTGAGGCAGGAGCACCAGCCCATAGGGGAGAACAGTACTCCATTGAGCTGCGGATGAAAGCCTTGTATGTGGAGAGGAGCTCAGGTGTGCCTAGGAAGGACTTCGCACGACGGAGGATGCCCAGTCGGCGACTGGCTTTGGAGGCCAACTTGGAAATGTGGTTTTCCCAAGAAAGATCATGGCAGATAGTGAGACCCAAAAGCTTGAGCGACAGAACTTCTTGGAGAGGATTGTTGAGAAAGTAGATGGGAGGGTTGTCCAGTCGATCTTTTCGGAGAGACATAGTAAGAGTGTGAGATTTGTCAGGATTGAAAGACATGTTCCACTTGTTTGACCAGTCTGTGATTTTGTCCAGGTCTTCAGAGAGTGAGGAGGCTGCAGACTCCCGATCTGAGGGAAGAGGAATGGAGCGGCAGAGAGTGGAGTCATCAGCAAAGAGATAGAGAGGATTTTCCAGAGAGTCGGAGAGATCATTGATAAAGACCAGAAAAAGCACAGGGCCCAGCACACTGCCTTGGGGAACTCCAGCCTGAACAGGAAGTGGAGATGAGAGAAATCCATTCAGGGCCACACGTTGACTACGACCAGAGAGGAAGTCCGCAAGCCATGCATGGAGATTTCCATGGATACCACAGGAGGAGAGTTTGGTGAGCAGAGCTGGGTGCCAGACCATATCGAAGGCACGTGATATGTCAAGGGAGACAGCTCTGATTTCCTGTTTGGCATTGAGGACCTCCATCCATTGTTGAGACAGCAGAAGCAGCATGTCCAGAGTAGAGTGACCTGGTCTGAAACCAAATTGATGATCGGAGATCAAGCCATTGGAGAAGAGGAAAGATTTCATGTCCGAAGCAATGATGGATTCCATGACTTTGCTGATAATTGGGAGCAGGCTGATTGGTCTGTAGTTGCAAGGATCTGTTTTTGCACCTTTTTTGTGTAAAGCGGTAATGTTTGCTGATTTCCAGGATGCTGGCAGATGACCTTGAGCAAAAGATAGGGTGAAAAGAACAGAGAGAGGGTGAGATAGAGCAGCAGAGCAGGATTTTAGGACCCGTGGGCTGAAGCCGTCTGGTCCAGTTGCAGAATCAGAGTCGAGGTTTGACAAAAACTCCTCCACCTTGTCAGGAGAGAAGGACACAGAGTCCAGGAGCAGTTGGGTTCGACTGGGAAAGGTGGGAACAGAGAGAGATGGGTTTGGGACTAAGGATTTTGAGGCAAACACAGAGTTGAGGCATTCGGCTTTGTCACGTGCGATGTCAACTGTGTGGCCATTTGAGGTAAGGGAGGGGATGGAGGTGGAACAAACACCAGAAACGGATTTGACCAGAATGCATGGATGATACGGGATTATGGACAACAATAGCAGTGGTCCATTAAGTGGTGTGTTCAGTTGACGATGGTACTTGTTGTTAAAAATGAGCACGTGAGGCGAGACTATGTGCTCTTCCATGTACCGTTCTAGTTGGACATTAGTTTAAATAATTTTAAATAATACAAGTCAGGAGACATCGATGGTTCACAAGCGAGCGGTATTCAATGACAAAGGTCAAAACCGACATTGAAAAAATATAAATAGGAATGTATTATCTGTTATGAGACTAGTTAGCTACACAATACTGAAAATTCGTTTCGATTCCGACAACTTTGAAAATTTGACCTTTGTGACCTTCAAAGGTCAAAGGTAAAAGATTCTGAAATTTGTTGGAAAACTTGTATTTCATGATGTATGTGATAACATAAGATCATGTACAACATTTCACCCTATCAGGCAGCGAACAATGTAATAAAACCATCAAAAATCGACTTTTCTAAATTTGGTGGCGTGACCTTGACCTTGAGGCGAAAATGAAAAATCGAGCTCCGTGGGGCTAGAAACATGTGTTACGGATTCGTCACTTCCACTGTTGTAGTTTTCATCCCCTTGAAATGTTTCTGATTCTATGTACTATTATTGTCTTCAAAAGGTTTATTGTTCATGAACTGCTTGCAAAGGATAAATGCGTTGATGTTAAAAAGAGACAGGAAGCCGGATCGGGAGCCGGAAGACGAGGGAGAAGAGGAAGAAGAAGGTGAGGGCGTGGCGAGTGAAGCCGGACAAGAAGCGAGTAGCTTCCAGCTCCGTAGCGAGCGTTGTCGAATGAAAGTCGCGAGTGAACTTTGAATTTCCTTGGAAGGAGTTCTTGCGATAGGTGTTATCGCTGGGGAATTCAAAAACCTGCATGGTCAGGTTTGGGTGTTGCGATTCCGAAGAATCATCACCGGGTCGTGTCGGCTCAAGTAAGAGCCGTCAGCAATTTTGACCCTCGCGCTTTGTTCATCAAAAGGTCTTGGCTACGCGTCAGTTTTTTCACCATCCTGTCGTCTGTCGGGGATGTGTGTGCGCAACGCTAGAGTTTGGAGATTAAGTTGCGGTTTGCCTACTGAACAGTGAATGTTCATATTTGGAGGGTGCCTTTGGGGATTTCCCATTCCGCCGTGAGTTTGCCTTTACCCGGTTTTGGACCACGTGACTTTTGCGTCGCTTCGGCCGCCTACGCCTGAGAGCTGCTTCGGCGGTGAGACTGCCCTTGCCATCCGCACGGGCTTCTGGTCTCGATTGGACATTGTTCTAGCGATCGCTGGAGCGAGTCAACTTCGTCTTGAGGACGGGAATATAGAGACATTGGGGAAGGTTTTCCCACTCACTTGGAACACCGTGAGTTATCCTATGCTAGTTGATGGTACCATCATAAGATGTATTGAGTGTACGTTTGATTGCTATTTGTTGTACCGTTATTCTTGTGTGATTTTTAATACAATATTTGTTTGTTGATAATCATCGGTGTGGTTTCACTATTGATTTCTGACACAGAATAACATATTTTTCTGCCGTGGCTCCTCTCGGGGCTTGGAGGTACATCGTGACCAGGGGGTCGGGGAGGAGCACGTAACACATGACATTGGCCTAACCAAATACCGAAACCCCTGTCAGATTCCACCAAACCCCTCGGAGAAGATGTAGCTTGAAATTGATTACCCCCTAAAAAGATGTGGCTTTTTGGGCGTGGCTCCGCCCACAATGGGTGCAATACGCCCACTCTAGGCAGGACACAACTAGATCACGATATCAACCTCCCACCCAAGTTTCATCAAGATCGGATGATATCATCGGGTAGTTATGCTGCGGACAGACAGACAGACAAACAGACAGACAGACACACACACATGACGAATATAGTGGTCACTGTTTGATAACTCGTGAACCAATTATGCTTAATAATTGTTCCAGAAATAGCACATGGAGACAGAATTGTGAGGGAGAGGTGTCCAATTAATTAATTGATTAATTGAATAATTGTGTAATTAAAATAAATAAATAATAATCGTAAAATAATTAATGTATTAAGCAATTGGCTAATTGCAAAGCTAAACCACCACTGTTTCAACCGAATCTATAACTTTTTGAAAATTAAATAATTATGTAAGTAATCGAAAAAATAAAATAAAATAATCGATTAATTGATTCATCATTAAATCAAAAATACCGTTTTTATAAAAGATTTTAATTTTTTTATAAATCATAGCCAAATCACTTGGTCACTGTCGTGTCCAAATATCAGCTTCCTAGTTCAAAAGGTGCCTGAGTTATTGCCCAAATGAGAAAGAAAATATCTAAGTACTTAATAAATCGATAATAATTAAGCAATCAATGAATTAATTGATTAATCAAAAAATAAAAGTGTTTTTGCCAAAGCATGTGCTCACCAGTGTGCCCAAATTTCAGTTCAAAGGATATCGCACAGACAAACAAACAAACAAGAAAACAAATGGAGTGAAAACTGAGCACTCCTTTTCGGTGCGCATGACGTCATGCTGCATCTGGAGGTGGAGTAGGAAGGGAGCGGTGTACAAGAAAATCATACATATGAAACTGAAGGGAAATTACATTTGCATGATGCTGAAGCCACTAACAAGTCAATGATCTTATCAAGTCTCATTTGGTGGGGTTTTTAACTTTCAATATTTTAGACATCTTTTGCAGTCAGATGCTCCTGCCATATGGTACGTGGCAATTTGTTTTTGATGAGGCCTATCTTGCTTACTTGCTAAATGAACTTTTTTCTGACCTGTTACGTCACCCCTGGTGACGCAAAGGTGCATTGAAAGATAGACATTCAGAAAAAGGTCTCCAAGTTTTTGATTATGCAGCGCTGATCCTTAAGAGAATGACCAATCACAAACTTGGGCCTTGTGAATCGAGTCATTCTTTCCAAGGAAGACCTCTGCTGACAAATATTCCAGATAGTTTGGAGCGTGCATGGTTCGCTTGAAATTGTGTCATTCAAGGGCCACGATTAGGTGATGCCGATTTCTTCTAACTACTGCATGTATATCCATTTGTGTTTCAGAATAAGTCAGTCACCGCCGGGTAGATTTCCTTTTTCTGTGATTGGTTTTTCATTCCCACCCGGTTTATAAAAATTCAAACGTGCATTTCTCAATTATGTATGGTTGTTATTCGATTTGCAGATACCTCTTTTTTGGGGGATGCTTCTTATGGAGAATAAGTGTGTAAAATCCTGACAAATCCTGACAAATCTCACACTCTTACTATGTCTCTCCGAAGGCCGACTGGACAACCATCTCATCTACTTTCTGAACAATCTTCTCCAAGAAGTTCTGTCACTCAAGCTTTTGGGTCTCACTATCTGCCATTATCTTTCCTGGGAAAACCGCATTTCCAAGCTGGCCTCCAAAGCCAGTCGCCGACTGGGCATCCTCCATCGTGCGAAGTCCTTCCTTGGCACACCTGAGTTCTTCACCACATACAAGGCTTTCATCCGCAGCTCAATGGAATAATGCTCTCCTCTCTGGGCTGGTGCTCCTGCCTCACACCTACCTCGGCTTCACGCTGTTGAAACCAAAGCTTCCAGAATCATTGGAATCTCCGGCGATGAAGCTAACTCCGAGGGCCTTTCACTCACTCACCGCAGGCGGGTTGGTGTTCTTTCTATCTTCTCCCGACTCCTATCCGGCCTTGCTCCCCCAGCTCTATCTGCTCTGTCCCCCAAATATTCCTACAGGTCGCACAAGATTTGCCAGCGACAGCAACCCTCTTCTGGTGAAACTGCCAAAATCAAGACTCTCTATTCACCTTCACTCCTTCATTCCTCTTTATTCCCGCCTCTGGAATAAACTCCCTCACTCTCTTCAATCCCACTCCTCCCTCCAGGTCTTTAAAACAGCTGTTCACCATCATCTCATCAGCTGCTCTGACATGAGATTTTACATCCTGATAAGAGGGCTTTCTTTTTCTGTTTTGCAAAACCTACACTTGTCCGATTGACTCAGTCCCGTCATTTTCTTAAAGCCATTGCTGTAGTGTCCTTAGTCTTGGGCATTTATACTGATTTGTTCTCCATCCCAGTTGAGCTTAGCCATTCCTCTTCGTAGCCATTCCAATGAACCTCCTTTGTCTATCCCCAATCTGTCCAATTTTTTCTCATATCTTCCTGATCTTTTGTTGTTCTCCCACTTGTCGGTGTATATTTGTTAATATTTTGCTGTAGATTTTTTATTTTGTCTTTTTTGCAATTGTTGGGGCTACACCTGTTTTTTCAGTTTCTTGTGTGGCATCTTCCATTTGCACCTGTCTTTGGGATTTTTTTGCTATGGGGTTAGGGATACCTTCTCTGGTTTGTTGTCTTCGTGTTTGTACACAAATTTGATTCTGTAGTATGTTGCACTTTGTACATATTCCGCCAATCCTACAGTTGTTGTTCTCTGCACTTGATTGAGCTCCATCAGGCCACTACCGCCTTCTTGGCTCAGCAGGTACATTCTCAGGATGCATCGATTTTTGTGGAACATTCTGTGGATGGTGAGGAGTTTCCTTGATTTTATGTCTAACTTATTGATTTCTGATTGTGGCCAGTTTATTGTTCTGTAGCTCTACTTCAGTACTGGTATTGCGAGTTGGTTTATGGCTTTGATTTTGTTCCTTGGAGATAGGTATGTTTTCAGGATCAGTCTCGTTCTACACAGGTATTCCTTGGTAATGTTTTGCACATTTGTTCGTGGCATATTTGGTGGCCCTCTTCTACTCCGAGGTATTTGTAAGATGCTTCGTTTTCTAGTTCCTGTTTTGTTGTATCTAGGTCGAATTTTCTGTTGTCTGTTTTTGTTTTTCTACCTTGCACGTATGTTCACTTGGCACATTATCCAGGCCAAATTCAATTTGAATGTTGTCGGAGTACTGTCTTACTAAGTCGAGTTGTTCTGATAATTATTTGTCCTTCGGTACGAAGAGTTTTAGATCATCCATGTACAGTAGATGCATCATATTTCTTCTTTCCTTAGATGTTAGGGTGTATCCATGTCCTTGCTCATCAATGAGGTTGTTCAGTGGGTCCAGTGCCAGACAAAACACGAGCAGAGAAAGGCTGTCTCCCTGACAGTTTTCACGTTTCATCTTCACCGCTAGTATTTCGATCTTTCTTTCTGAGTGTTGTAATATTAATATGGTATTCGTGTGTGTGTGTGTGTGTGTGTGTGTGTGTGTGTGTGTGTGTGTGTGTGTGTGTGTGTGTGTGTGTGTGTGTGTGCACGTGCACCTCGGACATGCATGCAGCCATTATTTGTGTCCTCAACTAGCAAAGAAAATAACATTTTTGAACAACTATTACAATGTAGAATTGGAATACTAATGGAACGGTCATTCCCTTAACTCCGTCAAAAAATTTGTTCATTTTCCTGTCTTCCTTAAAAAAAATCATCTGTATGTTTTTAGACAGCAGGAAATCGTGAGGTTTTAAATTAAGTGTACATTGCATGTTTCACACTCAAGTAGGCTTTGTGCAAGCACATGGCTGAGTGTTTGTCACGAGTAGCATGCACGAAGGAAGAAGGATATTTTGTGTTTGCTTTATCGGGGGTCTTACCCTCTCACCAATAATGCAACAAAGGTTATGGGAGATGCCTGATCAGCAACAAAGGCCAAACGCCTCTTTGCTTAGCTCAGCAGCCACTTATATGTACTTGCCGATCTTGCTAATGTTGCGATTTGTGGTATCCTTCTTACAGTACTTATACAGGTCACTGCATGGTTTTTTTTTGACAGTGCAGAAGACTGTAGATGGTGGAAGGGAAAAGGTGTTAGTTATAGATTGCTTGCATATGACAAATGATATCATGAAAATTTAACCCATAAGTGTGACTTTATCCCTCAATATTTGGTAGAATAACCATCAAAGAGTAAACAAGAAAGAGCAATCGGAGATTGCAGACCCTCGCCAAGACGTATTTTCAGTGGTTTTTAAGGCTTTTGTGTTAAAACAAATATGGCGGCCGAACCACGTGACCAACGACGTCATCGTAATTTTTTTTTCTCCACCAATTTATCCCGAGATGATGTTCAAGAAATTTCATCTTGATTGGATGAAGTTTTGTACTTGTCGAATTATGACGTCATAATGGAGGGACCTATGTCATCATCATTAACATATGTTATTCCACATGGAGAGTTCTTTACAATGAGCCATGTCTCAATTTTTTCTATGCAGCGCTTTCAGAGATACCGAGGTGCAACTTTTTTCGGTTTTTCCATTATGGCGGTCATACCACGTGACCTATGACGTCATAATTATATATTTTAAATTATACAGGTGGAGTTGCACCTATGGTGAAAATTTCCTGTCAATCGGACCAACGGTTGCAGAGAAAATCATATTATTCTGTGCGGACAAACAAACAGACAAACAGACTGACAAATGGACTCAAATGCAATACCGTCTCCTTTGGCGAGGGTAATAATCTCTCTGTTAAGTTGGTGTACCCTAGCTTCTTCTTCTTATTATACCCACAGCATCGATTGTTTGATTTCTCATTGAATGCTCAGGATCATAGAGTATTAAATCCAGTAAAATCGTAGAACATGAAGAGACAGAAAAACACAAAGGGGTTCTTCTTTGACTGACCCTTGAACTCAAAACATGTAATATATTGTTACGGATCCGGGGGACGGCACTCCCGTTAGCAAGGGGGAGTTAATCCCCTTGTCCTGTTAAGCTGGCCGTCCGCCGGTCCTGGAAGTATGACGTCACTTCCGGTCGGTGGTAAGTAGGGTTGTAAGCCCAATCCGTCTTACTACCTAATTACTACCACCGGCCGTAAGCGAGGAGATACTCCCACCCGGGCTGCAGCGTGAATGGATGCGCTGAGTGAAGCGAGCTGTGACTCGGGCCGTTAACGAGACTAAACCTGTTTCCGAGCGTTGGCCGAATCGTGCCACAGGTACTCAATTGGGAAAGGACTAAAGCGATCAGGGGAAGAAGAAACCAAAAGGGGTAAGAAAGAACACAGGTTTATTCACTATCTACAAGAGGAAACGAAAGGAGGGAATATACAAGGAGAGGAAATAAAAGGACATAGGGCAACCTTAAAAACAGTCTTATATTATCATACGCCCAGACAGAACAAACAGACTTACATGAATAGGGAATGGCAGGAAGGAATGGCTAGAAGGGGGAGAAGGTCCAAGCAGATGGCAGGGCAGGAAAGTCCGGGCAGATGGCACAGCATCGAGGTCCGCTCCAGGTCGCGCTCCGGTCCACGCTCCGGGCTTGAGGCGAAACCCGGCGGCAGCTGCTCGTATCGGTTTCACGCGGTTGGACAATGCGAATATCTTGCGGTATTGTCGCCGTCAATGGACCCATTCTCCTGCCTGACGATTCAGCTGTATGCTCATCTGGTTCCTCGTATCGCGGACCTTCGCACCCATCTGGTGAAGCAGTCCCTCCCAGCCGCTTTTATTGGGCATTCCTGTATCCAGCCGCTGGCTCCTAGGACACGCCTACTGGTCGGCTCACCTCGGCCCTGGTTGGCTGGCGAGGGCTCGCTGGCTCCACCTCTTGAGGAGACATTGACAGGCCACGCCTCGTTCCTGGCGCTCGAACCCACTCCTCCCATTTTTCCTCCAGATTACCGCGTGCGTAATGGCGGCTTGTGGGCGAGCGCTAAGGCGGCTGCGGCTGGCAGAGGCGCGCACTTAGTTGGAGGGCGGCTATTGCCGCAAAATGAATGTGGTTGCAAGGGGCCTGGTTATTTGATTAATGCAACGTAGATTCAACTATTGGGAACAGATCCTTAACTAAAACACATAATAATGAGATAACTACAGAGAGGTCCTATGGTGTTCTACGTGTTGTACATGGACTAACTAGGGTGCGATCTTTAATATTAGCCAAATAATGGGGATATTTACAGGGGATTATTTATAAGAGAACATTTACCAAAATTTACAAAGTGAAGGTTCTAAAAACCGTAACAATATATATATATATATATATATATATATATATATATATATATATATATATACAGTATATATATATCTGTGAGAAAGAGCAGGCACTCCACAATGCGAGTCAGGGGCCTCATTTGCATAAAATATATACCTGAATAAATAAAATGAGTTACTGAAGTCGGTAGCTTCAGGATGATCTTTTATTTTCCGCATGCTTTCGGTTAAATCGGCCTTCTTCTGGGTCTTTCTCAACAAATTTTTCAACAACAAGAGTTTTTTCCATCCTGATAGGATCAGCCTCGTTATGTGCAGGTATTCTTTGGTAAATGCTTTGTACATTTTTTTAATGACAAATTTGGTGGCCCTCCTCTACTTCAAGGTAGTTGTAAGATGATGATTCGTTGTCTAGCTCCTGTCTTGTTGTATTTATGTCGATTTTTATGTTGTCCCTTTTTGTTGGTCTGCCCTGCAAGAATGTGCACTTGGCACACTTATCTTGGCCAAATTCCATTTGGATGTCGTCGGATAACTGTTTGACTAATTTTTCGTCATTTGGTGCGAATATTTTTAAATCATCCATATACAGTGGATGTGTCGCCTTTCTTGTTTATTTGGAAGTTCTTTTATTGGATGTTCCGGTGGGTGTATCGGTGTCCTTGCGCATTACTGAGGTTACTTAGTGGGTCCAGGCCAGGCAAAACAGGAGAGGAGAAAGTCTGTCCCCTTGGAAGATCCTACGCCATATCTTTACTCCTGGTATTTCAATCATTCCTTCTGAGTGCTACAGGATTTGGGTTTCTTCAGATTTTGGGACGAAGAAGGTGTTGCCTTCTGTGAGCCATTCGTCCATTTCCTGATCCCCTCGGATAAGTTCATTGAATGCTCGAGCGTAGTGAACGTGGAAAGCATCAAATTGCTTTAACCAGAAGTTTTGGATCCCATCTGGGCCTGGCCTTTTGAAGTTCACCATCTTTGTCAGTTATTGTCTTATATTTTCTGCATCAATTATTACTTAATCCTCAAGATGTTGCTTCTTCTCTTCCAGGTTTCGGATCCATTCCACCTCCTTATTGCGTTATTTTCGATCTTCATAAATTCCGTTCCAGAATTGTTCCAGTTCATCTTTTTCAGGACTGGATGACACATTCTGCTTCCGTTGCTCTCGTTCACGTTAGAATATTTTCTGGTTGTTTTCAACCACCTGGCCTTGTTTTCTCCTCATGTTAGCCTCGTCGTAGTTTTTTTTTTTTCAGTTTGGTTTCAGCAACCATTACCTCTAGTAGTGTAGCAGCATAGCAAACCTGTTGTGCATTTTGTGATACAAGCACCAAATTTGGCACAAATGTACATTAATATGTTGCGAACATTTTCAGATATTGGGCCACTTGAAATTCCGTAATTTTTTTTTTCAAATTTTTTCAAATTTCGTAATTTCAAATTTTTCGGGTGACACCGTCACAATTTCGGTCTTCGAGGCCGGCCGATATAGTGGGGCGGCTTAGCCCAAATATTCAAAAGAATTGTGCATTTTGTGATACAAGCACCAAATTTGGCACAAATGTACATTAATATGTTGCGAACATTGTGTGGTCAGCAATGAAGACGAGAGTCTGAATTACATGTATGCAAAAGACCTTGTGAACCAGTGAAGCAAATACACGGGTAAGCATGAATTAAATCTAGGGCATGATATAATTTCCATGATGTTTACCTC
The DNA here is from genome assembly GCF_964187855.1 of Myxine glutinosa. Taxonomy (NCBI): domain Eukaryota; kingdom Metazoa; phylum Chordata; class Myxini; order Myxiniformes; family Myxinidae; genus Myxine; species Myxine glutinosa. The sequence continues at coordinate 110,273,840 of NC_136262.1, forward strand.
TACACTCAATGGTGGAAGGAGGTAATGTTTTGATCCCAGCTTGTCTGTATGTCTGTTTGTCTGTTAGTCCACAAAATTCCAGACAAAGCTTGTAGTAGTGGTAGTTGTAGTGGTAGTGGTGATAACAGAAATTGTTATATAGAACTGAACTTATATTATTATTATATGCAGAAAATAACTTCATTTCTATATGCCCTGCAGTGGACAGGTTAATTGGTTTATGCACTGAAGGGGTCACCCTGGTGTGCACTGCTGTGTTCTGCCTCACTGAGTTGTTCAGGTATGATGTACTCAGCACAAGCTTCCGGTCGGCCCGGAGGTGGGGGTGCGGGGCCTGTCACGGAACGTCAAAACAAACGGCCTGCCGGGGCCGCCCAAAAGTCGGGCGTGAGGGGCGCGTCCACTAATGGAACGCCTCTCGCTTCCCAGATCGAGGGCCACGTGGTTAGGAGAACCTCGTCCCTTCCGGTCACACTTTGCCTATCGGCCGGCCTCGAAGACCGAAATTGTGACGGTGTCACCCGAAAAATTTGAAATTACGAAATTTGAAAAAATTTGAAAAAAAAAATTACAGAATTTCAAGTGGCCCAATATCTGAAAATGTTCGCAACATATTAATGTACATTTGTGCCAAATTTGGTGCTTGTATCACAAAATGCACAATTCTTTTGAATATTTGGGCTAAGCCGCCCCACTATAGGTCTTTGTCTTCAATTTTGTATTTGTATTTTATTTGCTGGATTCTCCTCTTTAGTTTTGGGCTTTGGTATTGCTGTATTTGTCCTGTCTCCTTTCTGAGCATCTCCCTCCATCTCTCGAGTCGTTACTTCCATGGTGGTGCTTGGTTTTTATTTGTGGAACCTGTTCTGTTCTTGTGGAGATTCGTTGTTACTTTTTCCTGAATGAATAGTGCTGCGGAAAAATTAATTATGTTTATTTCTTTCAGTGAAGCTGATTTTGGTATTTTTTTTTTTAAAGATTTATTTGTTCTGCTGATTAGTGCTTTTGTGCATTTATTATAACTAGCAACGGTACCCACCCTACGGGCGGGGCTTCAAATGGGAGGCCCAAATGAAAAGGCAAAATATCAGAAATTGAAGGCTTTTTTATTTTAAACGATTTATATAAACATCCGTTAAATCATATCACACGTAAATCATCAAAATCTAAACAGTATTTGTAGAATTTCAATAAAAGCCGCATCACTGTTCATATCGGTAAATATTATTCCATCGTGTTTGGGGAAATTGGAAAATTGAAAAAATTGGAAATTGGAAAAATTGGGAAAAAAATTTGGAAAAACAATATAGCCTATTTTACTCCAGGGGTCCGAGGATTACCCACCCAAAATTTTGTTGCGATCGGTGCAGCCGTTTTTGCGGTACGTGGGAACAGATGGACAGACAGACAGACAGACAGACAGACGGACAGACATTTGGTGAATTATAGTAAGATGCAGTCGAATTAGTCATGGCCTTTCTTCAGTTGGTATCAATCGCACCTCCTCTATCTTATTAGCCAGATCCTCTTCCAAATCATGTTGTTCCAGCTTTCCTTCCTTTGACACAGGCAGCACCATTTTGAGTAGCCTTGCACTTTGATGCAGGCCTCTTTTTGGGGAAGGTGCTGCCATCTATCTCACATTTGTGGGGTAATAAAAAGAGCAGAGCAGACCATAGATGTTGTGATTGGCATTTGTTGCTTAAAGTTCGGCAAAATATCAGCACTCCTCAATTGGTTTCCCGCACCGCCACGTGATCGGAAAATAAATTGTTGCCTCGGGAATAAAAGCAGACACGTGCAGAGGCTCTGTGTCTGTTGTCCGAGGAAGCTCGTTGGGAAGTGGGTGAGAGGTCGCCTGAGACAGGGTCTGCTCTTGCTTGTTTATTACTAGATTAGCAGAGTATATGTAGTTACTTATCAGTTGTATGCACCTTTTTTTCCTTTTAAAATGAATAATCCCAACCACCCTGATCTTATATCATATTTCTACATATATATATATATATACAGTATATGTATGTATATACACTCACATGCTCACACGGGACAGACAGGGGATATCATTGTATTTTATCACATTTATTTCATGGGCGTTTGCAGGCAATCCACAAGGCAACCCTTTTTTTGGAATTGACTGAGGTTTTCAACATCAGGACCTAAGTACTCTGGATGGCAACAACAAAGAGACCATGGTTGGTGGGCCTGGTTTCCTAAAAGAGCATTTTCTGCACAAGAAGAGTAAAGTGCAGCTGATGGTATCATGTTTTAGGAGAGGGCTGTGTTACTGAAATATCAAGTTCTGGTTTCTCATTCGGTTGCTTAAGCAATCCCAGTTAAACAACACAGCCTCAAGTGCACTGCTGCCTTACAAAACCAAACAAGAGACAGCTTCAACAGAGGATGTAAACACATTTCTGTCTGCCATCGATTTGTAAGCCGATACTTGGTTATTGGAAGGAGCTACCCCGAGTTATTATCCGATGTTCTTGTGTTGGTGGTGAAACGATAGGGTACCGTCCGGCAACAAAAAAACCACTGAAAGATATATGAGGTACAAGCAAAGTGAATAGCTTCTTTTTTTCTTTTCTTTTTGTGTACAAGGTCGAGGCTCATGTAAGAGCTAACATTAATCACAAAAAGACAAACTGACACATTAAACATAAGATAAAGGGAGCAGGAGACAAGATGGGGAGAGAGAGGGAAGCACACAAGTCCAACAGCAGAGAGCACGGACATCGGGAGATCTGTGGGAGGGAGAGGGCTTGGGGGGGGCACGGGAAGGGGGGGGGGTGGGAGAGCTATAAAACACATGGACACTTGCTTTTTTTTTCTTTTCTTTTTTTTTTGTATACAAGATCGAGGCTCGTGAAAGAGCGAACATTAATCACACAGAAAGACAAACAGACACACAAAACAAATAACATCGGGAGCGGTAGACAAGATGGGGAGAGAGGGGGAAGGACACAAACACAACATTTGAGAGCAGGGACCGAGAGACATGGAGACATCGAGAGAACTGTGGGAGGGAGAGGGCTTTGGGGGGGGGCATGGGAAGGGGGGGGGGGGTGGGAGAGGTATAAAACATATGGACACTGCCAAGACTTCCAAGAAAGAAGTTGGAATTTCAAACAAGGTGGATCTGGGGTGAATTAGTGGGGGTAGAAAAGATCAAGGTTTTGGATGGGGGGAGATAAGAGATGGTGGTGAACAGCTGTTTTGAAGACCTGGAGGGAGGAGTGTGATTGAAGTGAGTGTGGGAGTTTGTTCCAGAGGCGGGAGAAAATAGGAATGAAAGAGTGAAGGTGAGCAGCGAGCCGAGATTTCGGCAGTTTAACCATCAGAGGGTTGCTGGCAGATCTTGTGCGACCTGTAGGAATATTTGGGGGACAGAGCACAGAGAGAGCTGGGGGAGCAAGGCCGGAGAGGAGTCGGTAGAAGACAGAAAGACCACCTACCTGCCTGCGGTGAGTGAGTGAAAGGCCCTCAGAGATAGCTTCATCGCGGGAGATTCCAATGATTCGGAAAGCTTTGGATTCAACAGCGTGAAGCCGAGCCAGGTGTGAGCTTGAAGGTAAAGATGAGTGGTAGGGTAGTATTAAGGCAAGGGTCTTTCAGTCGGAGAACGGTTTATGCATGCAATGCTCTCCCTCAAAAGGTAAAGGTAGTGGCAATGGATTGGGTGGACAGGTTTACATTTTTAATTGGATATGTACCCGGATGCAGTGGAGATGGTGTGAGGTATTGGGGTATTATCAGGACTTGTAGGTATCTTGTCCGCGGATGGGTGATGGACACCGGAGTTGGTGCAGGGCCACGAGTTCCTTTTGTGAGTGAGAGTAGTAAATGCCATTTAAATGGCCAATTCAGATACCCCTGGCATCGGATCAATACAGCCAGTCTGCGATGCCTGGATGGTTCCTCTCTTTTACACGCTCTAAATTCCTGTGCCATTTCCCAATCCGAGGGTCGCGTGCCAATGCTTTGGAAACCCTGCACTGTACTTCATTTGCATCATTTGCAAATGCTTTATCTGCTGCGATCCTGATTAGAATCTGTTGACGAACACTCGCGGTCACATATACTCAGCTTTATATGGACTAGGTCAAAAACAGTCGCAATGAACCAGACCTCTGTTGAGGATACTACAGATGGGGCATTCAAAAAGTTCTCAGAACTAGATACTCTGCACAATAATCCAATAAATTTTGACTTTTATGAGGAATGTCCTTTTTCATTAAAAAAATTAATCCACTGATTTCTCCTCATTATTATTTTTTTGTCAAAAAGTTGTGGTTGTTTTCACCCCTGTTTGTCTGTCTGTCCGTCTTTCTGGGAACAAGATATCTCAAAACGTTGTGGACGGATTCGGACGAAATTTGGTGGAGATGTTGGGTATTAGACATGGACAAAATTACTCTATTTTGGTGAAGATCCGGATCCATATCTGGATCTGAGAATTTTTAAAGTGAATCTTCACCATTGAGAGAGAGAGGGCTAAACCAATATATATCACGATATCTCAAAAGGTTATGGACGGATTCGGACGAATGTTGGTGGACACGTTGTGGGTGTGACGAGGAAGGACTGATTCGATTTCGGTGAAGATCTGAACACGGATCCGGATACGAGAATTTTTTTTATTTTTTAAGTGATTCTTCACCGTTGAGATATTGGACCAAAAACGATATATATAGCATGTTTAAAAAAGTTTTGGACAGGTTTCGACAAAACTTGGTGGATGAGTTAGTTAGATGACAAGAACAAGCCAATTCGATTTTGGTTCAGGTCCGAATCCAGATCCGGCCTATCAGTGGGATGCATTAACGCAAAATGGGTGGAATTCCAGTCGGGATAAAAGGAATGTTGTAAAGTTGTGATTGTAAAGGGACAGGGATTTTGGTTGCTATTTGTGAAGCACATTAAGGTGTTTGTTTTGTTGTTTGTACTTTTTGTGAACAACCACAATGCCATAAAAGTATCCAGATACAGAGCAAGTCAAAAAGGTTTCTCTCAAAACTGTGAGGTTATGCACCTGTGAATCTCAGCACTGACCTGAGACCCCTTTATGTCGTTTAAAGCTTGTCACTTTTTTTTCCTGATGCAGGTGTTTTTTGATGCCACATTGGAATCAAAGTGATGTGTTTGCCTCTAAAAGTTTTTGCAAAGGGGGAAAAAATATCTTTGCCTCCCCCTGGCAAGTTAGAAGCCATGGCATACTGTCCTGAAATGTTATTGGAGAGCGAGAGAAACCCATATAATGTTTGTTGTCATTTGGGAGAATGAGTATTAAATATGGACATCTTTGTACTTCCTTTATTCCAACCACCTGGACTAGTTGGTCTATGTCTGTCATTGTGCGATCTGTCGACTACACAGGATACTAAGGAGTTCATAGGACACCTTACCCCGTGCAGTTATTGATAAAAAGGATATGGGAAGGGTCTTTCCAATGCTTGCTTTGCATCTCCGAGCACGACCTATATTACTATTAGCTTTGTCCGTGGACTTTGACCAACAGGCCCGATGACAACTATACGAATGGGTCAAGTAGAACAGTCCAGAGCTGAACCTTCTGCCAACTCTTCCTGGAGAAACAGACGATTTTCGAATGATCTTTAAGAAAATGATGCTAAATAAACAAAATATTTTTGGATGAAGTTAGTTCTGTTGCAGCATCGCTAGAAGCCGCCATTTTGTCCGAATCTCGCTGTTACTCCGCTCTCAGAAAGCTTGACAAATTTGATTGGTTGAGAGGGCGTAACGGGTTTTGTAAGTGCAAACAAGGCGATGTGTGTTCTAATATATAAATCAGTGTTCAAATCTGTATTCAAATATATAATTAAGAAAGAATGAACCGCTTTTAGAGGCCATTTTTCCCCACAGAGCACCCCACAGGTTGGCCTTTTTTGGGCACCATGGTTCCCTTTTTGAAGCAATGTTTTATGGTCGGATGCCCTTCCTGCCGCCAACCCTGTTAGTCGCCTCTTGCAACACACAGGGAATTACCAGTGAACTGGTACTCAATTTGCCGACCTCAGAAGGATGACAGGCTGAGTCAACCCCCCTGGTGTTAATTCAGCGATCGACCGGGATTCGAACCCAGGATCCTAGGTTCCCAAGCCGGCACCTTAACCGCTAAGCCAACAAACCCAGGATCCTAGGATCCCAAGCCAGCACCTTAACCGCTAAGTCAACAAACCCAGGATCCTAGGATCCTAAGCCGGAACCTTAACCGCTAAGCCAACAAACCCAGGATCCTAGGATCCCAAGCCAGCACCTTAACCGCTAAGCCAACAAACCCAGGATCCTAGGATCCCAAGCCAGCACCTTAACCGCTAAGCCAACACCAGGCTTTCAAATATATATAACAACATTTTACTGCAGTTGATGCACCCTCTTTTACACCACCTTATTTAGCACATTAAATTAGTTATACCAGCTTATACCACCACCACAGTCCTATATTGTATACATAAAAACAATTTCGAATGAAAGTTTCCTGGTTGGAATGATTTCCAATTTTGCTTCACTGCCAGACTGATAGACTGAAGCATTGGCTTCACCATGAGTGCGTACGCACGCTCGGGATGAGACAACATACAATTTGCCAAAATTCAGAGCCAAACTACTGCTAAATTACAGGTTTGTGTTCCGATTCATGTTCTCATTAGTGTTTTATGGTGCCACACCTTGCAATGGAGTGGAAACCTAATTCTAGCCGTAAAAAAAATATCCACAACATGTCTTGAGTACAACGATGTTTTGTCAAGAGTATGGGCATGACCACCACCACCACCACCACAGACAATTTTACTTGGTCAAATAAAATGATGTCCATCAATATACTGTGTCATTCTTCGCAATTCGCCACAGCGGCTTCTGTTGCATGAAAGTTGCCTGATGGACAATGTATGTCAAAAGGGCTATTGTTTCATCCAGGGACACCACCCTCCATGCATGTGCAGTTCACCTTACATGCCCCATCTCTGTTACTGATAAACTTTGTCAAAAGTTTTTGCTGACTGTGTGCAGTAATCCTGACCTTCATTAACTGCGCCAGCGTCAGGTGGGCGACACGTGTTCAGGACGTGTTTACCATGGGAAAGCTGCTCGCCCTCGCCGTCATCATCATCATGGGATTTGTACAAATATGCAAAGGTAACATATACACTGCACACAATTCTTCTAGTTTTATAACATCAGCATATGTTGTACCCAGGAGACCCCTCGCTATGGGATTAGTGTTAGGGTTAGATATGAGGGGTGGTTTAGGAGTAGGGGATGTGTGAGAGGGGGTCAAATATGTTTTCTTGCTCTTCCTTTTCAGGAAAATATTATAATGTGCTTCATTCCCACAAATATACCTTCACTTCAGTGTGTGTGTGTGTGTGTGTACATACACAGTTAGATGATATTACCATTTAAAGTGCCCATAGAAAGTCTACACCCCCTTTCAAAAAAATTCACCTTTTGTTGCTTTATAGCCTGGAATTAAAATGCATTAAAACAGACCTTTTCCACCTTTATTTGCACATCGTAACCCACAACTTCCAAGTGAAAAACAAATTCTACAAATTTCAGAAAAATAATTAGAAATACAAAACTGGACCATCTTTGTTGGATAAGTGTCCACCCCCCTTATAATAGCAATTGTAAAATAGCTCAAGTGTAACCCATCCCCTTCAAAATCACACACCAAGTTAATTGGCCTCTACCTGTGTTACATTGTCGAGATTCAGATTATTTCAGAATAAAATCAGCTGTTCCTGTAGGTTTCCTGTGCTGGGTCGTGCATTTCACAGCAAAGACTCAACCGTGACCACCAAGGAGTTTTCAAAAGAACTCTGGGATAAAGTTGTGGAAAGGCATAGATCAGGGCATGGGTATAAAACTATTTCAAAAGCCTTGAGTATTCCTTGGAGCACAATTAAAGCAATCATTAAGAAGTGGAAGACGTATGGTACCACCAAGACCCTGCCTCGATCTGGCTGTCCCTCCAATCTGTATGACCAAGCAAGGAGGAGACTGATCAGAGAGGACACGAAGAGGCCAATGGCAACTTTGAAAGAGTTACAGGCCTTTATGGCAAAGACTGGTCACTGTGTGCATATGACAACAATACCCCAAGCACGCTACAAGTCTGACCTGTATGGTAGGGTGGCAAGAAGGAAGCCATTACTCAAAAAAGCCATTACTCATAAATTACCTTGAGTCCCGTTTGGGGTATGCAAAAAACCACTCCGGAGATTCTGAAGCCATATGGAATAAAGTTTTGCGGTCTGACGAAACGAAGATGGAACTTTTTGGCCGAAATGCAAAACGTTACATTTGGCGCAAACCCAACACAGCACATCACCCAAAGAACACAATCCCTACTGTGAAGCAAGGTAGTGGCAGCATCAAGTTATGGGGATGTTTCTCATCAGCAGGGACTGGGGCACATGTCAGGATAGAAGGGAAAATGGATGGAGCAAAATGCAGAAAAATCCTAAAAGAAAACCTGCTGCTCTCTCCAAGAAAGCTGAAATTGTGACGGAAATTCCCTTTAAGCATGACACTAACCTGAAGCACACAGCGAAAGCTACACTGGAATGGCTAAGGAACAAAAAGATGAATGTCCGTGAGTTGCCCAGTCAGAGCCCCGACCTAAATCCAATCGAAAATCTGTTGCGTGACTTGAAGATGGCTGTCCATCAACGCTCCCCACGCAACTTGACTGATCTTGAACAGTTTTGTACAGAAGAATTAGCAAATATTGCCCAATCAAGGTGTGCAACGTGGGTAGAGACCTATCCCAACAGACACAGCTGTAATTACTGTTAAAGGTGCTTCCACCAAGTATTAACTCAGGGGGGTGGACACCGATCCAACCAAGATAATCTAGTTTTGTATTTTAAATTAATTTTCTGAAATTTGTAGAATTTGTTTTTCACTTGCAAGTTGTGGGTTATGATGTGTAAATAAAGGTGGAAAAAGTCTGTTTTAATGCATTTTTATTCCAGGTTATAAGTTAACAAAAGGTGAAAAATTTGAAAGGGGGTGTAGACTTTCTATAGGTACTGTGTAAGTATTTAAAATGTAATGTCAATCCGAGCAGAAAACTTCAAGCATGATACTATACTGATGAGCATAAGGCAAAACATGTCTGCAGCTATGCTATGTTCTCTGCTTCTGGTTTCATGAACCATTGCTTGTAAGGCTTTGTGGACACTGAGAGATTGATTCCCCCTAGGAGTTGCATTATATATATACTAATAACGGTACCCGCCCTATGGGCGGGGCTTCAATTGGGAGGCCCAAATGAAAAGGCAAAATATCAAAAATTGAAGGCTTTTTTATTTTAAACGATTTATATAAACATCCGTTAAATCATATCACACGCGAGTCATCAAAATCTCAACAGTATTTGTAGAATTTCAATAAAAGTCACATCACTGTTCATATCGGTAAATATTATTCCACCGTGTTTGGGAAAATTGGAAAATTGGAAAAATTTAGAAAATTTGAAAATTGGGGGAAAAAAATTGTAAAAACAATATAGCCTATTTTACACCAGGGGGTCCCAGAATTACCCACCCAAAATTTCGTTGCGATCGGTTCAGCCGTTTTTGCGGTACCTGGAAACAGACAGACAGACATTTGGTGAATTATAATAAGATATATATATACATATATATATATATATATGTATGTATATATATATATATATATATGTATGTATATATATATATATATATATATAGATATATATATATATATATATATATATATATATATATATATATATATATATATATATATATATATATATATATTTGTGGGTTATGATGAAGCACACAGCGATATATATATATATACACACACAATTATGAGAAAGTGTAGGAATATTTGCCAGAGACATGAAATGATGTCAGAAAAGCTTTTAATCTTTTGACAGTATTTGGGACATCTAGATCCCTTATGGAATTCATCTACCCTCCCCTGAATGATACAATCAGTCAATTTGTTTGTAAGTTAATGTGCCAGGGTAGTTATGGACGCCTATTACTAGTGCAAAGGGTTTTCATGTTTCCACAACAAAGTTGTACTGTGAAGAAGGTAATGTAGCATTTAGGGACATGTCTGCATTTGTAAGAGACAGAGGAAATGTCCACCAGTTAATGTCATCTCCTTGTGTGTCTGGACATCCTTCCGAAGGTGAATACTATTGGCTGGAGGCCCGGAACGCGTTTATCACCCAGAACGATCCAGACATAAAACTCATCGCTCTCGCATTCCTTCAGGGATCCTTTGCCTATTCTGGCTGGAATTTTCTCAACTACGTCACAGAGGAGCTGAAAGATCCATTCAGGTGTGTTTCCTGCTGACATCTGGTGGATAATGGAATAACTTCAAATTAATTGGGCCAAACACTGGGCATGTTGCCAAACCTGACGGCATGTTATGGAGTATAGACTATTGAGTGCCTGCTGTTATGGTTAGGGTTTGGGTTCGGGTTAGGGTTAGGGTTCGGGTTAGGGTTAGGGTTCGGGTTAGGGTTATGGATAGGGTTCAGGTTAGGGTTCAGGTTAGGGTTTGGGTTAGGGTTAGGGTTTGGGTTCGGGTTTGGGTTCGGGTTAGGGTTTGGGTTCGGGTTCGGGTTCGGGTTCGGGTTAGGGTGAGGGTTAGGATTTGGGCTGTTAGGGTTTGTGTTTGGGTTATGGTTAGGATTTGAGTTAGGTTTTGGGCTGATAGGGTTGGGGTTTGGCTTTGGGGTTTGGGTTTGGGTTTGGGGTTTGGGTTCGGGTTCGGGTTTGGGTGGTCGGCTGTTCGTAACCCCGGCCAGGCCATACCAAAGACTTTTAAAATGCTATTTGCTGTTTCCTTACTTGATGCTAAGCACTTAAAAACAGAAGAGCACAGACAAGCAACAGTAGATTAGCAACCATAGTACAGGCCTGAAAAGCTAAATGGCCTCCTCTTCCAATGAAGTTGCTTCTAAGGGGATTCATATTAATTAATTAAATGAGACAAATTGCTTTCATATATAAAACAAGTTTTTATTTGCAATTTAAATATTTACAAAAAAGTTTGGGTGTTTTTTCAACCTAAAACGCTTGCACACAATTGTAACTGTGACGTCATCACACAATGCTGCTGTTGGATTAAGATACCTATTGAAATTAATTAACAGGTGAGCATTGATTGATACAATGCTAAATGATGAGAATTATAATTTTTTTGTTCATCAGTCACCCTCAATTACAAGTTAAGGACATTTGGCCCATCATGCTGGTTTCTATTTACAGAACGACAGTGTGGGGTATTTAAAATGTACAACTTAAGTGCTGATGGACAGTCAGCTTGATGATGTCGTCTAAAAGTCAATGGCTTTGTCTTCCTCTTCTCATTTGATCCTCTGTTAGTCTGTGAACCTGCTGCTCTCTATCGTTTAGTCTCTCCATCAGCCTAGAATTCTGTTGCGAAAAATACAGCGTGCTCAGTCCGAGTTGCGGTGACCCCCCCCCCCCCCCCCCCCAGTGCTGGAGTTGCGCTTGAGTGCAACAATGGCGGGGATAAGCCCCTAACAAGGGAGCACAATGGCGAGCATGCTACGTTCCGACAGGTGTAACGCCGACTCTCTCTCTAGGAATTGGAAGCCCCATGTGGAAAACAGAGTTGAATTATTTATATAAATATGATGCCAAGGTAATATGCATCACCTTAGTTACCTGCATTCATTGTCTTCAGGAATCTACCCCGTGCCATATACATCTCCATCCCACTTGTGACATTTTTGTACACATTCGCGAACGTGGCGTACATCACCGCCATGTCACCTCAGGAGCTCCTGGACTCCAACGCAGTTGCTGTGGTAGGCACTTCACCTCTGCACACGTGTTTCATCGTACACAGGTGTGTTCACACAGAAATTATTCTGGGCCAAATGAGAGTTTGGGAAAGCGAGGTGCTTGGGAAAGGAAGTTTGTACATGGTCGATTGAACCTTCAGACGAGTTGATCCGTCTAGGACCATGGATTCGTATAAGGAGTAAAGGTGTGTGAGCCCTGCACAAGCATTTGGTTGGGTGGTAACAAGCATCTGAAGGTGCTCCCTGCACCAGTCTCCCCTGATTGGCAGACACATCATGCTCTGTGTAAACACAGCTTTATACATGTAGTACTAACATGGCTCATTGACTCTATTTTAATTTCCTTTGATTAGGAAATCTTTCTATTCCTGAATTGTCTACATATTCAGGACAAAGTATAACGAAAACAAAAAATATGAAAAACAGGATTTCACAATACCTTGTAGAATAAATATATTGATGGAGGTTTGGATGAGGGAAGACGTAATGGTGTGGTGCTGCATTTGAATCCCAAACCCCTGCTTAAGTTTGATTTTCATCTTGCTCTAAAATTTCAGCCGTTCTCAAATTCTAATAACGATTTTGCAACATAGAATGCTTCCACACGATTGTAACTATGATGTCATCATGGTGATCATGCAATGCAGCCAATTTGATAGAATTCCGTTGCACTTTTAATTTAAACATGATCCCGTGTTTGAAAAAAAAATCGTTTAATCGAAGGTTAATTCATTTTCCAAACAAGAGAATTATCCAAAACACACTTCCAATATAGTGAAACAGTATTTGGAGAACAAGGTTCCAGCTGGTGTGCTCCAACTGTGAGAATGACCACACCAGAGTCCAGACAGGAGTCCCACCGAAGCCATATGGGATTACCTGGAAAGAGAGAAGAACTGGAGGGCTGCGATTGGAGATCGCTGATGGTTAAAGGCCAACTCGTGATATTAGCCAATTAGGAGCACTTGAAATTTTGCGTCATCATGAAAACAAATTCTTTTTTTCCCCAAAAAGTGGGACACCACACAAACACCGACAAACAATGCTTAATGCGTCCATCCGGGAACCGTAATAATAAAAATATTAAATAATGGGGGAAATGAAATAATAAAGATATTAAATAGTGGGGAAAAATAAATAAATTTGAAAATTGAAAAAATGAAAATGAAATAATTGAAAATTGAAAATATTAAAATTATCTAATTGAAAGTTGAAAAAATGAAAATTCAATATTTGAAAATTGAAAAAATGAAAACGAAATAATTGAAAATTGAAAATATTAAAATTATCTAATTGAAAGTTGAAAAAATGAAAAATAAATAATTGAAAATTGTAAAAAATGAAAATCAAATAATTGAAAGTTGAAAAAATGAAAATTCAATATTTGAAAATTGAAAAAATGAAAATTAAATAATTGAAAATTGAAAATATTAAAATTATCTCATTGAAAGTTGAAAAAATGAAAATTCAATATTTGAAAATTGAAAAAATGAAAACGAAATAATTGAAAATTGAAAATATTAAAATTATCTCATTGAAAGTTGAAAAAATGAAAACTAAATAATTGAAAATTGTAAAAAATGAAAATCAAATAATTGAAAGTTGAAAAAATGAAAATTCAATATTTGAAAATTGAAAAAATGAAAATGAAATAATTGAAAATTGAAAATATTAAAATTATCTAATTGAAAGTTGAAAAAATGAAAATTCAATATTTGAAAATTGAAAAAATGAAAACGAAATAATTGAAAATTGAAAATATTAAAATTATCTAATTGAAAGTTGAAAAAATGAAAATTAAATAATTGAAAATTGTAAAAAATGAAAATCAAATAATTGAAAGTTGAAAAAATGAAAATTCAATATTTGAAAATTGAAAAAATGAAAATTAAATAACTGAAAATTGAAAATATTAAAATTAAATAATTGAAAGTTGAAAAATGAAAATTATATAATTGAAAATTGAAAAAATGAAAATCAAATAATTGAAAGTTGAAAAAATGAAAATTAAATATTTGAAAAAATGAAAATTAAATAATTGAAAGTTGAAAAAATGAAAATTAAATAATTGAAAATTGAAAATATTGAAATTAAATAATTGAAAATTGAAAAAATGAAAATCAAATAATTGAAAGTTGAAAAAATGAAAATTAAATATTTGAAAATTGAAAAAATGAAAATCAAATAATTGAAAGTTGAAAAAATGAAAATCAAATAATTGAAAGTTGAAAAAATGAAAATTAAATATTTGAAAATTGAAAAAATGAAAATCAAATAATTGAAAGTTGAAAAAATGAAAATCAAATAATTGAAAGTTGAAAAAATGAAAATTAAATATTTGAAAATTGAAAAAATGAAAATTAAATAATTGAAAATTGAAAGAAATTACCCAGCACTACCCACTAACCCCTTTAATATTATCGGCTTTTATCAAAAAGAATGACCGCACTGTGGTCACAACTTGCACCAAATTTGGTACAAGCCGATTGGGATTGATCATAGTATCTGTCTTTGCTTCATTTGAATATCTTCACATATTTTGGAGAAAAAGAATAGGAAGCATTAGCTTTCAGCTCGCTCTCGCACAATTATTGTTGTGCAATTGAGTATTCATTAAAGTCAATGGTCTCCAGAAAATATTAATTTGGCTTAACCAAAGTCTGCTGTGCTGTTTTCCAAACAAACATCTCTTTCTGTCACAGACATTTGGAGAGAACGTTCTGGGAGTCATGGCATGGCTGATGCCGATTTCTGTAGCATTGTCCACTTTTGGAGGAGTTAATGGCTCTCTCTTCACTTCCTCAAGGTCAGTAATGTAGGAAATGTGGATGAATATATTTGAAAATGGAAAGCAAACTGTTATTGTCTATAAAGTTGTGTGCAAACTGTTCTTGCATGTCTCCAGTACACCAGGTGAGGCTGGGGCTATCTAGTAGCTAATTGTGTTCTCGTTATGGAAGGTGAATCCGGCCAAGGGCAATCTTAGGTCATTTTGCAAGGCTCGTGCAAATGTATGTCCATCTTCAAGCGAGCTAGGAAACATAATCTGGAAAACAATAAGGCCAAACTCTCCAAACGATTTCTTTCAAAGTTTGGGTATCACCTTGTTAATTCTGTTTGCGGTTCAATGCCTCCACCTATAAGGAGGTCCCCTGAAATACATCAGAGCTCACTCCACTCAAGACGAGGATAAATTTCTTCTTCAGCGTTCGTCTACCGAGCTCGTATACCCAACCCCTCCCTCTCTGTCCCAATCGTAGACCCTCACCCCCACCGCCTCCTGGACACTGTGACCTTTTCACTCGAGAAGGCAGAGAAAATTCTGCTATGCTTTTCTCACTTTCCCTCTGTCCACGTTTTTCAGTTTGTACTTTCCTGGAGACCACCTTCCATCTGTTTGAAAGGTAGCTCAAATCACTCTAATTCACAAGAAGAGTGCAAGAAGAGGTCCAATTAAGCAGAGGTTGGCTGACTTGCTTCCATTTACTCGTATAAGTGAGTTCACGGAATCCACAATCACAGCTAATATCGTCTTTCATTTTTCAACAAAGGCCCTGTCTCCCACCATCAGTTCTGCAAGTTGTTCTCAACAGAATCCTCTCATTTCTTGTCCAATTAGAGGCTGGATTCTCCCAAGGCAGCATTTTTGGCCCAGCCTCTTCTTTATTCCCATTAGTCATCTCTGTGATACCCTGGGAACCCTATCTTATTGGCGGATGACTCCACATTATAACTTCCACCTCAACATGCTGACAGCAGAGGATTCACTCTTTGCTAAATTAGAAAGGTCAGATTCTGGTCTAACACTTCGAAGACACCGTTCAATCCAGGCAAATCTCACATTTGCACCTTGTCTATACCGAAGGATTGTCAAATGAACCCATATATTTATTTCCACAGTTTACGACTGAAAGAGGTACAGTCGCTCAGAACGTACGGTCTCACCATCAGTTGGGACCTCTCTTGGTCAGATCACCTATCAAATCTGGCCTCCGAAGCCAGCAGCACACTGGGCATCCTCTGTCGTGCCAAGTTATTTGTTGATGAAGCCAAGTACTCACAACCTCCAACGCCTTTGTCCATATCCAAATTGAGTACTAGTTTCCTCTAACACCTTGCTGGTGCCCGTGCCTCACACCTGTCTCTTCTGGATGTTGTGGAATCCAAAGTTTTCATCATTCGTGGCATCACCTATAAAGAAGCGGAAGCACAGGTCCACTGATCATCACAGGTCCATAGAGCATCACACATGTTGTTTAAATTTTCAGAGCAACCATTTTCCTATAAAACTTCCAAAATCCAGGTTCACTACTTGCCTCCACTACTTTGTTCATCACTTTTTTGCAAATCCTTTCCAGAAGTTGTTCAATCCCACTCTTGCCTCATGGGTTTCCAGTTGGCTTTGCATTTGCACCACCATCTCGGGTCATCCTGCATCCTTCACTTTGATTTGTTTTAATCATAATTAGCTCTCTCTCACCTCTCTTCCTCTACTTGTAGATTGCTACGTTTACCTCCATCTTGTCCACCTACCTGTTGTCTCAGCCCCACAGTCGGAATATTATGTTCTTCCCTCTATCACCTCACCTTTCCATGAACCTAGACTTTATTTACAGGCAGTACAAAGGCAAAATGGGGGTCATATAGAGCATTGTTTGTTACAAATAAAGTGGCCTGCAAAAGTATTCACCCCCTACCAATAATACCACATTTAGATTAATTATGAATTGTGTAGAAACAATTTTTCCAAATAAACCTTTTTATTCATAACTGAAGAGATCAGACTAAACACTGTTATAGTTGAAGGAGATTACCTGTCAGGAATACCTCCAAAAAACATGTACAAATCAAAATTTACTGGTTGCAAAAGTATTCAACCCCTTTGGTCAGTACTTGGTGGAAGCATATTTTGCAGCAATTACTGCTACGAGTCTTTTTAGGTCCGTCTCTACCAGCTTTGTACAGTGAGATGGTGAAATCTTTGCCCATTATTCATGTGAAAATTTCTCGAGTTCTGCCAGGTTTGATGGAGATTGTCGATGGACTGCAATCTTCTCAGGACTTTGACTGGGCCACTCAAGAACGTTTATTTTCGTCTTATTCAGCCACTCCAGTGTGGCTTTAGCTTTGTGCTCGCATTATTGTCCTGCTGAAATGTGAATCTCCGACCCAGTTTCAGATTCATGGCCGACTCGAGCAGGTTTTCATCAAGGATTCTCCTGTACTTTGCACCGTCCGTTGTCCCTTCTATCCTGACAAGCTTGCCAGTCCCTGCTGATGAAAAGCAGCCCCATAAGATGATCCTGCCACCGCCATGCTTGAAAGTAGGGATGGTGTTGACTGGGTGATGTGCAGTGTTAGGTTTGCACCAGAATTAACGCTTTTAATTTAGACCAAAAAGTTCAATATTTTTCTCATCTGACCACAAAAGGTTTCTCCACATGTCTGCTGTATCATTAAGATGGGTTTTCACAAACTCCATGCAGGCTTTTAGATGCGTCTTTTTCAATAATGGCTTCTTTCTTGCCACCTGTTCATGGAGGCCAGCTTTGTAAAGGAATGGGATATTGTTGATTGATGAACACTGACCCACATCTCGAACATAGAGCCTTGCAGATCTTTCAAAATCATTGTTGGATTTACAGTGACATCCTGAACCAGTTTCCTGCTTGTCCAGCTGCTGAGTTTGGATGGGCAACCTGATCTGGGTGGAGTTTGGGTGGTATTATATGTCTTCTACTTCATGATGATGGATTTCTCTGCACTCAAATGGATAACGAGTGACTTTGAAATCTTCTTATAACCCTCTCCTGAACGGTGCTTCTTCACCACTTTATGTCTGACTTCTTTGGAAAGCTCCTTGGTCTTCATATTTAACTTATTGGTTGACCAAGTGAGTTTCACCTTAAAACTCTTTAGATAACTGGACAGTTTAATTTTTAATTGAAACCACTGATTACATACAGGTGAAACCTATTACATTTATTTTGTAACCTTTCAAACAAATAGTTTGCTCCTGAAGTGATTTTTCATCAGTTAAACAAAGGGGTTGAACACCTGTGCAACTGAGAATCATTTGATTTTCTCTGTTAATCAAACTTATTCACATTTTATGTGAATTTTTTTACCGATATCACGTTGGAGAAGTTTGTGAAGACTCTATATATCAAATTTGATTTGAAAGCATCATGAAATAAGCTCAGGTAGGTGGCATAAAAGTGTGAAAACTTTGGAGGGGGGAGGGGGGTGAATATTTTTGTAGGCCATTGCATCTCTGCAAAGACTATTGTTCAAACTTAATGCATATGTTTTTGCATTTATACAAATGAAAAATTTTCAATTACACTTTTATTGTGTAAATGTGTTATCATTTTGTGGACCAACCTGTATCTGTGGATTCCAATTTATATCTCTCATTTGGAACTCTTAGTGCATATGTACAAGTGTTAAGGTGTAAATAATCATTTCATAAAAATGTCAGTAATAAACACTAAGCTGTTAAAATCCTTAGAGGTATACGTGAAAAATATTTTTTTGGGCTATTCCAGACTCTTCTTTGCTGGAGCCAGGGAAAAACACCTGCCTATCCTGATGGCAATGATACATATTGATCGGCGCACGCCAATCCCTGCACTGCTATTTACAGTACCATAGATGCACTCTTCCGGCTTTCAATCCAGACATTCATACTTCCTTCTTTCACTGAGTTTATTTCACTCTTTTCATCTATCGTTCATTGCTCCACATCCGCCTGTTACCTCCATGATAAAGGGTCACCATTTGCAGATGCACTGTGGCTTAAACTAAATTGGTGGGCGTTTTTAAAACCATAGCAATGTACTTATGTTAAAAGCTTTTTTGTATGTAGAAAACTGAAGAGAGCGGAATCACTGAAGGGAAGAGAATGGGGGGGGGGGGGGGCACCAACAGCAGAGTTGAAGGCCAAGATGGAGACAGACTTTTTTTTTTTTGTATACAAGATCGAGGCACGTGCACGATCGAGGCAAAGAGCTAACACTATTCACACACAAAAAAACGGACACATAAAACATATAATAAAGGGAGCGGGAGACAAGATGAGGAGAGAGAGGGAAGCACACAAGCACAACAGGAGAGAACAGGGACATCGGGAGATCTGTGGAAGGGAAAGGGCTTGGGGGGAGGAGGCATGGGAAGTGGAGTGGGTAGGAGGGGGGTGGGAGAGGTAAAAAAAAAAACCAGGTGTAAAACATGGACACTGCTTGGACTTCTAGGAAAGAAGTCGGTGTTTCAAAAAAGTGGATCTGGGGTGAATTAATGGGGGTAGAAAAGATCAAGGTTTTGAATGGGGAAAGATAAGAGATGGTGGTGAACAGCTGTTTTAAAAACCTGGAGGGAGGAGTGGGATTGAAGAGAGTGAGGGAGTTTGTTCCAGAGGCGGGAGCGAAGAGGAATGAAAGAGTGAAGGTGAGCAGAGAGTCTTGATTTTCGCAATTTCACCAGAACAGGGTTGCTGGCAGATCTTGTGCGACCTTCAGGAATATTTGGGGGACAGAGCACAGAGAGAGCTGGGGGTGGGGGCGCTAGGCCAGAGAGGAGTCGGTAGAAGACAGAAAGACCACCAACCTGCCTGCGGTGAGTGGGTGAAAGGCCCTCGGAGTTAGATTCATCGCGGGAGATTCCAATGATTCTGAAAGCTTTGGTTTCAACAGCGTGAAGACGAGCTAGGTGTGAGGAAGGAGCAGCGGCCCAGAGAGGAGAACAGTATTCCATTGAGCTGCGGATGAAAGCCTTGTATGTGGTGAGGAGCTCAGGTGTGCCAAGGAAGGACTTCGCACGACGGAGGATGCCCAGTCGGCGACTGGCTTTGGAGGCCAGCTTGGAAATGTGGTTTTCCCAGGAAAGATCATGGCAGATAGTGAGACCCAAAAGCTTGAGTGACAGAATTGCTTGGAGAGGATTGTTGAGAAAGTAGATGGGAGGATTGTCCAGTCGGTCTTTTTGGAGAGACATAGTAAGAGTGTGAGATTTGTCAGGATTGAAAGACATGTTCCACTTGTTTGACCAGTCTGTGATTTTGTCCAGGTCTGCAGAGTGAGGAGGCTGTAGACTGCCGATCTGAGGGATGAGGAATGGAGTGGCAGAGAGTGGAGTCATCAGCAAAGAGTTAGAGAGGATTTTCCAGAGAGTCAGAGAGATCATTAATGAAGACCAGAAAAAGCACAGGGCCCAGAATACTACCTTCGGGAACTCCAGCCAGAACAGGAAGGGGAGATGAGAGAAAACCATTCAGGGCCACCCGTTGACAATGACCAGAGAGGAAGTGCCCAAGCCATGCATGGAGATTTCCATGGATACCATTGGAGGAGAGTTTGTTGAGCAGAGCGGAGTGGAGTGCCAGACCGTATCGAAGGCATGTGATATGTCAAGGGAGACAGCTCTGATTTCCTGTTTGGCATTGAGGACCTCCATACATTGTTGAGACAGCAGAAGCAGCATGTCCAGAGTAGAGTGACCTGGTCTGACCTGGACTTTGACAAGCAATGGGTGTGGGGAGCAATTAGGGGTGGGAGAGGATGCATGGGGGGGGGGGGGGGACAAGATGGATCCAGAAAGAAACTCTCAGGAGGGAAAACTGGAAATTGGAAGGAGGAGGGATTGGGGTGGTGTGGGGAAGTTAACGAGGTTAGAAAAGATCATGGTTTTGGATTGGGAATGATCTGAGGTAGTAGTGAACAGCTGTCTTGAAGGACTGGGCGACATAATAAGATTGAAGAGGGCATGGAAGTTGGTTCCACAGGCAGGAAAAAGGAGGAATAAATGAGTAGAGGTGAGAAGTGATCTGGGTTTAGATAGTTTCACGAGAAGGCGTTGATGGTTGATGGTTGACCGTATGAGCTCTGCAGAAACCTGCATGGAAAGAGCAGAGGGTGCAAGACCAGAAAGGAGGCGGTAGAAGACAGAGAGACCACCAATATGTCTGAGACGGCAAAGTGATCGACCCATAGACTCAGCTTCATCATGGGAGATTCAAATAATCTTGAAGGCCTTGGTTTCCATGGTGTCAAGCTGAGCAAGATGAGGCAGGGAGGCCAGCCCAGAGGGGAGAGCAGCACTCTATCAAGGTACGGATGAAAGCCTTGCAGGTTGATAGGAGTTCAGGTGTGCCAACAAAAGACTTTGTACGACGGAGGATGCCCAGTCCGTGGATGACTTTGGAGGCCAACTTTGAAATGTGGTTTGCCCAAGAAAGATCATGGCTGTTAATGAGACCTAGTAGTTTGAATGACTGAACTTCCTCAATAGAATTGTTAAGAAAGTAGAAGGGGGGTGGGGGGGTGATGGGTGGGGGTGCCAGGTCTTTTCAGATAAAGATAGTGAGTAAAGTTAATTATACACCTGTGATGTCACATTCAAAACACTGCTCAGACATTTGGTTTTTCCTGCATCCCTCCAAAAGTAAATGTGAAAGTTTTTTTTGGACAAACAGGTACTGTATTTTTTCCCAGAGCTGAACTATAAGCTCTCTAAATACAACAACAAACTCAAACATGATGATATTAAAATCTTGTTATTAGGTTTCCTCGACATTTACAATGTAGATTGTAGAGGAATACCCATTTATTTTTCCAATAGTTTTTCTTCTTATTCTTCCGCCTCTGTTTTTCATGACCGAAAAATTTAAAATCAATGTTCTCTGCAACTGTTGGTCCGATTGGCACGAAATTTTCACCAAATGATTGGCTAGACCTGTATATGCTAATTATGACGTCAGAGGTCATGGGCGCCATCTTGGAAAACACCTTCAAATTTGCCCCTATATATCTACGAAACGGCTCAATGGCAAAAATGGAGTCATGGCTCATTCTAAAGAACTCTGCAATGGGACCAAAAAATGCGTTTATTTAGGATATTAAAAGTACTAACATTACAAGGTTAGAATTCGACAAATAGATCCCTTGATGCCACGAATATGATTTTTTTTTTTACCTGACCTAAGTGAAAAAAAAAATCATAATGGAAAAGATTTCGACGTCATACGTCACATGGTTCGGCCGCCATATTGTTTTTCGTGAAAAACACGCAAACCCCTTTTTCTCCGCAACGGCTGAACAGATCAAGCCCAAACTTTGCATGCATAATCGCATGCCCATGACGAACAAAAAGTTCAGTGAGCATGACATCATAAGTCAATGGTTTAGGTGCTATTGAAGGAGCTGCGCTCCAACGTGAGTTGAAAGAATTGACGCGACCAAAGACGGAATTCGTCCGAGTTGCTTTATTGAAACAAAACAGCTCAGGTATTCTGAAAAGCCCGTTTATCGGGCAGCAATATATATACACATTTATGCCCGGGCATTTGCCCGGGAAAACCGAGACTGGGCATGCCCGGGTGTCAAGGGCGAGTCCTGGAAAGGCGAGTCTGGACATGCCCGGGCGTCCTGGACGCGGACTGGCAAGTCGAGGCTGGGCATGCCCGAGCGCTCTGGGCGAGCCCTGGAAAGGCGAGAGCGGGCATGCCCGGACGCTCTGGGCGAGCCCTGGAAAGGCGAGTCTGGACATGCCCGGGCGTCCTGGACGCGGCCTGGCAAGTCGAGGCTGGGCGTGCCCAGGTGCTCTGGGCGAGCCCTGGAAAGGCGAGAGCGGGCATGCCCGGGAAAGACGAGACCGGGCGTGCCCGGGAGTTTCGGGCGTGCCCGGGAACAGCGAGTCCGGGCATGCCCAGGAGAGGCGCGTCTGGGCCCGTCCGGACGAGCCCGGCATGGCGATCGCGCCCTGGCCGCGTCCTGGCAGGTGCAAGGCGATTGTGTACACGCCTCTCCAGAATCGACCTGCACTGGCAGGGTCAATTTAAGGGGGGTCCAGATGACCCGAACGAAGCGACCCCTGGAGGGTCGTGGGTGGGGGTCCGATCCGGTGGTGGGTGGTCGAGCGGGGGGAACTGTAGACGGGGGGCGGCCTCGCCGTGGAGGAAGGGCCAACCGTGGTGGTCGGTCGACGTCCACGTGCGCCGGTTTGAGGCGGTCCACAGAGATCCGGTCCGACCGGCCGCCGACGTCGACGACGAAGGACTTGTCGCCCCGTCGCAAGACCCGGAAGGGCCCGTCGTACGGCGGCCGGAGTGGCCCCGGTGCGCGTCATGACGCACAAAGACGTACTCCGCTGTGCGAAGCGCCGGGGGGATGTAGGACTGGGGGCCACCGTGGCGGGACGTTGGCACAGGGGCAAATCGGCGGGCGGCCTCCTGGAGGTCCGAGCGCTGGTGTGCGGCGGACCAGGGACTGGTAGCGTCGGGCACGAACTCGCCCGGGACGCGGAGCGGCTGGCCGTAGATGAGCTCGGCGGCAGACGCCCGGAGGTCCTCCTTGGGGGCCGTGCGGAGGCCCAAAAGGACCCACGGCAGCCGGTCGTCCTGAAGGCCGGCCATGAGTGCGGCCTTCATGGAGCGGTGAAACCGCTCGCACAACCCGTTGGCTTGGGGGTGGTAGGCCGTGGTGCAGTGCAGCGTGACCCCCAACGAGCGGGCGACCGCGCCCCAAAGTTCGGACGTGAACTGTGGGCCGCGGTCGGACGAGATGTCCGCCGGTGCGCCGAAGCGCGCGACCCAGGTGGCGATGAACGCCTGCGCCACGTCGGCGGTGGTGGTGGAGGTGAGGGGCACGGCCTCCGGCCACCTGGTGGTCCTGTCCAACATGGTGAGCAGGTGGGTGAACCCCCGCGATTGGGGCAGGGGACCCACCAGGTCCACGTGGACGTGGTCGAAACGCCGTGCAGGCACGGTGAAAGGTGCTAGCGGGGCCTGGGTGTGGCGGTGGACCTTGGCCCGCTGGCAGGCCGTGCAGGCGTTGGCCCAGTCGCGGACGTTCCGTCGAAGGCCGTGCCAGACGAAACGCGCCGACACCAGCTTCTGAGAAGCTTTCCGGCCCGGGTGAGAAAGGCCGTGGATGGAGGCGAAGATGCGGCGCTGCCAGGAAACGGGCATGCTGGGACGAGGCTGGCCCTGGGAGACGTCGCAGAGCAGGACGGTGCCCATGAAGGGAATGTCGGCCAGGCGGAGGCCCGTGTCCGCCGCCCGGAGGGCCTGCACCGAGGTGTCGGTGGTCTGGTCGGCCGACATGAGCGTGAAGTCCACGCCGAGGTGGACCGCGTTCGCGCTGGCCCGAGAAAGACAGTCGGCCACGGCGTTGTCTTTGCCGGCGACGTGCCGGATGTCCGTGTTGAATTCCGACATGGCGGAGAGGTGGCGCTGCTGGCGGGCCGACCACAGCTCCGTGACTTTGGCCATTGCATAGACCAACGGCTTGTGGTCGACGAAAGCCGTGAACGGGCGGCCCTCCAGGAGGTGTCGGAAATTGCGAACGGCCAGGAATAGACCGAGCAGCTCGCGGTCGAACGTGCTGTATTTTAACTCGTTCGGCCGGAGCTGCCGGCTGAAAAAAGCGAGTGGCTGCCAAACCCCGTCCACCCATTGTTCATGGACAGCGCCCACCGCATAGTTGGAGGTGTCCGTAGTGAGGGCGATGGGCGCGTTGAGCACCGGATGAGCCAGCAGCGTTGCGTCGGCGAGGGCCCGTTTTGCGCTCGCGAAGGCCGCGTCCATGGCCGCGGACCAAACGATGTCATGCTTGGCCGGCTTGCCCCGGAGGGCCTCGTAAAGGGGCCGCATGAGCTGAGCAGCGCAGGGCACGAATCGGTGATAAAAATTCACCATGCCGAGGAACTCTTGTAGGGCCTTGATGGAACGGGGACGCGGGAACGTGGTGATGGCCTCGACCTTGGTCGGCAGCGGCACGGCCCCGGTCTTGGTGATGCGGTGGCCCAAAAAGTCAACGGGCATCGTGCCGAAGTGGCATTTGGCCGGGTTGACAATTAAGCCGTGCTCGCTGAGGCGACCGAACAGTGTTCGGAGGTGGAGGAGGTGCTCGGCGCGGGATGTGCTGGCGACGAGGATGTCGTCCAGATAGACGAAAAGAAATGGCAGGTCGCGCAGCACGCCGTCCATTAAGCGCTGGAACGCCTGGGCCGCGTTCTTGAGGCCAAACGGCATCCTCAAAAATTCGAACAGGCCGAACGGCGTGATGACGGCCGTCTTCGGGACGTCGGCCGCCCGGACAGGTACCTGGTGGTATCCCCGTATCAGGTCAATTTTGGAAAATATGACCCGTCCCGCCAAACGGGCGGAAAAGTCCTGGATGTGTGGGATCGGGTACCTGTCGGGGGTGGTAGCGTCGTTGAGGCAGCGGTAGTCGCCACACCGGCGCCATCCGCCCACCCGGCTTTGGCACGATGTGCAGTGGTGAGGCCCACGCGCTATTGGAGCGCCGCACGATGCCGAGGTGCTCCAACGCGTCGAACTCGGCCTTTGCCACGGCGAGTTTGGCCGGGTCGAGGCGGCGGGCCCTGGCGTAGACCGGCGGGCCCGTAGTGGGTATGTGGTGCACGATCCCATGCCGCACTGCGACGGCCGAAAACGTCGGCCGCTTGAGGGCCGGGAATTCCACGAGCAGGCGAGTGAACTTGTTCGCCGTCGGGAGGGCGCACACCCGTTCGGTCGGCGCGGAGCTGCTCATCGTGCACGCCAGGGAGCTGAAGGTCTCGGCGTTGACAAGGCGACGACGTTTGACGTCGACCAGCAGCCTGTGCGCGCAGAGGAAGTCGGCGCCCAGCAAAGCCATGGGGACGCAGGCGGTCACAAAGGTCCACTGAAAGCGCTGGCTGCCGAAGCAGAGGGTGACGTCGCGCGGGCCGAAAGTGCGTATGGCCGAGCCATTAGCAGCGACCAAAGAGGGGCCGCAAACGGCGTCCTGCCTGTCCTGCTCGGAGGCGGGTATGATGCTCAGTTGGGCGCCGGTGTCACAAAGGAAACGCCGCCCGGACGCTTTGTCCCGAATAAAAAGCAAGTTGCCCGAGTGGCCGGCGCTCATGGCTGGGAATGAACGCCGGCCCGGCCGTTTCCCGACTTGCCGAAAGTGCACGGGGGTCGGCACGTCCGAGCCTTGTGTCCGAACCTGGCGTGGTAATAACACCACGCCTGGTCAGGTGGAGGCTCCGGCTGTCGTGTCGGAAGCGGTCGGTGCGGCGTGGCGGCCACCAGTTGCACCGGCAGTTCGGCCTCCAACCGCGCAGGGCGCTCGGGCGTCGTGGGCGTCGCCTCGGACGGTGGCAGGCTCCAGGTAGCCGCGCCGATGTGTTGGCCCGCCGAGGAGATCTTATCGGCTTCCCTGGCGAGGGCGCGGGGATCGGTGATCGACGTGCCAGCCAGGGCGAGGCGTACCGGTGAGGCAGCTGGCGAAGGAACAGCTCGCGGAACAGAAAATCCGGAGAGTGCTCACCGAGCAACCAGAGCATATAGTCCATGCGCTCGGACGGGCGCGTGTCGCCGAGCTCGGGCAGGTCGAGCAGGCGCCGTGCGTGTGCCGCCGGTGAGAGGGCGAAAGCGTCGAGGAGGAGCGTCTTCAGAGCGTCATACTTGTCGGCAGCCGGCGGGTGCTCGAGGAGGCTCAGGGCGCGGGCCGCGGTGGCGGAACCGAGCGCTGCCACGACGTGGTGGAAGCGGGTGTCGTCCGCGGTGATGCCTCGCAGGGCGAACTGGGAGTCCGTCTGGGCGAACCAAACAGCCGCGTGAGCCTCCAAGAAGGTAGGCAGTTGAAGAGTCACTGCCGTGTCCATGTCGGTAGGCCACCAGTGAAGGAGCTGCGCTCCAACGCGAGTCGAAAGAATTGACGCGACCAAAGACGGAATTCGTCCGAGTTGCTTTATTGAAACAAAACAGCTCAGGTATTCTGAAAAGCCCGTTTATCGGGCAGCAATATATATACACATTTATGCCCGGGCGTTTGCCCGGGAAAACCGAGAGCATGCCCGGGTGTGCCCGGGTGTCAAGGGCGAGTCCTGGAAAGGCGAGTCTGGACATGCCCGGGCGTCCTGGACGCGGCCTGGCAAGTCGAGGCTGGGCATGCCCGAGCACTCTGGGCGAGCCCTGGAAAGGCGAGAGCGGGCATGCCCGGACGTTCTGGGCGAGCCCTGGAAAGGCGAGTCTGGACATGCCCGGGCATCCTGGACGCGGCCTGGCAAGTCGAGGCTGGGCGTGCCCGGGTGCTCTGGGCGAGCCCTGGAAAGGCGAGAGCGGGCATGCCCGGGAAAGACAAGACCGGGCGTGCCCGGGAACAGCGAGTCCGGGCATGCCCAGGAGAGGCGCGTCTGGGCCCGTCCGGACGAGCCCGGCATGGCGATCGCGCCCTGGCCGCGTCCTGGCAGGTGCAAGGCGATTGTGTACATTCAGCGGGAACCGCTACACTATGATGTTTTGAAGCATAAACCCTTAAAACCTAGCTCCTCCCTCATTTTTGATCATATCGAATGGAGGCTTCACAATTATGTTCCCCATGTCGGCATGCTAAAATGCACTTTTGGAATTTGCGATAGCTCACATACAATGGCAGCGATATATAATTGAACGAAATTATATTTAAAATTATATCTCTTGAACCGCTTCATTCATCAATGTGAAACTTTATAATAAATTAAAAGTCATGAAGTGGAACAAGTGTGCTAAATTTCAATATGATTGGATGTACGGTCTGGAAGCTAGAAGTTGTTAATGTGTGAAGAAGAAGAAGAAACCCCGCATTCGCTTCTCAGGCCATGTCAATGATTCTGGAACGACCATTTTCCAGGTTTATTTACTTTAAAAATCACTTTCTCTGCAGTCATTGCACCGACTGACAGGAAATTTTCACCATAGGAGCGGCTCGGCATGTACAATCTTTAAAAGGTAATTATGACGTCTTAGGTCACGTGATACGGGCGCGATCTTGGAAAAATCGAAAAAGATTGCACCTTTTTATCTCCAGAAGCGCTGTGTAGAAAAGATTGAGACATTGCTCATTTTAAAGAACTGTCCATGGAGAATATCCCATGTGAATGGTGATGTCATAGGTGCCTCCATTATGATGTCAAAATTCGACAGGTACAAAACTTCATCCGATCAGGATGAAATTTCTTGAGCATCATCTGGGGATAAATTGATGGAGAAAAAAATAATAATAATGTGAAAGCGGGGTTGTATGAAAGGCGGGAATGCGGAGGAAACCGGTCATCACTGCTAGCAGTTATAAAGTGGCAGTTCTAGTTTATTTTATTACTTCCCATTGCATCACCATAGGTCTACCATTGCATTCTCACAGAATTTGTTCAAATTTTCTTCTTTTGTTGGTGGAAGGAAGAGATATATTGCCCATTTAACCTCAATTAATTACAGGGGACCGAGCAATTACAACATATACGAGTAGTTTGTAGAACAAAACTGCAAAATCTTTCTTTTCCCACTAGGCCTTTACTTACCATGCGTTCCTCATGCTCTTTTATTGTGGAGTTCCTTTATACATCTTTGGTATCACACATTGGTATCAGAATCAAACAACACAATTTGTTGTCCCTACCTGACTTGTTGCATTTATTAGTGCCTGACGAGCCTTCTGATGCTTACTACCAGTGACATCTACACTCTCATCAATTACGTTGGCTTTGTGAACTACCTTTTCTATGGCGTTGCAGTGGCAGGACTCATGGTCCTGCGCTGGAAGCATCCTGAAATTCCACGACCCATCAAGGTAAATGAGGATTCACTTCCTTTGATCTTTTTTGTGTCAATAGTGACAGCGAGCCGAGGACAAGCTAGACCTACATCTCGGCTGATGAAAAGGTAAAATATTCAATAGTTCTTGTACCTTGTTGGATGGACATGGAAAAGACAGAAACCTGATGGAAGTGACCACAGAACAGGATAAACGTGCTCAGCTGCAATAACATAGACTATGCTCTGTACAACTAACGGATACGCCTCTTTGTGGTGGCTGTACCCTCAATGCAAGTCAGGGGCCAAATCTTCGGCACTCTGACGGCAATCAAATGCCCTCAGAGTGCCGATTGCTCCCCATGGACCGGCCCTTTCCCTCTTGTCTGTCTTTCTCTCTCTCTTTCTTTCTTTCTCTTTCTCTCTCTCCAATTCTGTCGTGGCCCTGGCTTCGTGAAGGCGGGATACACCATCCTTGATGTGGGGGATTTCTGGCTTGCTCCTGCGAGATCGATCGGCTGTCTCCGTGCGGCGGGCTTGTTCGAGAGAACTGTCCGGGCCTATATAACAACAACAATGCGTTCTGACAACGGACTATCCCATTCAGAGACACAGAGTTCATTTTGAAGGACGTGTGTAACCCCAGCCTAACATGCCCCTCTTAAAGACACCCTCATTAACGATCTGCCAAATAGTAAACCCAGTCCAGCAGTTGTACTGCTGCACATCTTTCGTTTCCAGTGTTAGTTCCACTTGGCAGGTGTTTTTGTTTGCTGTTGAATAGTGTGGGAAAGGCTAACCCCCGCTCTTGCAGGGAAAATTGCCTTAAAATGCATGTTGTTGTTGTGTTGTTGTTGAATAGTGTGGGATAGATATGAAATGGCAACGAGTCTGCTTGTAGGGAGTTCATTCAGACTAGTTGCCAATTTTCATTAAATTCATATGTTCCTAGTCACAGCTGGGGAAAATTTATTATGTGAAAATTGCTTCACTGCTTCTGCCAATTGAAGGTGAGAGAGGTAACTGAACCTTTAAGATTTGTAATGTGGGAGGCTGTCTTGCTTTGGAGTTGCATAGTCGCACAGTTACACAGCAGATCTATCTTGTCCAGAGATTGAAGAGTACACTTATTCACACAATTATTGGGGTAACCATTTGAATGGAACAACTTTCGTATAAAGTTCCTTTCTTCTTTTTTGGTTTCCAAATTGCTGCAGTGTGTTTCGACCCATCGGAAAAGTGTTCGCAGGCAGCGTTATTGATGAGCCATATGATGGTTACTACCATAATGAAGAATCTGGCTGGTATTGGTTGCCTTCCTGTATATGATTGCAGCTTTCCAAATTGCCTGGAACCCAAAACATACAAGAACGCCAGTCATTGATCTGTTTCTTCTTCCATTGTGAAATGGATGTCGGGAAAGACAGGATGGAGTTGTTCTTTGAAAGTGCTACATCTATATATATGAAAAGGCTTGTACCCCACGCACCATACTTGTGGATAGAATAAAATCGATCACTGGGACGAAAGTTTTTTAAAAGTCTAACGTTTCAAGCTCTCACTCGAGCCCATCATCGGAGACAGGATTTAAAAACTCATACGGGTGCCATTTATACACAGAGTTGAGAGATGTATTCACATATAATACATATACAGTGCATATCAAAAAAAAAGGTAATCGGAATCCAAGGGGTTAATATGCAAAGGTTATTTAGTTTGACAATTTACATGTGGTTTACCAATTATGAGGAGATCCTCAGCTTTCCATTGATGCCTTTCATGCATCATTGCTGTCACACATGACCGAGTACATGTTCATTGAAAATGACAAGTTCAAATCGCATTTTTACAAGTTTGGCGAATCGGTGCAAGACAGTTTGAAATGGACGCATTACTTGTCGACTGCCAAGTTGATTATGTAAAATTTTTAAGCTGGTCTGGTAATCGTCGGTTGCGTCATCCTTTGTTTAAGATGGGTATTTAAGATGGGCCTACAGTGTATGGGTTTGCAGCGAACTCGTGATGCGTTCAGGGAACGTTTCCCAGAACGGGAGCCTCCAGCAGCCAAAACCATCTGGGCGAATGTTAGAAAATACCAAGAGCATGGCACTAGCCTCAACCGCAATAAGGAAAATTCTGGTAGGAGGCGCACTGGGCGATCGGAAATGAACATTTACAGCAGTAAGGCAGCAAGGTTTGGAGCATCCCAGGGATACCCGCGCAAGACAAAATGGGACGGGATTGCCTTTGGCAACATTCAACCGAATCACAAGACTGGACCTCCACCAACATCCATATCGGATTCACATCCGGCATCAATTTACGCCAGGGGATTTTGCCAGGAGGCTGGTGCTTGCCAGATGGTTGATAGCACGTTGCGAAGCAGATGTCAATTTCCTGCGGTATCTCGTTATCGGCGACGAAGCTGCTTTCACCATGGACGGCAAGGTCAATACCCATAATGTTCTTGAATATGCACCGACAGGACAACCCCCGGAATTTAATTTTGACACCAACATGAATCGACAAAAGTGGACTGTTTGGTTGGGACTTTGTGGAAGTGGTCAGGTGATCGGACCATTTTTCTTTCAAAGGAATGTCAATGGTAACAGGTATCTGCAGATGATCAATGATGAAGTTTTACCGCAGTTGGAGGAGAACTTTGAGCGACAGGTTCGTGATGTCTTCAGATATCTCTGGTGGGCCCAAGACGGCACCCCAGCACATCATCTTATCGCTGTCCGAGATCGACTGAGGGAACTCTTTGAAGACCGAGTCATCGCCCTCAACCATGCTGTGGAATGACCGCCAAGATCACCTGACCTCACATCATGTGATTATTTCCTTTGGGGACATTTAAAGAACAAGGTGTTCGTAACTCCTCCCCGTGATCTTGATGAATTGCAGGGCCATATTCAAAATGAAGTGGATGCTTTGCGCAATGACCCGGCTATGGTGAGACGAGCATTTCAGGGCATGCTCTGCCGCTGTGAGCTTTGTGTTGAAAGGGGAGGTGGACATGTTGAAGGTGTGGGTGCATAAAGGCCAATCATTCCTGAGAAAAGTTCACATCTGACGTTCATTTTGCACCAATTATCCTGACTTGCATCGATTAGCCAAACTTGTAAAAATGCGATTTGAACTTGTCATTTTCAATGAACATGTACTCGGTCATGTATGACAGCAATGATGCATGGAAGGTATCAATGGAAAGCTGAGGATCTCCTCTTAATTAGTAAACCACAGGTAAATTGTCAAAATAAATAACCTTTGCATATTAACCCCTTGAATTCGGATTACCTTTTTTTTGATACGCACTGTATATTATAGTACTATTATGTCGGTTGGGTAGGGGCATATATATATTTAGGTAGATCTGCATTGGTAGGTGCTTCATCTGTGGTGCTACAGAATCTCGATGTAATAAGTTCTGTGTTAGACTGGATGTCGGATAAGTTGGATCTGTGTCCCCGCCATGAGGTGGCGGGGCATGTTAAGTAGTTCTAGGGTTTATGCTAATTCCGTTGTGTGTCGTCCCCTTTGTGATTTATCCATTGTCCCTAATGGCAATACATCCCATAGACATTAGCTCGGCCCATTAGCGCACCACACATTAAATAATTCCCCCGCTGCCACAATGACTTACGGAAGAACGGACCGGAAGCGGCCGCATACAACGCCGGCATGAAAACAAACATCGCACAGACAGGCCAAGAGCCACGCCCAGGAGGACTCGTGATCGACAGGGGGGGAGGGGCGAGTTTGAGGCAGGTCACTGATTGGAGGGTAGGGAAGATGAAGGACGTGCTACACAATGACGTGACACCAAAGGCGCTCAGCCAATCAGTGAGGAGGCGCAAAAACACAAGTAAGAAGCTACGCACTGGTTGCAGGAGAATCGCCGGTGACGTGAAAAGGCGCGAAAGATCACAAGGAAAGGAGGCACCAATTGGCAGAGGAAGAGAGCTGATGTCAGACGACGAGCAACAAAACAACTGGCTCGCCGGCATTTTAGTCCCTTCTCGTTTTGGCTTCCTTCCTGCTCGGGCCTCTTCCCTGTTTGCCTTTCGTTCCTGTTTGGACCTCATCTCTTGCGATCCGGAGATTGCCGTGCTTGTTAGACGTTGGAGCACCGACGATCCTCTTGCCCGGCGTTCATGCACGGGACCTTACTGGCGATCATGCAGGGGCGTGAGGTTTGCCGGCAGCGGCGTACATGGGCCTGACAGAGCGCGAACATTGGAGCCTGGACGGCCGAACGGACCTGACATCCAGACAGATAAGACGCACCACAGAACCCAAGACAACGTTTTATTTTATTATCCTTCCCATTGTCTTGTATTTGAAATCTGTGAGTGGGATCCCAACCTAGGTTTTAGTTCTTCCGTCGCGTTCTTTGTTATCGGGTACCGTTTAATAAATAATTCTTTTTGTACCTTAAATTCCTTTTTCATTCGTGAGTTACATTTTGCAGGGTGAAGAAATCGTCGAGGCCATGCAGCTAAGCCGTGGCATTCTCCTCCAAACCCCCCTGCTTGTGTATGATCCGCCATTGAATTGGAAACACCTCATTAAGCTCGATTAGCCATCCGTGGTGTACTCTTGGTGTTAACTGATAGCCAGCCACAGTACAGTCCATACATACTGTACATACATATACTGTATATGAAATATATCTTCAAAACAAATATTTATACAGAGCTTTCAGAAAGTATTCACACCAATTCACTTTTTTTACATTTTGTTGTGTTACAGCCTGAATTTAACATTGATTAAATTCAAATATTTGTCATTGATATACACATAATATCATATAATGTTAAAGTGGAATTATGTTTCAGAATATTTGCAAAATAATTAAAAATGAATTACAGAAATATCTAATTTACATAAGTATTCAACCCCCTGTGTCAATACTTCATAGAAGCACCTTTAGCAGCGATTACAGCTTTGATTCTTCTTGTGTATGTCTGTATTAGCTTTGCCCATCTGGATTTGGGGAGTTTCTCCCATTCTACCATGCAGATTTACTCAAGCTCTGTCAAGTTGGATGGGGACCGTCGGTGAACAGCAATCTTCAAGTCTTTCCACAGATTCTCAATGAGATTCAAGTCTGGGCTTTGGCTGGGCCACTCAATGACTTTCACATTCTTGTTCTGAAGCCATTTCAGTGTTGCTTTGGCTGTATGCTTGTGGTCATTGTTCTGTTGGAACATAAATGTTCACCACAATCTAAGGTCTTTTGCACTATGAAGCAGATTATCCTCAAGAATTTGCCTGTATTTGGCTCCATTCATTGTTCCCTCTATCCTTGCAAGTTTCCCAGTCACTGCCGCTGAAAAGCATCCCCTTAGCATGATGGTGTTAAAGATGGTGTTAGATGGGTGATGACCTGTGTTCAGTTTCCACCAGATGTAGCACTTTGCATTCAGGCCAACGAGTTCAGTTTTCCTCTCATCAGAACACAGGAAGTTTTGCCTGATGCTCTCAGTCTTCCACGTGCCTTGTTTTTGCAAACTCCAGGTGTGCTGTCATGTACCTTTTTCTCAGGAGTGCCTTCCTTCTGGCCACTCTCCCATAAAGCCAAGATTTGTGAAGGGCTGCACAGACTTGTCCTAACGGCAAGTTCTTCCATCTCAAAGGAACTCTATAGTTCTGTCAGTAGTCATTGGGTTTTTGGTCACCCCCCTGACCAAGGTCCTTCTTACCCAGTTGCTAAGTTTGGTCAGATGGCCAGTTGTAGGAAGGGTCTGGGTAGTTCCATATTCTATCCCATTCCTAATGATGGAGCACTCTGTATTCTTGGGAACTTTCAACACTTTAGAAATTGTTTTATACCCTTCCCCAGAGCTACGCCGCCTCACAATTCTATCTCGGAGTTCTACAGACAGTTCCTTGGAAATCATGGTAGAGTTTCTGCTCTGACATGCACTGTCAACTGTGGGACCTTGTATAAAAAGGTGTGTTTCTTTCTAAATAATGTCAAATCAATTGAATTGGCCACAGGTGGACTCCAATCAGGTTGTAGAAACATCTCGAGGATGATCAAAGGAAATTGGATGCACCTGAGCTCAATTTGAAGTGTCATAGCAAAGGGGTTGAATACTTATTGACGCAAGACATTTCAGCTTTTCATTTTTAATTATTTTGTAAACAAGTGTGAAAGTCTAACGGCGGCTTAGCCAGGCTTGTTTGATACTTTAGTTGAAGAGGATAGTATCAGTCAGGGCCCTTAGGGATATTTTGGGGTCGTTTGGTTCAAATTCTTCCAAAAGCACCAAATTTGGCCCAGATGTTGCCCATGCCATACTCTTTCGATTTTTGACGGGCGCCAAGACGGGCGCCCCCCCCCCCCCGGGGGCCCCATATTGGCGAAATACTAAATGGCCGCCACCCGGAATAGAGGAAAATCAGTTAAATAACCAAAAGGGTTGGAATCATGTATGATACCACTTTTCAGGGGTTTTCGAGGTCGAGGAATCCAATTATGATGTTATTTTGATGATTTGAGGTCAAGGTCAACCCTCAAGGTCATCTTAAATGTCATTTTTGAGTCAAACATGTCGGTTTTTAGGTTTTTTGTCAAGATTTACATGAGGTTCACCATTTTATGTTTCTGGGTTGGGTAATCGAACTCTGACCTTATTTTTGACAATTAGAGGAAATATTTACATGTCTATTTCCTAATTTTCAGGCATATGCAGTTCATCAGTCTAATTACAAAGGTACGGATTTTGATGTTTTATGAACTGTATGCCATATCCTTGTGTTTAATTTTTGTGCGATCATGATCCGGGTTCATGTATACATGATTGTATACATGTCATAAATATGACGTCATAGGGCATGTGACCTGGCGGCCATATTGGATTTTATGAAAACCTTAAAAATGGATCCCTGCCTTCATTTTTCGATCGATTCATTTTGAACTTTGACCACTTATAGTACGCCATGTGATTGGATGCATATCCTAATTATGACGTCATAGGTCAGGTGACATGGCGGGATGGACCGGTATGGTCCCCGGATCATACCGCCCTTGGCGCCCGTCAAAAATCGAAAGAGTATGGCATGGGCAACATCTGCGCCAAATTTGATGCTTTTGGAAGAATTTGAACCAGAATATCCCTAAGGGCCCTGACTATATGACCTTGGTGGAGATACCAGTTAGCAAATAATGTAAGTATTAAATTATTTTGAAGTACTCTAAGTCTCTAAGCTGTCTGTCACCATGGAAGTGAAGAGAATGCATTGAGACGCTGGTTTATTCTATATGCTGGTCAGTTAGTCAACACTATCAAATTGACCTCAGCACCATCCCGACACACACCACTGAAAGACATTTTTAAACTGCAAATGAGGGAGGTTTTCACATCTACATTAGGTTTTAAAAATACCTTACAAGGGACTACACTTGACACTGGACCACCTGGATATTTTAGTGATCGGTATGCATTTCACCCTTCAACATTTGATGGAGACCTCTTGCACTCATGGCAACCTGTTACAACAAATGGCAGAATGGCTTACGTGGCCTTCCTCGGATTGCTTCTTGTACCGTTTCGGGCAGTTTGTGGATTTCTTGTTGTGTGATGTTTACAGATTAGCCTCGTTTTTCCAGTCACCTTTGTCCTCTTCTGGGCTTTCCTGGTGATCTTCAGCCTCTTATCAGAGCCTGTCGTGTGTGGCGTTGGTCTTGCCATCATGTTCACGGGTGTTCCTGTCTACTTTATTGGAGTTTACTGGGAGAACAAGCCCCAAAGCCTCGAAAGTTTCATGGGTGAGTTCCAGACATTGCAATCATTGTAACCCTTATTTAAAACATAGGGGCAATACCCCTGGCGCTCACCTGGTAGAATAAATAGTACACTGCGCTGACTAAAGGTATTTTAAATCCATCTCAATGGTTGCTAGAAGACAGGGCAGCATGTAGAATTGCACTAACATAATCATAAGGCTTTAAGAAAAGAAACCAAAAAATACCTATTTTCGGGGGAAATCCCCCCCCCCCCCCCCCCTCCTCCCCCAACCGCATATACAAAAATATTGGCACCCTTGCACTTTTTTCAAATAACTCATAATTTTCTCTAAAAATAAGTTGAAATTGACAAAAGTATTTGGTCTCCACAATTTTCTTTATTTCACTGTTAATATTACAGAACCTTTGTTTTTTATTCAGAACTTAATATATCCTTTTAAATCAGAAAATAAAAAGAAATGCCATTGACAAAATTATTGACACCCGAGACTTAATATTTGATGGCACGGACTTTGGACAAAAGAGCTGCAGTCAAGCACTTCCTATAGCCATGAATGAGCTTCCCACACCTCTCCACTCACAGTTTGGCCCACTATTCTTGTGCCACCTGCTCCAGTTCTCCCAGATTTGAAAGGTGCCTTCTCTCAACTGCTGTTTTCAGATCTCCCCACAGGTGTTCAATGGGATTTAGATCTGGACTCATTACTGGCCAATGAAGAACAGTCCAGCATTTTGTCTTGAACTATTCCTGGGTGCTTTTTGAAGTGTGTTTGGGGTCATTGTCCCGCTGCAAGACCCATGACCTTTGACGGAGACCCAGCTCTCTGACACTAGGTTGAACATTGCTCTCCAAAATGCCTTGGTAATCTCCTGATTTCATGATGTCATGCACACATTCAAGGCACCACTTTGTTTTCTGTAAACATAGAGATGATGCGCTTTACCAAAAAGCTCTAATTTGGTCTCATCTGTACACAGGACATTCTCCCAGAAGGATATTGGCTTGTTCAGGTGTGTTTTGGAAAACTCCTGTGGGACTTTCTTCTGTGTGTGTCGCGCTCTCTCTCTCTCTCTCTCTCTCTCTCTCTCTCTCTCTCTCTCTCTCTCTCTCTCTCTCTCTCTCTCTCTCTCTCTGTCTCTGTCTCTGTCTCTCTCTCTCTCGCTCTCTCTCAACAGTGGGGTCCTCCTGGGTCTCCTACCATAGAACCCCCTTTCATTGACTTGGCGATGGATTGTGCGAGTTGAAACTGTCATACCTTGTGTCTGAAGGTCAGCTTGAATCTGTTTGGCAGTTGATCGAGGTGCTTTCTCCACCATTCGAACAATCCTTCGTTGCAATCTTCGATCACGTTTTCTCTTGTGGCCACGTCCAGGGAGGTTGGTTACAGTGCTATGGGCCTTAAACTTCCTGATAACATTGCATACGGTGGACCTAGAAATATCAAGGTCTCTGGAGATGGACTTGTAGCTTGAGATTGTCCATGCTTGGCTACAATCTTGTGTCTGACCTCCTCAGACAATTCCCTGGTTTCCTTTCTGTTCTCCCTGCTCATTGTGGTACACACAGTGACACAAAACAGCAGAATGACTCCTTTTCTCTATTCAAACTGGTTGAATGAGTGATTTTTATGTTGCAGGCACCTGCAACTCACCATAGGTGAGTTCAATTCCAATGTAAAAGGAGAATCACCTGCTTGAAAGCATGAAATCTAATGATTTCTAACAACTTCTAAAAGGTGCCAATAATATTGTCCGAGCCATTTTAGGATTTCTGTGTGGAATAAGTTAAGATTTTGGGACTTTTTCAGCTTTTTTTGTTTTGTTCCACTGCAAACCAAATAAATAAATATGTGGAGACCAAAATATTTTTTAATTGCAACACATTTCTGGAAGAAATGGTGCATTATTTGAAAAGAGTTTAAGGGTGTCAATATGTTTGCTCATGACTGTACCTCCTCAGACCCCAATTTTTCTAATGCCTTGAACAAACTTTGGTACAGCACAGGTGGTGAAGATTGTGGTGAAGCTTCTTCGAAATTGCGTGTGTAGTTTCTGAGATGAAAGCAAATACCTATTATGGGGGGCAACCCCCTCGTAGACCCTCAATGGGGCAGATATTTTTTAATGCCATGAACAAACTTTGGTACAGCAAGGGTGGTGAAGGTTGTGGTCAAGTTTCATCACAATCGTGTGTGTAGTTTCAGAAAAGAAATCAAATATCTATTTTGGGGGGGAGGGGGGGGGACGGGGTCAAACCTGGACCCACTTTGACCCCCGGTAAACCCCCTTAGACTTCGATTTTCTTTGTGCCGTGAACAAACTTCGGTACATCATGGGTGATGACGGTTATGGTCAAGTTTCATCAAAATAATGTGTGTAGTTTCAGAGGAAATAGCAAATTCCTATTTTGGGGGGGTCAGAACTGGATCCACGTTGACCGCGGTAAACCCCCTTCAACCCCGATTTTTTTTTAATGCCGTGAACAAACTTTAGTCACAACACAACAAATATCATTTGTGCCAAATTTGGTCGCAATCCCATCAGCGGTTTCGGAGAAGAAGTTGCAAGTGTTTAGGGACGGACGGATGGACAGACTGACGGGCGGGCGGACGGACAGACGGATGACACGCTATCGCATAAGCTCTACTGAACTTCGTGCCAGGTGAGCTAAAATATATATTGTAATGGACTCGGTCTCCCTAACGGGCGATCCAACACCACCAGATATGAACTCCCAAGATTAACCGCCTCCATGGTGCAGTGTGGTGCGGTATGGTTGGGATTAATTGACTTGGCCACACGGCAGTTTCAGTACGCAGAGGTGGTTTTCAGGGGAATTTGGTTATGCTGAAGGTCCATTCTGCGGCTAAAATTGCACAGCAAATACACTTTAAATATAACAGGTTTAACTAGAACAGCACTCGGACATTCCTCCATAGAGAACATAGAGAACATACCTCCGCCAGGCTGAACAATTTGTTTTGTATCCACTGATGGGCCACACCTGCACCTCGACCTGAAACCAAAATCAAATCGGCTTGTTCTTGTCACCTACCCAACTCATCCACTAAGTTTTCTCATAATCCGTCCACAACGTTTTGAAACCTCGTCCTTAGATATCATTCTTGCCCCTATCTCCCCAATGGTGATTGATCACTTTAAAAATTCTAGTTTCCGGATCCTGATCCCCTCCCCTCCCTTCCTCCATCTCACAAGGGTCCCACATGCCCCCCTGTGGCAACAGATTCGCTCACTTACTATCACCATCTCATTTGATCGTGTCCCATTGATGGGAGGGTGGTATTTTCGATTGTCCAAATGGTCTTTTCGGAGAGACAGAGTGAGTGTGTGGGACATGTCAGGTTTGAAAGACATTGTAAATGTTTGACCAGCTCTTGGTTCTATCAAGTCGATAGAGAGGGAAGAGGCTGAATCTCACCAGGGCCGGGTGGGGCGAGCAAAAGCTGAGGGGGGTTGTGGAGCTGAGAGGGGCGGGGCAGAGCAAGAGGGAAGATTGGAGGGGTGAGGGGAAAATAAAAAGGGGCAGGGTAAGGGGAAAGCTGGTAGGGAATGGGGTGGGTTCGCTGGAAATAGGATGAGGGGACATTGGTAGGGATGGGGTAAGGGGGAAGATGGGAATAGGCATGGCAAGGGGGAAGATGGGAATAGGCATGGCAAGGGGGAAGATGGGAATAGGCATGGCAATGGGGAAGATGGGAATAGGCATGGCAAGGGGGAAGATGGGAATAGGCATGGCAATGGGTAAGATGGGAATAGGCATGGCAAGGGGGAAGATGGGAATAGGCATGGCAAGGGGGAAGATGGGAATAGGCATGGCAAGGGGGAAGATGGGAATAGGCATGGCAAGGGGGAAGGTGGGAATAGGCATGGCAATGGGGAAGATGGGAATAGGCATGGCCAGGGGGAAGATGGGAGTAGGCATGGCAAGGGGGAAGATGGGAGTAGGCATGGCAAGGGGAAAGGTGGGAGTAGGCATGGCAAGGGGGAAGATGGGAATTGGCATGGCAAGGGGGAAGATGGGAATAGGCATGGCAAGGGGGAAGATGGGAATAGGCATGGCAAGGGGTAAGATGGGAATAGGCATGGCAAGGGGTAAGATGGGAATAGGCATGGCAATGGGGTAAGATGGGAATAGGCATGGCAAGAGGGAAGATGAGAATAGGCATGGCAAGGGGTAGATGGGAATGGGAATGGGCATGGCAAGGGATAAGATGGGAATAGGCATGGCAAGGGGTAAGATGGGAATAGGCATGGCAAAGGGGAAGATGGGAATAGACATGGCAAGGGGTAAGATGAGAATAGGCATGGCAAGGGGAAAGATGGGAATAGGCATGGCAAGGGGGAAGATGGGAATAGGCATGGCAAGGGGTAAGATGGGAATAGGAATGGCAAGGGGTAAGATGGGAATAGGCATGGCAAGGGGGAAGATGGGAATAGACATGGCAAGGGGTAAGATGAGAATAGGCATGGCAAAGGGTAAGATGGGAATAGGCATGGCAAGGGGTAAGATGGGAATAGGCATGGCAAGGGGGAAGATGTGAATAGGCATGGCAAGGGATAAGATGGGAATAGGCATGGCAAGGGATAAGATGGGAATAGGCATGGCAAGGGGTAAGATGGGAATAGGCATGGCAAAGGGGAAGATGGGAATAGACATGGCAAGGGGTAAGATGAGAATAGGCATGGCAAGGGGAAAGATGGGAATAGGCATGGCAAGGGGGAAGATGGGAATAGGCATGGCAAGGGGTAAGATGGGAATAGGAATGGCAAGGGGTAAGATGGGAATAGGCATGGCAAGGGGGAAGATGGGAATAGACATGGCAAGGGGTAAGATGAGAATAGGCATGGCAAAGGGTAAGATGGGAATAGGCATGGCAAGGGGTAAGATGGGAATAGGCATGGCAAGGGGGAAGATGTGAATAGGCATGGCAAGGGATAAGATGGGAATAGGCATGGCAAGGGATAAGATGGGAATAGGCATGGCAAGGGGGAAGGTGGGAATAGGCATGGCAATGGGGAAGATGGGAATAGGCATGGCAAGGGGGAAGATGGGAGTAGGCATGGCAAGGGGGGAGATGGGAGTAGGCATGGCAAGGGGGAAGATGGGAGTAGGCATGGCAAGTGGAAAGGTGGGAGTAGGCATGGCAAGGGGAAAGGTGGGAGTAGGCATGGCAAGGGGGAAGATGGGAATTGGCATGGCAAGGGGGAAGATGGGAATAGGCATGGCAAGGGGGAAGATGGGAATAGGCATGGCAAGGGGGAAGATGGGAATAGGCATGGCAAAGGGTAAGATGGGAATAGGCATGGCAAGGGGTAAGATGGGAATAGGCATGGCAAGAGGGAAGATGAGAATAGGCATGGCAAGGGGTAAGATGGGAATGGGCATGGCAAGGGATAAGATGGGAATAGACATGGCAAGGGGTAAGATGGGAATAGGCATGGCAAGGGGGAAGATGGGAATAGACATGGCAAAGGGTAAGATGAGAATAGGCATGGCAAGGGGGAAGATGGGAATAGGCATGGCAAGGGGTAAGATGGGAATAGGCATGGCAAGGGGGAAGATGGGAATAGACATGGCAAGGGGTAAGATGGGAATAGGCATGGCAAGGGGGAAGATGGGAATAGGCATGGCAAGGGATAAGATGGGAATGGGCATGGCAAGGGGTAAGATGAGAATAGGCATGGCAAGGGGTAAGATGGGAATGGGCATGGCAAGGGATAAGATGGAAATAGGCATGGCAAGGGGTAAGATGGGAATAGGCATGGCAAGGGGGAAGATGGGAATAGACATGGCAAGGGGTAAGATGAGAATAGGCATGGCAAGGGGTAAGATGGGAATAGGCATGGCAAGGGGTAAGATGGGAATAGGCATGGCAAGGGGGAAGATGGGAATAGGCATGGCAAGGGGGAAGATGGGAATAGGCATGGCAAGGGGTAAGATGGGAATAGGAATGGCAAGGGGTAAGATGGGAATAGGAATGGCAAGGGGTAAGATGGGAATAGGCATGGCAAGGGGTAAGATGGGAATAGGCATGGCAAGGGGGAAGATGGGAATAGGCATGGCAAGGGATAAGATGGGAATGGGCATGGCAAGGGGTAAGATGAGAATAGGCATGGCAAGGGGTAAGATGGGAATAGGCATGGCAAGGGGTAAGATGGGAATAGGCATGGCAAGGGGGAAGATGGGAATAGGCATGGCAAGGGATAAGATGGGAATGGGCATGGCAAGGGGTAAGATGAGAATAGGCATGGCAAGGGGGAAGATGGGAATAGACATGGCAAGGGGTAAGATGGGAATAGGCATGGCAAGGGGAAGCTGGGAATAGGCATGGCAAGGGATAAGATGGGAATGGGCATGGCAAGGGGTAAGATGAGAATAGGCATGGCAAGGGGTAAGATGGGAATAGGCATGGCAAGGGGGAAGATGGGAATAGGCATGGCAAGGGGGAAGATGGGAATAGGCATGGCAAGGGGTAAGATGGGAATAGGAATGGCAAGGGGTAAGATGGGAATAGGCATGGCAAGGGGGAAGATGGGAATAGACATGGCAAGGGGTAAGATGGGAATAGGCATGGCAAGGGGTAAGATGAGAATAGGCATGGCAAGGGGTAAGATGGGAATAGGCATGGCAAGGGGGAAGATGGGAATAGGCATGGCAAGGGGGAAGATGGGAATAGGCATGGCAAGGGGTAAGATGGGAATAGGCATGGCAAGGGGTAAGATGGGAATGGGAATGGCAAGGGGTAAGATGGGAATAGGCATGGCAAGGGGGAAGATGGGAATAGACATGGCAAGGGGTAAGATGGGAATAGGCATGGCAAGGGGGAAGATGGGAATAGGCATGGCAAGGGATAAGATGGGAATGGGCATGGCAAGGGGTAAGATGAGAATAGGCATGGCAAGGGGTAAGATGGGAATGGGCATGGCAAGGGATAAGATGGGAATAGGCATGGCAAGGGGTAAGATGGGAATAGGCATGGCAAGGGGGAAGATGGGAATAGACATGGCAAGGGGTAAGATGAGAATAGGCATGGCAAGGGGTAAGATGGGAATAGGCATGGCAAGGGGTAAGATGGGAATAGGCATGGCAAGGGGGAAGATGGGAATAGGCATGGCAAGGGGGAAGATGGGAATAG
The DNA here is from genome assembly GCF_964187855.1 of Myxine glutinosa. NCBI lineage: Eukaryota > Metazoa > Chordata > Myxini > Myxiniformes > Myxinidae > Myxine > Myxine glutinosa. Next base: position 110,317,165 of record NC_136262.1, read on the forward strand.
GCATGGCAAGAGGTAAGATGGGAATAGGAATGGCAAGGGGGAAGATGGGAAGAGGCATGGCAAGGGGTAAGATGGGAATAGGAATGGCAAGGGGTAAGATGGGAATAGGCATGGCAAGGGGTAAGATGGGAATAGGCATGGCAAGGGGTAAGATGGGAATAGGCATGGCAAGGGGTAAGATGGGAATAGGCATGGCAAGGGATAAGATGGGAATAAGCATGGCAAGGGGTAAGATGGGAATAGGCATGGCAAGGGGTAAGATGGGAATAGGCATGGCAAGGGGTAAGATGGGAATAGGCATGGCAAGGGGGAAGATGGGAATAGGCATGGCAAGGGGTAAGATGGGAATAGGCATGGCAAGGGGTAAGATGGGAATAGGCATGGCAAGGGGGAAGATGGGAATAGGCAAGGCAAGTGGTAAGATGGGAATAGGCATGGCAAGGGGGAAGATGGGAATAGGCATGGCAAGGGGTAAGATGGGAATAGGCATGGCAAGGGGTAAGATGGGAATAGGCATGGCAAGGGGGAAGATGGGAATAGGCAAGGCAAGGGGTAAGATGGGAATAGGCATGGCAAGGGGGAAGATGGGAATAGGCATGGCAAGGGGGAAGATGGGAATAGGCATGGCAAGGGGGAAGATGGGAATAGGCATGGCAAGGGGTAAGATGGGAATAGGCATGGCAAGGGGAAAGATGGGAATAGGCATGGCAAGGGGGAAGATGGGAATAGGCATGGCAAGGGGGAAGATGGGAATAGCCATGGCAAGGGGGAAGATGGGAATAGCCATGGCAAGGGTGAAGATGGGAATAGGCATGGCAAGGGGGAAGATGGGAATAGGCATGGCAAGGGGTAAGATGGGAATAGGCATGGCAAGGGGGAAGATGGGAATAGGCATGGCAAGGGGGAAGATGGGAATAGCCATGGCAAGGGGGAAGATGGGAATAGGCATGGCAAGGGGGAAGATGGGAATAGGCATGGCAAGGGGGAAGATGGGAATAGGCATGGCAAGGGGGAAGATGGGAATAGGCATGGCAAGGGGGAAGATGGGAATAGACATGACAAGGGGAAGATGGGAATAGGCATGGCAAGGGGTAAGGTGGGAAGGGTGGGGTGAGGAGGAATTATTGGAGGGGCGGGTCGTGAAGGAGATGATGTGGGGTACTGGTTTAAAACAGTACTGATGTTAAGGGTTTTAATACCGTAACCCTCCATTCATTAAAAAAAACTAATTTGGTTTGAGGATTTGAAGAGCAGAAAAACAACGGCAAACGTGAGGATTGGGGTGGTGGGAATGGAGATGTGGCACAGGTTTTCTAACTCTCCAGTGGTTTAATAAAGGGAAGAGGCAGAAGCAGTTTATGGGAAGGACATTTGCGAATGAGTGTGGGAAGATTAAACATTCTAAAACTTGTCGTTAAAAGGATCTATACTGACGGGGAGGAAGAGGAGGAGGAATAACAGGGGTGAAAAAAAAACAAAAAAACAAAAACAGGGGTGAGAAGGAAATAAATAGTTTGCAACTGAATTAATTAATCAATGAGATTTATAATTACTTTATTTATTTATTTCTGCTTGTTTAGAAAAGGAAGAAAGAATGAGCGACAGGTTTTGAGCAGGTTAAAAAAAAAATATAGGAGCCAAATGAAAGGGGGGTGACGAAAGATTAACGTCTACGAATAGTCCAGGAGCTATTTCCTGCAAAGGCCTTAGAAATAGGTGCTTGCTCGACCCACACGACATGCAAGGTCTGATTGCATTTTCTGTTAGAGCAAAGCTTCTGGAACATTTCTAGGGTGGGTGTCATTCCAGATTGTGGTAAAATTTATTTTGTAAGAATCAATATTTGTAAGGGGGAGTCGGTTCTTATTGTCTTTTTTAAAAGAAAATGGTTGGGTGTTAGGGTCATTCGTCTAGCTCTATTTTTCTAACCAGGACTTCCTATGGATGTAAACGAACACTCGTTTTACTCTGCGACCTGCGTGCGTTTCACATCACGTACAGCAAATTTCACCTTGTATTTATTGTTATTTTTTTAAAACGCTTCTGTACACCGCCCTTGAGGCTCGGTTTGCAAGCCACCGTCTACATTTCCAATAGAAGAGACATAATTACTCTTTTTATGGAAAATGTTTATCGAGTTTGTTTTATCCTCAAAAATAGACCATTGTGAACACACATCCAAGTTAAAAGATTGGTCTTTAAAACCTACCCTTATTAAGGGGAACAGACATCCGTACAACACACAAACTGACATTGTGTTCTATATGGCAGATAAGCCACCGATGGAAAGAGGAGAGATCACCAAATCACACTGATTTAGTAGGTTTTTTTTCCTAGGGAGCGATACAGTTATACAAAGATGCATGATGCATGGAAAGTGGTGTAGAATTTAAAAGACCATTGCGGAATTTGCCATTTTCAGTTTTGCGTTCAATCGGCCTTGCTCTTTTCAAGAAATCTTCATCATATTGATCCTATATATATGCCTTCTTTTTTTAGTAGAAAGGTTTCTCCTTTAGTTTAGTTTTAGGCGAATATATTTGGATCATTTACTCAGAAACTGATGTTTAGTTCATGAACAACAAATATTTCGTCCAATGCTGACTCGGAGGATGAAGCCAGCGACACTTGCTCTGCCATCGACAAAAGGAAGGAAACTCCGACTTTCCGACTCTCTAGAAAATCCTCTCTATCTCTTTACTGATGACTCCACTCTCTGCCGCTCCATGTCTCATCCCTCAGATTGGCAGTCAGCAGCCTCTTCACTCTCTGCAGACCTGGACAAAATCACAGACTGGTCAAACAAGTGGAACATGTCTTTCAATCTTGACAAATCTCACACTCTTACAATGTCTCTCCGAAAAGACCGTCTGGACAACCCTCCCATCTACTTTCTGAACAATCCTCTTGAAGAAGTTCTGTCACTCAAGCTTTTGGGTCTCAATATCTGCCATGATCTTTCCTGGGAAAACCACATTTCCAAGATCGCCTCCAAAGCCAGTCTCCAACTGGACATCCTCCGTCGTGCGAAGTCCTTTCTGGGCACTTCTGAGCTCCTCACCACATACAAAGCTTTCATCCGCAGCTTGGACTACTGCTCTCCCCTCTGGGCTGGTGCACCTGCCTCATCCCCACATTAAAACACAACTACAACTGGTTTATAGTAGTTCCATCTGTCTGCAAGATTTGCTGAATGCATCTTTTAAACAAGCAACTTGCTCATCTGAACTCGGTTTTTTTTTTTGTTTTTTTTTTTGTATACTGAATCGAGGCTCGTGAAAGAGCTAACATTTATTTCACAAACAAACAAACAAAACAAACCAGACAAACAAAATATACAAAAAGAGGGAGCGGAAGACAAGATGGGGAGAGAAGGGGAAGCACACAACCACAACATTTGAGAGCAGGGAGAAGTGTGGGAGGGAGAGGGCTTGGGGGCAGGAGGCGTGGGAGGGGGAGGGGGGGGGGGGGAGAGCATCGCATCTATAACTGAAACCTGAAAGGCGACCAAACCCACAAAGAGATTGCGACCCGACAGAACACACCAGGATTTTGTACCGCACTGCGATGCTGATCAGATGTGATATTGCTCAGTGTAATGGATTCTGTGTAGATACCACAGATTTGCAGAAACCTATGAATACCGCAAATTTGAATCTTGCCTCAGCCAAAACTATTATTCCAGCCAGTCTATATTGGTTCCTGCGTTGGGTTATTACAGAAACAAGCTCTTGGACCACAAGGAGTGAATGGGCTGGCAGAATGGCCTAGAAATATATACACTTGCCTCTAAGCTATCTAGCGTAGGTTTGAATCATGGCACAGCTATAGATTTTCCTCCCTTTGTTTCACGGGAAGCGTTATTCATCAATGCATTGTCCCTTGGATGTAGTAGAATTTTTAAAGTGATTCTTCGCCATTGGGAGGTAGGGTGAAAAACGATACATAGCAAGATATCTCAAAAAGTTATGGATGAGTTATGACTAAACTTGGGGGATGAGTTGGTTCGGCGACAAGAACAAACCGATTAGATTTTGGTTCAGGTCCGAATCCAGATCCGGCCTATCAGTGGGATACAAAACAAACTGTTCAGCCTCACGGTGGTATGTCGTCTACCAAGTGCCATTCGAGTTAACTAATAATTACTCTAATTCCTCCCATTATTCCCTGAGCCATTTACATTACAATATATTGAACTGGGATAATTGTTGACCAATCTTTGGATAACTTCTTTAATTTTTGGATAACTTTGGACAATCATGACAATCTGAAATTCCTGAAAACAAAGCACACAGGCCCTCCTCCTAATTACTCAATTTCTTTCACAGAAAGAATGACTGAACTTGGACAGAAACTCTTCATGGTCGTTTGGCCAGGAGGTTCATCCACAGCAAGTTCAGCGGAGATCAAGGACAAGTCCAAGCGGGCAGAATGAACTCTCATCACTGGACACGTCAAAAAGTGTCGCTTCACAAAGATCCACCAGACATGAGGTCATGGCCATAACTCTGGGTAGGCCTGCCCAAAAATCCGGTCAGGTCTACCCAAAATTCTGGCCTGGCCTACCCAAAATTTCAGAGCCTATGAATATATTTTAATTTTTGCTTTGTTTTACAATAAAGTCTATTCTAGTCTTAACGAACGAGGGATATTTATTCAGAAACATATATTTTGAGTATTCTTGGATGTTTCAAATCTTTGAAAGTATCTGATTGGCCGACCTAAAGGTTTTTGAGGCCTACCCAAAAATCTACCTTCAGTTACAGCCCTGCAACATGCTCCTTGTTGAGGGTTGTGCAATCTTGCTCCGAATTAGGTCTATTCGCTATTAGGCCATGCTGATGTTGTGAAGCAGTTTAGGTTATTCAAGTACAAAGGAATTCTCTTTCGTTTTTTTTTCAAGCTGTGAAACACCTGCCAGAACAATGTTTGGAAGGCATATATACACATACACATATACATGTATATGGCAACGTTTGCAATCGCAAAGAAATATAGCTAAAAGTATTTTCACGAGACTTACCTATCCTAATGCAAAGTGGCTTCACTTCAGGTATTCTTTTACATGCCGAATGCGAATTGGACAAAAGTACACTTTAATTATGCTGGTGATTTTGCTTTTTCTCCTTAAGATGTTGCAAGAAATGTATTTGTGGGTAGGAGATGGCAATATTTTTTTTCTTGTCAATTCATATTGTCAATAAATGGTTTGTGATTTAGTTAGTTCTTGTGCACACTCCACTCCAGAGAAGAGGAAAACAAACTACATATGCTCTTGCTCCAAATGATGGACGATCCAGCTGATGGGACAAACAAACCGCAGATACCCACTTCCCGACAACCCTTTACGAAGCAGAATTTTATATATATATATATATATATATATATATATATATGATTTAGTAGGTTTTTAGATATATATATATATATATCTTCTTATACATATAGATAAGAAATATGTTTTTGTTTGTTTGTTTGTCTGCGCAAGCTAATCTCCTGAACGGTGAAAGATAGGAGGAAACCTCGAATACAAAAAATGTCAGGACAGGCCCCGGGAAGGTTTTAGGCTAGGTGGCGAGACCAGTCGAGGCCCACCTCGGCCGGGCTGGGTCCATTTCGCAATTAAAAGCTGAGCTGAATGATAGTAGTCAATCTTCTATGGCTGCGAGTAAAAGCTGAATTATAGTAGTAAATTCATTCAAAAAGAACTAAAAATGTCGGGACGGGCCCCAGGAAGGTTATAGGCTAGGTGGAGAGGCCGGTCGAGGCCGCCTCGGCCGGGCTGGGCCCATTTCGCAATCAAAAGCTGAGCTGAATGATAGTAGTCAATCTTCTATGGCTGCGAGTAAAAGCTGAATTATAGTAGTAAATTCATTCAAAAAGAACTAAAAATGTCGGGACGGGCCCCAGGAAGGTTATAGGCTAGGTGGAGAGGCCGGTCGAGGCCGCCTCGGCCAGGCTGGGCCCATTTCGCAATTAAAAGTTGAGCTGAATTATAGTTGTCAATCTTCTATGGCTGCGAGTAAAAGCTGAATTATAGTAGTAAATTCATTCAAAAAGAACTAAAAATGTTGGGACGGGCCCCGGGAAGGTTATAGGCTAGGTGGTGAGGCTGGTCGAGGCCGCTTTGGCCAGGCTGGGCCAATTTCGCAATTAAAAGCTGAGCTGAATTATAGTAGTCAATCTTCTACAGCCGCGAGTAAAAGCTGAATTATAGTCGTAAATTCATTCAAAAAGAACCCGGGCAACGCCGGGTGCTTTCGGCTATATATATATATATATATATATATATATATATATATATATATATATATATATATATATATAAATGACTGTACCTGAGTTGCTGTTTTGTCATGGTTTACACCAATCATAATTCAAACAATCATAATGCACAAATGTATTTGTAACATATGTGATATTATATTTTATAAACAATTGAAGTTGAAAACTTAAGTTGAAAAAAAAAGATTTTTCCCAAAAAAATTCCCCCCAAAAAAATAAAATTGGAAGATTTTTCCAAAAAAGTACCCTTATGACATACCGACGGGAGAGATAGGTGCATACCAGAAGTTTGGTGGGATTTCACAAAAGTTTGAGGGAGTAGTTCAGGGACAACACAGGACATATATATATATATATATATATATATATATATATATATATATATATATATATATATATATATATATATATATATATATATATATATATATATAGACACACAACTGGAAGAATTAACACTACAATTTAAGTTCAAAGCACAATTTGTTTGTTTGTAGAGCAACAGCATCAAAAAAGAATAGAATACGTGATCACGGAGAAACTGCTGCACACACTCTCAATCGCATGACGGCAATTCTAATTCTCTCTTGATCCTGCAGAATTATGTACTGATTCTTGAAGGCTGGAGGGATATCAATTATGCAGACCTCTGGTCAGTTAGCACTGAGCTGGACATTCTTTCACCTGGAGGTCAGCATCAAGAAACACATTTTAACTCGGGGAGTAGTGACTTCAGAAGACGTCTGCTTCGTGAGATGAAAGCATTTACAGATCCGATCCCTTAAGCTGGGTGGTTCGTGCGCAGCCACCCGGCTGCTGGTTGCATCATTTTTCTGTGGGCGAGTCTGCCGCTGATGCAATGCCTCTCCTGGTACTCATTACCTGGTACTCATTTTGCCGACCCTCGGAAGGATGACAGGCTGAGTCAACCCCACCTGGCGTTAATTCAACGGGTTTCAAACTCAGGACATTAGGATCCCAAGCCAGCCGTCCCAACCATTAGGCCAAAACCAGATATATCCCTCAAGCTGGTATTTACACAGAGCTGCAAAGGAGAGATATGTAGATGTTTATCCATTACAAGGGCAACTTCACCACCTCTCTGGTGCCAAAGAAGTCTGCAAGCTGCGTGCTGTCAAACCCCTGAACTCGGTTGAAACATATGTCGTATATATATATATATATATATATATATATATATATATATATATATATATATATATATATATATATATATACATATATATATATATATATATTTGTGCAGCGTCTGTCCTGTCCTGTGTTGTGTTGTCTTGTGTTGTGCTGTCACTGATCTACTTTCTCAAACTTTTGTGAAATCGTACCAAACTTCTGGTATGCACATATCTCTCCCGTCGGTATGTCCTGAGGGTATTTTCTTTTTTTCTAGTTGCAATTTTTTGGTTTTTTTGAATTTTTTGGGGGAAATATTTTTTTCCCAACTTCAATTGCTTACAAAATGCGATATCACGTATATTACATATACATTTGTGCAAAATAATTGTTTGAATTATGATTGGTTTAAACCATGACAAAACGGCAACTCGGGTACAGTCATTTTTCTATATATCGACACATCTGGGCAGTGTCTGTGTTGTCACTTAACGACTCCCTCAAACTTTTGTTTCCGTGGTTGTGAAGTGTTTTTAATGACGTTGTGGTAGTTTTGAATCACGTGGTGGTGAGGTCTTTTGAATTATGTGGTGGTGAGGTGTTTTTAAATTACGTGGTGGTGAGGTGTTTTAATATCACATGGTGGTGAGGTGTTTTTAAATCACATGGTGGTGAGGTGTTTTGAATTACGTGGTGGTGAGGTATTTATAATTACGTGGTGGTGAGGTGTTTTTAATTAGGTGGTGAGGTGTTTTGAATTATGTGGTGGTGAGGTGTTTTGAATTACGTGGTGGTGAGGTGTTTTGAATTACTTGGTGGTGAGGTGTTTTTAAATGACGTGGTGGTGAGGTGTTTTTAATTTCGTGGCTGTGAGGTGTTTTTATTACGTGTTTTATGGCTGTGAGGTGTTTTTATTACGTGTTTTAGGGCTGTGTGGTGTTTTTAATTTCGTTGTGGTGAGGTGTTTTTATTTTCGTTGTGGTGAGGTGTTTTTAATTTCGTTGTGGTGAGGTGTTTTTATTACGTGTTTTATGGCTGTGAGGTGTTTTTTATTTCGTTGTGGTGAGGTGTTTTTATTACGTGTTTTATGGCTGTGAGGTGTTTTTTATTTCGTTGTGGTGAGCTGTTTTTATTATGTGTTTTATGGCTGTGTGGTGTTTTTATTACGTGTTTTATGGCTGTGAGGTGTTTTTATTACGTGTTTTATGGCTGTGAGGTGTTTTTATTGCGTGTTTTATGGCTGTGAGGGGTTTTTAATTTCGTGGTGGTGAGGTGTTTTTATTACGTGTTTTATGGCTGTGAGGGGTTTTTAATTTTGTGGTGGTGAGGTGTTTTTATTACGTGTTTTATGGCTGTGAGGTGTTTTTATTACGTGTTTTATGGCTGTGAGGTGTTTTTATTACGTGTTTTATGGCTGTGAGGTGTTTTTAATTTCGTTGTGGTGAGGTGTTTTTATTACGTGTTTTATGGCTGTGAGGTGTTTTTAATTTCGTTGTGGTGAGGTGTTTTTAATACGTGTTTTATGGCTGTGAGGTGTTTTTAATTTTGTGGTGGTGAGGTGTTTTTAATTTCGTGGTGGTAAGGTGTTTTTATTACGTGTTTTATGGTGGTGAGGTGTTTTGAATTACTTGGTGGTGAGGTATTTTGAATTACTTGGTGGTGAGGTGTTTTGAATTACTTGGTGGTGAGGTGTTTTGAATTACGTGGTGGTGAGGTGTAATCGTCCCAAACTTCCAGTCTGCACCTAACCCTCCCCTGTGTATGTGCTGAGGGGTTCTTTCTTGAAAAAAAAACATTCAACCTAAATCTTCAACCTAAATTGCCTATAAAAATGTAATATCACAAACACAACAAATACATATGTGCAAAGTAATTGTTTGTATTATGATTGGTGAAAATCATGACAACACAGCAACTCAGGTACAGTCATTAGCCTCAGCCTAAATAAGCCCGTTCCTCAGTATCGACGCGCGAGCCTCACCAAGCTAGTATATATATATATGTATATATATATATATATATATATATATATTGTTGCGGATCTCCCGAAGCCCGTCGACGTTACAAAAAGGGGTGGGGGGGGGGTGAAACCCCTTTTTTCGCTAGGGTCTTCGTGTCCATGAGGCATTGAGGCCGAGTCGCCACTTCCGCAGCGAGTGTGGAAAAGGGTATCGGGTCTATGCCGCACGTACCTTTGACCCACGCTGCCACGAAAACGGGGACCGGACTTCGCACAAGCCACGCTAATCGAGTACGCCCGAGCGGTGTGTGTATCACGTGACTCATGCCGTTACTTTTATTGAACCCGATTGAGCGGTTCTATTCATACGATGCTAGGCCAATAGATGGAGAGGACGGGAACGATCAAATAAGAGGAAGAACACAATTTATTTATTATGTACAATGATCCGAAGAGACACAGAGCAGGCACTTAAGCAATGTTAACTTATTCCCAGAAAAAGGGCCCAATCACTCACGCGGGGAAAAAGAAGGAAGGAAAAGTTCACGTTCCCAAACGCGTCCTGGCATCGTCCACTCCGGACAGCTCGCCCGGCGGCGCCCTCTGGTGGTCACGGTACGTGCAGCGAGCGCAGGCAAGGAGGTCGCGCGTCTGTGGCCCGGAATGGGTCGTCTTCACAAGCGCGATTAATACAGGTCGCAGAGCGCAGGGCACAGGGCACGGGGAAAGTTCGTGTACAACGACGATAACAGGCAATTCAATTCAAGCACTCCGACTTGTTCAGGAGCTGGGCGACTCTCACGTTCTCTGCTTGTTCGGGGCAAACTCTGACACGTCTCTCACAGCAAACTCTCACCTCTTCGCGTCTGCTCCGGGGGGCTCGAGGCAGGGATTTATATAGCCCCCCCACCCCCCGGCCTTACCCTCCACTCGCCGCCATTGTGAGCCACTTCCCTCGAGCTCTGATTGGCGGCTCGCTGCTCACCGGCCACTCCCCCTGCAGCTCCTCCCTTTGGCCTTGCCAGACTTGTCTCAGGCCGAGCACATGGTATTCCAGCATAATTGAGGCCTACTCACTGGCCTGCTCAACGCAAAACTAACACAGGAAAGGACTACGCTTACATTTACGAAGAAATAACTGAACTACAACGAGGCTACATGCTGTGGTGCGAGGTGCGTCTACCTACGAGGGGGTCATCATTTATTCCCAAAACCGTAACAATATGTATATATATAATTTCAAAACACACCTGGTCACAAGTGTGCCTCACTGAACGGGTCCTAATGCGAGGTCCTCAGCATCATCCCGTTTCGGCCCTTCAACCTCGATACGGTCAGCTAAAGTGGGCCAGCAGGGGCACATACGCCTCCACATGCAGCAGCTCCACCCAGATGCGCACATACACCCACCCCCAGCGAGTGAGAATACAGACTACAACAACAAAACCGCCTCCACGCCTAGAATCCACAGCCGCGTGACAGACAGAAGGCCGCACCCACAGAACATTTTACAAGTACACGACGAGACATTTCCTTTCGTAATCCATTCCTGTGTGGCGTATTTGAAGTGAGGTGTGTGGGATCCCAATTTAGGATCATTATTTATTCATCGTCGCGTTTCATTGTCTCGGGTTCCGGAATAAACGTGTACATTGATTTGGGTTGTCGTTCGTGAGTTAATTTCCCTGCAGGATCCGAGCTGCCGTCGGTTCGCCATAGGTAAGCACTGCTGCCTCTTCCTCTTCCCTTCTTCTTCCCGCGGTTGATAGCAAAATCTGTGTTCGGTCGTCGCCTCCGTTAAATCCATTCGGTCTTCCGCGGTCCCTGGTATTAACTGGCAGGGATCGCGCGAAAATATATATATATACACAGTCACGTGAAAAAGTAAGTACACCCCAAGTAAAGTTTAGACTTTATCAACATACAGCCATTTGATCTTCATTTCAACAATATTGATAGATAAAGGTGATATAATATAACAAATATCATGAAACATCCACATTTTGTAGTCCATTGTATAATTTAAATAAACATAAATGCAAATTTCGCATGTGGAAAAAGTAAGTACACCCTTGGCTCTAATAGGTGGTATTGCCCCCTTTGGCAGAAACAACCTCAAGTAGGCGTTTCTTATAACTGTCTACCAGTCTCTGACATCGACTGGGAGAAATTTTTTCCCACTCCTCCATGCAGAATTCTTTCAGCTGTGCGATGTTTGAGGGGTTTCTTGCATGCACAGCTCATTTCAAATCCCCCCACAACATCTCGATGGGATTTAGATCCGGGCTTTGACTTGGCCATTCCAAAACCCTGCATTTCTTTCTTTTCAGCCATTCCTTGGTGGATTTACTGGTATGTTTAGGGTCATTGTCATGTTGCAATGTCTACCTTTGGTTGAGCTTCAACTTTCCGACAGATGGCCTCACATTATCCTCAAGCACCCTCTGTAACAATGAAGAATTCATCGTGGATTCTATGATGGTGAGATGCCCAGGCCCTGATGCAACAAAGCTGCCCCAAACCATAATATTTCCACCATCATGCTTTACAGTTGGTATCAGCTTCTTGTGGTCAAATGCTGTCTTTGGTTTTCGCCAAACATGTCTTTTGGTACTGTGGCCAAATAGCCCTACCTTTGACTCATCTGTCCAGAGCACATTGTTCCAGAAGTGCTGGTCTTTGCCTCGGTGTTCATTGGCAAACTTTAGTCTTGCCCTGATGTTCTTTCTGGACAGAAAAGGTTTCCTCCTGGCACACCTCCCATGTAGATCAAATTTGTGCAGCCTCTTTCTCATGGTAGACTTGTGCACTTTGACATCAACAGTGGCAAGAGCTACCTGTAGGTCCTGTGATGACATTCTGGGGTTCTTCGAGACTTCTTCCAGCATCTTGCGGTCTGCTCTCGGGCTGATCTTGCTGGGGCGGCCTGGCCTGAACAAGTTGGCAGTTGTTTGGAATCTTCTCCACTTGTAGATGATCTTCCGGACAGTCAAATGATTGATTTCAAATTGTTTGGAGATCTTTGTAAATCCCTTCCCAGTCTCGTAGGCATCTATAACCTTCTTTCTGAAGGCCTCAGAGAGCTCTTTTGATCTAGGCATGGTGATGCCGCACACGTCAACAACAAAGAGCAAACCAAACTAAATGACTGATGTTTAAATAAAACAGGATCCTCCAAGGTCCTCTCTAATGATGTTCTAATCATTTGCACCTGAGCTGGTGCACCTGATTCTAATTTTAGGTATTTGAAGTAGTGATAAATGTAGGGGTGTACTTACTTTTTCCACATGCGAAATTTGCATTTAGGTTTATTTAAATTATACAATGGACTACAAAATCTAAATGTTTCATGATATTTGTCATATTATATCACCTTTATCTATCAATATTGTTGAAATGAAGATCAAATAGCTGTATGTTGAAATATGTTGAAAAAGTCAAAACTGCACATGGGGTGTACTTACTTTTTCACGTGACTGTACGTCCCCTCTACAGTACAAGTGTCACTACTTAAATCTTGTCCCTACAGTCTGCTAAATCCCTAACATTATCCTAGCCCTCCCTCGGATAGCTTCGGTGCCCCGTGGAGGTAACCATTGCTGGCACCCCCATGTGCCTATCACTGCCATCCCCCTAAACTAATGCTCATGGGCCCTGTTATGTGAGGAATGGTCAAACTACCATTCCCCCACGTGGGGTACACTACTCTCATCAGTCCACTACACTCAGGCCTCACCAAGTGGGTGTACATTGTCGTCACGGCACGACCTGGAAGGGCCGAGCGATCCATGCGGGTGGTTGGTCTCCTGTATGGGGTGTCCGTCCGGCATTTTCGATCCAATGGAGGAGGTATGGATGGGCCGAGGTGCAGGGCTCCATCCCTGCATGGCCTTGCGGTCCCACGCACGATGACCCAACCGGCCACGGTCGGAGCACCACACCAGCCAAGGTGCGCGGCTCCGAAATCCCCTACCTCCCCTTGAACCTCGCTGATTGCCTTTGCCGCCATGGCACGGCACCAACCATACAGTGCGGGGGCTGGCACGAATCGTGCACGCCGGTCCTTGTGAAACCGCAGCGGCACCGATCCCCGCCGGTCCCTGCTGCTCACCACTCACCAGGGGCTCACGTCTGCTATCCGTCCCGCTAAACGCTACCCCGGTCGGTGTCGGTGTCGATGCTTGAGCTGCGTCCTCGCTACTCGCGACCCACTCCGCACTCGCACACCCAGGCGCCCCCGCTCCTCTCACACATCCCGTTATCACACTCTCCTGTGCACACCCTTCTCTTACATACTCAGGTGCACACCACCCAGGCGCACTCGTACCTTCCACACACTCCATTACACACTCTTCCCGCACACAGTCCGGTGTGCATTCTTCCTCCACACACTCCTTTACCGCACAACCAGGCGCACACGCGCCCCCCACACACTTTGTTGTGCATTCTCGCTCACACACTTCGGCCATCGCACACTCTTTTTCCACACTCTCGGGTGTGCACTCCTCCTTTTCACCCTCAATCATCGCACACCCTGGCGCACACTTTTCTCGCTCATGCTTCAGCACACACTCTCTCTCATACTTCGTGCCAGTCGCCCTCGTACACCGCACAATGGCCCAACCGCGAACGCCCGGGTCTCGCCTTCCTCCCAAGCGCACCAAAAACCCGTTCGCGCCAAACACATTCGCACCTTTTTTTCCACTCACCTCGGGGTCCTCCTTCCCCGGCAGCACCTGCAAACTTTTAATTTCGTTAGTAAGCACGGCATCATGGT
>NC_136262.1:110336320-110416320 GCF_964187855.1 Myxine glutinosa
GCATAACGGTCCAAAGGAGGGAGAGAAACTTCCTTTGGGTCAAAGTCGAAGTCGTCCGAGGCGATGCTGCTTCCACCGTCGTTATCCATGGACGAATCTTCAAGACAATCAGATTCGGAACTCAGAGTATCTCCAATGTTGAGTTCCTCACCATCCAGGCCCGGGTTTGCAGTTGGGTCCGGAGTTGGGTCGAAATCCAGAGTTGGGTCAGTGACGTTTGAACCACTGTGAGCTTGTGAGACATAAAGGTGAGCTTGTGAAACATAAAGAGGCAAAGCCTGCATTGAGACATAAACATCAGTCGGGGACCCTTGCAAGTGGCCCACATCATCATCGGAATCATCATCCGTAACATTATTCTCAGGTGGCTTAGGCCTGCGGCGTAGGCGGCCAGCAACAGTCATAGCCTTACACATCGAGAAAAAACGAGAGGTCTCCCTTAGGTACTCGTTGGCGTCTGCATGCGACATGTTGGGGTCCAGAGTAATCGGCGTCCTGGCAGCCTGAAATGCTCTGAGGTCCGCAACTGTGTAATCAAAATCATTATCGGTAACATCAACAACGGAAGAACAATCTTCAGAAGCGGAGATCTCATTGTCGCGGCCCAGTGACTCGTTTGGGTCGTCGTTCCAGGATCCGCGATCTGCAGTCACGTCGACGGCCGGAGTGTCATCTGGATCCACGGTCAGCTTGTCGGTCATCACCATGGCCTTTTCTGGTGTCGTCTTCAGTGTCCATCCTGTGGTAAACTTTCTCACACATGCAAGGACTAAAGCCTTGATTAGTACACAACAAACCACAATTCCAAGGACTATTGCCAAGGCGGTCAATATTCACTTCACTATCGTACCTGTCCATCCTTTAAACCAGTCAGTAAGCCACTGGTGGGAGGCTTCCCGATCCATTCGATCCTTTGTCAATATATGAGCACTTTCTCTTAACCTTATAATAGCAGCACTGACCCCCTGTGAAGGATCAGGAATAAAAGTACAACATTTACCCTTAATTATCCCACATACCCCTCCTCGTTCTGCCAGTAGCATATCTAAAGCAAACCTATTTTGCATAACCATTGTACGCAAGTGGACAACCGTGCCCAACATTTCGTCATGTGCTGTAGCAGTGTCGTTGGCCACCCTTTCTAAGATTAACACAATTTTGTCAATGCGGTAACTGTTCATGACCGTCCCAGCCCATGGGAAGAAGAAACTAACGGCTTTCTCCCAATCAGCGCCGTGTAAGGTGGTGGTGTCGTCGTCGTGCCAGTAGGTGCTTCTTTGTGTCCTTATGAGTGCAGTGGTATTATGCAAGTGTTGTCGCAGTTCCATCTCTGGGAAAACTGATCCTAAATAGCAAATTCCTCCCCAATTATCAGGTAAATACGGGTAAGCTTTATTCCCGCATACAAACATGGTCCCGTGCGGAGCCACTAAATGGGTGGACATGCAAGTGAGAAGGCCTGCGATGGTGTTTGTCCCGTTTTCCCCTCTCCATGCCAACTGGAGGTGTGTGAGGTTATGTAATGGCGAGCTTGTAACATTCACTAGCAGCCTGTGTTTCCCTTCCCCAGGGTCCGCAGGGAGGGTATTCTTACACACGGACCTGCCCATCAGTACTTGGCCCTTTCCTTCTAAGCAAAGGACCCCCCTGGTCCGTGTTACCATCGGCATGTTGTGTCCTATCCTTTGGTTGGCGGCTTTTCCTGCCACCTCGTCCGCCCTTGTGTTGCCCCGAGCAACGTCAGTGTCCGCCCTTTGATGGCCGCGACATTTAATCACCGCAATAGCGCGGGGAAGCAAAATGCTTTGGAGTAGCCCTTCCACGCCTACCACGCGCACCACAGATGCCCATATCCACCACAATTTACCTGTACCCTCTGCCTATTTTTAAACTACTATCCACGGGTATTCGTGAAGGGGGTCCATCTTTCCCAACCACTCCCTTCGCACCAGCCACTCCACGTTGTCCATAAACCTCTGAGACACACACAACCTGTCCATTTCACAGTGAGGTAGGGTGCAGATCAATTCTGAAATAACAAAGAGGGTTTTGTCTGAAATTCGTCTCGTGAAAACCCATCCAAGAGTCCAGTGTGACAGACAGACAGACACATAGACACACAGAAAACCCCAGGTACACATTCAAACCAGCTTGTCCCCAGATCCACAAATGTTCACTTTCTCCCATTACAATCCCCTTATTTCATTCCCTGTGCAAATTAAACCGACAGTTAAACCCAAGGTCGCAGCACGAGTCGGGCCTGGTGTGGGAGTGAACCAGATAAGACTTTGGCTGAAATGTACTATTTTTCTGCTGGCCCGACCAAGCCTGTTTATTAGATTAAAGGAAACGCATTTTAAATGCAGTGAATTTTCTTCTAAAAATGGCAAAATGAAATTGGACGTAGCTTTTTAAAGCACTTTTGACAATTTCCACTTTGGACTTTTGGTCCAACCACCACCTTTGGTTTTGGTCAAACTTTTGACTTTGTCCAATTTCCAGCTAACGTTAACCTTTAATTTAAACCAAATTGCAACTGAAGTTGCTTTCCTGAACCCAGGCAGTTACATACATCCCTGCTCACGCCACACAAGATGACAGGTGATCCACTTTCAACAGATACCACACTACACAGAAACCCTTGGCAATGCAACAACCAAACTCCCAAAACAACAACAACAAAACATCCAATCCACCTCAATGGCTCACCTAGCAGCTCATTGTGTCCCTATCTATCTCTTCTTGCATCTACACTGTTCACAGCAAGTCCAATTCATCCATCAAGCCACTCCATATACCCAGAGTATATGTAACAACCACTCAAACTTAATCCAGCTGCACATACCGTTTTCCCAAAAACTCACAGGGCAGTCCAAATCCAGACCAGTCATGCATTTACATGTAAATATTAGGTATAGTATCTAAAATTAAACAAATGGTCGACTTGCGGCTCACAGATGAAAAACTTGTATCTTTAAGATTGATTTAAGCTTCCAACATTTCAAATCGTCACTTGAAACATCAGCTTATATCAAAAATACTTGCTCATTCCTGGAATCGCACGTTCAACCCTTTGTGTCATGACACAATATCTATTTAAATAACTATTTTCCATTTATACATTCATAGAAATGTTAGCGTCGGTCACAATCCACATGGATTGTAGCTGTCAGCGAGCGAGCCATCCATTCCATACAAGTTATTTCACACAACCATTCTCCATACACCTGGGTTTGCACACCTGTGCCCACACACTGACTCCAGGCTTCTTCATTCAATACAATGCACTCACCCACTCTCACAATACTCTGCTCAATAGACAATACTCTTCTACACACATACACAGCATCATTTGATCTAACTACTCCCTTCTGAAACTTGCGCTTTGCAGTCGCCCCTTATATTATTGCGCTCCCCCATCACTACAATCCACCAACGTGCCCCACCACAGGCATCATGCCACCACTCAGCCCCACAGCCACCCATGGCCACTGGAAGCGACACTGACACTCCGACATTGATACTCGCTCCATCCACAACACATATTTACACAACAACATCAACCTCAACTTCAACTCGGAGCACACTGACGTCATCTCCCATTTTCCCCGTCCCATATGCACTAGACTATAGGAATTAAAATTAAAATTGAACATAAATCCACAACAACTTAAATCAACGTAAAACCCAGCGGTTTTATCAACAGCCCAGCCACCATCCTTGTTCGCTCTCCTTCTGTGGAACTGTAACCTTCAACCACACGAGCCCTTTATCACTTTGCACTTCCAACAACCTTCTTCACACTTCCTCCCGAACCCCTTTTGGCATTGGCCAGCATCCCAATGCTCTTAAACAACAGATTCAACAACATCCAATAAGTGAATTCATTTCCCCAGAACTCATTCCCCTGCTCAGGAGCCACTTTGTTGTCTTTTCTCTGCCAGTAATACAAACCGAAGCACACCTTTGTCTGCACATGTACTTTAACCATGATTATATGAGACCCAACACCAGGACTGCTCCCTGGAGCTGTCATAACTCGCCTTCACACCCCATCCAACCACATATCTCACTCAACCTTGCCAAAATCCAATCTATTTACCTTTGTTGCACACAACATCTGTCCCCAATATATCCTCAACTTAATGGCCTCACAATCCACAGCACTCTACGCAACTAAAACCATTTGATGAACCACACAAGGTGCCAGTCACACCTCAACCATGTCGACAGCGACATAGCCTGTCATCCTCCCAAGTCAAATCCCAAAGCAAATTAAAACAGATGACATCTTAGAAAATACAACTTGCCTC
Organism: Myxine glutinosa; assembly: GCF_964187855.1. Taxonomy (NCBI): domain Eukaryota; kingdom Metazoa; phylum Chordata; class Myxini; order Myxiniformes; family Myxinidae; genus Myxine; species Myxine glutinosa. The sequence continues at coordinate 110,340,634 of NC_136262.1, forward strand.
TGCAAGAGTTCCACCTCCGAACAGATAAACGACAATCAGACTCCATTTTACAAATGCACACACCCGATGTACCGAAACAACAACCAGCTGGTCCGTCCAGGAACTCCCCGCAAACACAAGCCACCTCCAATGATCTTCAATTGAAGTGCGGAGCGAATGCTCACCTCAAACCCCACAGCCTTTCTGGGGAGGCGTGCTCTACCATGCAGCACCCTCTTCAAACTATGTCCTTTTACGAGCATGCCTACTCCACCAAGCACCTCGGTACACACGTTTCTGCAGCCTTATTCACATAGTACATACGCACCCTTTCAAATGTACCCGACAACCTCGGTCTTGGGGGAGACGGTCGCAATGCGTGGCATTCCCCTCACATCACCTCCGCCGCCCTCGTTCCCCAGTCCACACAACAGCAGCCCCCAGTGCCCATCAAAAGTGCCCACTCCACAACCCACAATTTTCTCAGGGTACACACCTGTCTTTACTGTCGAAATCCATGTTTCAGAAATATAACTCCATGGCCTGCTAGACAGCCAGACAGACACAACAATGAAACTATAACCTCCATTCTCCTTCCATGGTGAGTTTGTAACCCCAATTTGTCTTGTCAATTTGTTCCATATTATTCCCATATTTTCCTATTCCCCTTCCAATGGAACGTAAATCATGGAAGTAAGTTACCAAAAGAACTCCCCTCCAGGCCAAAGGTGTGTATTTCACACCTCTACAGCATTTCACACCATGACATAATTTTAATCCTTCTCATTACACAGCTCATTGGCTCCCATGTCCTGTCAAGCAATGTGCAGCTTCACAATGTGCTACATCCTTCGGATGGACGTTAAAATCGACATTCCCGGCATGGATTTCAATATTTATCCAATAGCCAATGTTAAATTCAATCCCACCTGCCCAATAGCTATTATGAATCCCAATATCCCAATATAAATTGTTTCAACTCGACTTTCAACCAATTTTACCACCAACAAACCACCATTAACCTACCTCCCCCTGTTATTTATTTATTTTTCGTAAATAAACAAATAAACAAGAAAATAACCTAGTCTGTTTATTGAAAATAAAAAGTTCCCATATGTCTTTCCCCGTAACACTCACCACGGGTGTGCACTCCCGCAAATACCCCCACTCGCGTGCTCCGATGTGCCCCCTCGCACACTTGCCACAACATAAAACTCCCATTTACTGGATTAAACCTTGGCCCTCCGTGGAATCGCACCACAGACTTACGATCAGACAAACAGGCAGACACGTCTTTCCTACATGACATCATACTGTTACAGATCGCGGATTAAGATGTTATTTTACCGAGCGGTTGGTATTACCGCGACCGAACAGTTACTCCCCGATTAGAACCCGATTCCACCCGACGTTGACCAGATCGCACCACAGATATTCAATCGGGAAACCTCTAAAAGTCTAAAGCGACCGAAAGAGAATGAAAAGAGAAGAAGACAGAGTACGGAGGAAGAACAGATGAAGAGTTCAGATGCAAAAACAGATATATCCATTTTTGCTGAAATGAGAAAATCAAGATTTTCTGATGTGCATTCCAGGTGAAACCCATCAAAATGACATGGGCTGTATCTTAAAATACGTGGACGCGATCGGGTTTTGGGAGAAAATGATTTGCCTACTGAAACGGAGGTATTGAAACATATACTTCGGTAAACATAGTTCAGTTTCATCAAAAATGGCGTTTATCGGTTTTTGCGCCTGAACTCTTCAGATTTATTATACACACACAAGCAAAAAAGAAAGAGCGACCAAAATTATTTACAGCAATGGATGGAAGAAGCAGTCACACAGTGCATCGTTAGCTTAAACTATTCATTTTACTTAACCCCAAGACAACGAGTAGGACAGACGACGTTCACACTTACACGGGGGATATTGCAGGCAGGTAGGGCTTGAGGTGGATTGCTGGAGAGGGAGGCAGGGTCGGAGGCAGCAGCTCTCAATTCCTCGCGGTTTTGGCGGGAAAACCCTCCGTCGCGTATCCGCTGCCGATGCTGTAGACGTCACGCGCTGGCTCGGTCACACCTGCTCCTCTCCTTCTGGTGGAGCCGTCTCCCTCCTCTCAGCGCGTCTCTCCAAAGCTGGTTTCCTCTCCTCTTTGGCTTGGAGCGTCTCGCATCTCACCGCCCACAGCTCAGCTCACAGCTCCTTTCGTATGTCACCTCTTCGCTCATCTCTCATCTCATCTGGTGAAGCAGTCCCTTACAGTCGCTTTTATCACTCGGGGCGGAATCAAGCCGCCGGCTGCGAGGGCACGCCTACCGGGTCGCTAACCGCGGTGCTGGTTGGCCAAGTGGGGTTGGCTCACTCCTCCCCTCTATGACGAGGTGGAGACACGCCTTTCTTCTCCGAGATTAGCACATGGGCAATGGCGGCTTGCGGGATTGAACACCACTCGCACCGCTTTTGAAAGGAACTTTGGAGAGCGGAGATGATTGGGGAAATTGGAAGGGCCTACGCTTATTTCGTTTGATACAATGCAGAGTCAATCTAGTGGGAAACACATATTTAGCCTACATGGAATAAGGAAATACACTATTTAAAAAGATATATCGTGGCCTGCGTGTAAGTTTCATGGAATTAACTAGGAGGACGGCTGCGACCATTATTTACATTACGAGGGTGTTACACATAACAAAACCATACTTTTCACATTCGTTACACTTCCTCCAAAATTGTTACTCTTCTCAAAAACCGTTACACTTCTCAAATTCGTTACACTTCTCAAAACCGTTACAATACATTGGGACCTTGTCAGTCGGATCACAGGCCACAGGAGAAATATTCTATTTTTAGCTTACAAAAACCTCCAACCTACTCTCCAACACCTTCAGGTTGTAGAAAATATCCGAGTAAGTTTCTAAATATCCTTAACTATTTCTAAGCTTTCTATGCAACCTTTTAAAACTCACAATAGTTCAATTTTAGCAAGATTTTCTTTACTATTTTCCCACGTCATTCATGCCTAATACACCTCACACATCCATACATACAGCACAAGTAGCCAATACCAATCGACATTGCATAATTCTGCAGGCAATACAAGAAACCCTTTCATACGTCAATGACACACACACACAATGGACACAAATACATACTTCAATGACAGACATCCATATATACATTTATTCATTCATTCATATACCAATGCGTCTCTCAGACGTCGCGCGAACACCGGATCGACTCCAACCATGCACCTCCAACAGCCACTCCCCTGCCAACCTAGGCAACGCATTTTGAATCATGCGTTTCCCTATACATTCTCCATACCACGTGACTGACAAACCGGCTCGCATTTCAAACCACTGCGCACATTCAGTGGTGTTAACAGTCGCAAAAATTCACAGCACAACGACCTGAGTGGGTCGTGTACAACGCCTTATGTCTCAATCATTCAAAAGAAAGGGGATTCTTAGACCGGGGTGGAAAGGGTGAGTTGGGGTGAAAAGGGTGGGGCAGGGAGGGTGGTGTTGCCTGGAACCCCGGGACAGAGCTCAGGGCTGGGAGGGTAGGGGTTTGGTATCTGCCTGACCCTCCCACGGGGACTTGACTTTCAACGAGCGGCATCAGTCACTCGCCGGTCTACCTACCTATGTCCTCAATCGTTTACCTGCTACCTCAGGCCTTTAAGAGGCCCGCCCGCCTCCTCTTTCTGAGAGGCTCGTCTGCCTTCACAGCTGTCTAACCTAACTCCTGAGAGGCTCGCCCGCCTTCACAGCTGTCTAACCTAACTTTGCACCTCCAAAAATGAAATCATATGGTGAGTTAGATTGGAGATAAAGGCGTGAGAAAGACTCAATGGCCTTGAAGTTACAGGCATTTGAGAATTCATTTCGTTCTATAAACGGCAACTTTCATTGGATTTTCTTCCCGTTTTTTTTCAACCGAGTCTAAAACTATGTTAGCGACTGTGAAAAATGAAATGATATATCGAATTTGAGTTGAAATAAACCTGTGTGAGAGAGAAAGACAGCACGGGCCTAACTAAACAGGCCTCAAAGCTATTCGAGTTAATAAAATGGTGGATATTTGTTTACATGAAGCCTTTCCAAGAATGGGTGGAGCTATGGGTGGAGCTACTCTGCAAACGGAGTAAGCCACACCCCGGACAGACAGACAGATAGACAGACAGAATCACCTTCGCCTGTTATAATATAGATATTGGGAAGAGAACATGGAGGAGATGCATGAGAGGAAGAGAGGAAAGTACAGTGAGCTGGAGGCAGAGTGTCGGGAGAAGGGTTGGCGAGTTTCTCATCAGCCATTTGAGGTGGGGTGTCGAGGGTATATTGGCAAACCCTTTTCTGCATTTCTTGTCTTGCTTTGAGTGTGTGGGACAGAAAGAAGGAGGATGTAAGACTAGTTCTCAGCCATACAGTATATAAATATATAACTACCCGTCTTCTACAAGATTCTTATAAACCGTAGTGCAGTATCATTCAGATTTATAATCAAAGAATTATTCTTGAAGTATTTCTACAATCACATCTAAATTGCAGCGCTTCATTCATGAGCAATACATTGAAAATTTCACTGAATGGTTTGTCTTCGTCTTGATTCGTCAGGAATTAAACAATTAGTGGGAAGAGACCATCATTGGAGGTTTGCCATTGCTTTTTGTAGGATTTTAACAGCATCACCACCTTACACTTGGCGATCCTGAGAAATAATGAGGTGAGAAACAAATTTGAAAGAGGATGCCGGTGATAGCTCGCCTTCTCTTAACGAATAACACCATGAAATCTTAATATCAGCTGGGAGTCTCTTCAGAGGCTTCCACACGTCATAATTATCAAACGTCATCATTATTATTTTTTTCTCCACCAATTTATCCCGAGATGACGCTCAATAAATTTCATCTTAGATCGGATGAAGTTTTGTACTTGTCAAATTATGACGTCATAATGAAGGTATCTATGCCATCATCATTGTACACCGCACCTTTCCTATGCCAACTCCAGGCGCTGCAAAACGTCATTGCCGGGCACCGAATGGGGCTCGGCAGTGATGCACGCTGAAAGGGAGTACTCAGTTTTCACTCTGGTTGTTTTGTTTGTTTTCATGTTTGTTTTCTTGTTTGTTTGTTTGTTGTACACCGCACCTTTCCTATGCCATCTCCAGGCATTGCAAATCGTCATTGGCGATATCTCAGCCATCCTTTGAGCTAGGAAGCTGAAATTTCGGGCACAATAGTGAGCAAGTCCTTTTCAAAAACAGTATTTTTTGTTTTTTGATTAATCAATTAATTGAGGAGTTATTTAATTATTAGCGATTAATTAAGTACTTATTTAATTAATCAAATTTCCTTTCTCTTCTGACCATTAACTCAGGCACCTTTTGAGTTAGGAAGCTGATATTTGGACATGCCAATGACCAGGTGATTTGGCTGCAAAGGCTATTTTTGATTTATTGATTAATCAATTAATCAATTAATCGATTACTTATTTAAATATTCGATTAATTACTAAAAAAACTAAAAAAAAACAGTTACAGATTCTGATGAAATGGTGGTGGTTTTTGTGTTCTCTGACCCAATTGATTAATAATTTCATTTTTTAAGGATTATTATTTATTTATTTTCTTTATTAATCATTTATTTATTTTCTTTCTCATTTGGCCAATATCTCAGGCACCTTTTGAACTCGGAAGCCAATATTTGGACATGAGTGACCAAGTGATGTGGCTATCAAGGATATTTTTGATTTATTGATTCATCATTTAATCGATTAATTATTTATTAATTAATTGATTAATTATTTGTTGATTAATCAATTAATTATTTAATTTTTTATTCATGACTTATTTAATTAAATTTCTAAAAGATACATCTTCGGATGAAGCACTAGTGGTTTAGTTATGCTATTAGCCAATTGATTAAGAAAATATTTTGTGATAATCTTTTAATGATTTTAATTATACAATTAATCAATCAATCATTGTACACCTCTCCCTCCCAATGCAGTCTCTATGAGCTGCACTGCGGTATTGCCAGGCGCCAGAGGTGTTCCGGCAATGCCGCGCTGTAGGATATTTAATTATTTGGCATGGGGGCGGTGTACTTTGAATGTATCTGTACTTGTTGTACACCGCACCTTTCCTATGCCATCCCCAGGTGCTGCATAACATCATTGCCGGGCACCGAAGGGGGCTCGGCAATGACGCACGCTGAAAGGGAGTATGTACTCAGTTTTCACTCTGGTTGTTTGTTTTCTTGCTTTCTTGTTTGTTTGTTTGGTTGTTTGTCCGGGCGATATCTCAGCCATCCTTTGAGCTAGGAAACTGAAATTTCGGCAAAATAGTGAGCAAGTCCTTTGTCAAAAACAGTATTTTTTGTTTTTTGATTAATAAATTAATTGAGGAGTTATTTAATTATTAGCGATTAATTAAGTACTTATTTAATTAATTAAATTTCCTTTCTCTTCTGACCATTAACTCGGGCACCTTTTGAGTTAGGAAGCTGATATTTGGACATATCAATGACCAGGTGATTTGGCTGCAAAGGCTATTTTTGATTTATTAATTAATGAATTAATCGATTAATTATTTAATTATTCGATTAATGACAAAAAAAATTTTTTTTTTTAGTTACAGATTCTGATGAAATGGTGGTGGTTTATGTGTTCTATGACCGAATTTATTAATAATTTAATTTTTTCATGATTATTATTTCTTTATTTTCACTATTAATCATATATTTATTTTCTTTCTCATTTGGCCAATATCTCAGGAACCTTTTGAGCTGGGAAGCTAATATTTGGACATGACAGTGACCAAGTGATGTGGCTATCAAGGATATTTTTGATTTATTGATTAATCTTTTCATCGATTAATTATTTATTGATTAATCAATTAATTGTTTAATTTTTTATTCACGACTTATTTCATTAAATTTCTAAAAGATACATCTTCGGATGAAGCACGAGTGGTTTAGTTATGCTATTAGCCAATTGATAAAGAAAATATTTTGTGATAATGTTTTAATGATTTTAATTATACAATTAATCAATCAATCATTGTACACCTCTCCCTCCCAATGCAGTCTCTATGAGTATATATATATTTTTTTTTTTTTTTTTTTTTTGTATACTGAATCGAGGCTCGTGAAAGAGCTAACATTAACTTCACAAACAAATCGACCAGACAAACAAAATACACAAAAAGAGGGAGCGGAAGACAAGATGGGGAGAAAAGGGGAAGCACACACACACAACATCCGAGAGCAGGGAGATGTGTGGAAGGGAGAGGGCCCGGGGGGAGGAGGCGTGGGAAGGGGGGGGGAGGGAGAAGTATAAAGCACAAGGACACCAAGGACTTCCAGGACAAAAGTTGGTATTTCAAAAAGTGGAATTGGGGTGAAATTAGCGGGGGTAGAAAAGATCAAGGTTTTGGATGGGGGAAGATAAGAGATGGTGGTGAACAGCTGTTTTAAAGACTTGGAGGGTGGAGTGGGATTGAAGAGAGTGAGGGAGTTTGTTTCAGAGGCGGGAGAAAAGAGGAATGAAGGAGTGAAGGTGAGCAGAGAGTCTTGATTTTGGCAGTTTAACCAAAAGAGGGTTGCAGGCAGATCTTGTGCGACCTGTAGGAATATTTGCGGGACAGAGCCCAGAGAGAGCTGGGGGGGGCAAGGCCAGAGAGGAGTCGGTAGAAGACGGAAAGACCATCAACCTGCCTGCGGTGAGTGAGTGAGAGGCCCTTGGAGTTAGCTTCATCGTGGGAGATTCCAATGATTCTGAATGCTTTGGTTTCAACAGCGTGAAGGCGAGCTAGGTGTGAGGCAGGAGCACCAGCCCAGAGGGGAGAGCAGTATTCCATTGAGCTGCGGATGAAAGCCTTGTATGTGGTGAGGAGCTCAGGTGTGCCAAGGAAGGACTTCGCACGACGGAGGATGCCCAGTCGGCGACTGGCTTTGGAGGCCAGATTTGAAATGTGGTTTTCCCAGGAAAGATCATGGCAGATACTGAGACCCAAAAGCTTGAGTGACAGAACTTCTTGGAGAGGATTATTCAGAAAGTGGATGGGAGGGTTGTCCAGTCGGTCTTTTCGGAGAGACATCGTAAGAGTGTGAGATTTGTCAGGATTGAAAGACATGTTCCACTTGTTTGCCCAGTCTGTGATTTTGTCAAGGTCTGCAGAGAGTGAGGAGGCTGCAGACTGCCGATCTGAGGGATGAAGAATGGAGCGACAGAGAGTAGAGTCGTCAGCAAAGAGATAGAGAGGATTTTCAAGAGAGTCAGAGAGATCATTGATGAAGACCAGAAAAAGCACAGGGCCCAGAACACTGCCTTGGGGAACTCCAGCCTGAACAGGAAGAGGAGATGAGAGAAACCCATTCAGGGCCACACGTTGACTACGACTAGAGAGGAAGTCCGCCAGCCATGCGTGGAGATTTCCATGGATACCGTGAGCTGCACTGCGGTATTGACGGGCGCCGGAGGCGCCTCGGCAATGCCGTGCTGTAGGATATTTAATTATTTGGCATGGGGGCGGTGTACTTTGAATGTATCTGTACTTGTTTTCTTGGTTGTTTGTTTGTCCAGGCGATATCTCAGCCATCCTTTGAGCTAGGAAGCTGAAATTTCGGCACAATCGTGAGCAAGTACTTTGTCAAAAACGCTATTTTTTGTTTTTTGATTAATCAAAATGTTTTAGTTATTTTGATGAGATATTTAGATGAGTTAAAAAAAATTGATGAGTTATTTAATTATTAGCGATTAATTAAGTACTTATACATTTCCTTTCTCCTCTGGCCATTATCTGAGGCACCTTTTGAGTTAAGAAGCTGATATTTGGACATGCCAATGACAAAGTGATTTGGCTGCAAAGGCTATTTTTTATTTATTGATTAATCAATTAATCAATTAATCGATTAATTATTTAATTATTCGATTAATGACGATTTTTTTTTTTTTTAGTTACAGATTCTGATGAAATGGTGGTGGTTTATGTGTTATATTAGCGAATTGATTAATAATTTATTTTTTTGATGATTATTATTTATTTATTTTCATTATTAATTATTTATTTATTTTCTTTCTCATCTGGCCAATATCACAGGCACCTTTTGAGCTAGGAAGCTAATATTTGGACATGACAGTGACCAAGTGATGTGGCTACAAAGGATATTTTTGATTTATTGATTAATCACTTAATCGATTCATTATTTATTGATTGATCAATTAATTATTTACTTTTTTTAATTAATGACTTATTTAATTAAATTTCTAAAAGATACATCTTCGGACGAAGCACTGGTGGTTTAGTTATGCTATTAGCCAATTGATTAAGAAAATATTTTATGATAATCTTTTCTTGATTTTAATTATGCAATTAATCAATCAATTATTGTGTATCTCTCCCTCCAAATACAGTCTATGAGCTGCACGGCGGTATTGCCGGGTGCTGGAGGCGCCCCGGCAATGCCGCGCTGGAGGATATTTAATTATTTGGCATCGGGGCGGTGTACTTTGAATGTATCTGTACTTGTTAACATATTTTATTCCCCATGGAGAGTTATTTACAATGAGCAATGTGTCAATTCTTTCTATTCAGCGCTTTCGGAGATATGGAGGTGCAAAGTTTATCGTTTTTTCAAGATGGCGCCTGTACCACGTGACTTATGACGTCATACTTTCATTTTCAAATCTGTCGGTGGAGGTGCACCTATGGTGAAAATTTCCTATTAATCGGACCTACGGTTGCAGAGAAAATCATATATTTATTCTTTGCAGACAAACAAACAGACAGACAGACAAACGGGCTCAAATGCAATCAATACGGTACCATCTTCTCTGGCGTGTGTAATGACGTAAAAGTCCACGACGCCGTAGAAGGGAAAATAACAGAACTGGAGCGAAATGTCACTGCACATCATAGTGGGGGGGCCAATGTAGCAGATTGAAATGCCCGGTGAAATTGCTTGTTAATTTTTGGACACTGGTTGGGCTGTCTTTAGGGATGATATAAGTTCTAGAAAAAATATGTCTCCAATTGTTTCAAGTTCTTTATGGCGGCCATTTTGGATTTTCAAAATGGCGGATGTCGAAAACGTAAAATTCCATTATCTTGGCTTCTAAATGACCTAGAGTTTCGATTCTGGTGTCCAGTTGTACATTTTTGGGGATAGAGAATTGAATGAAACCTTCTTTAATAACCTACAAGGGATAAAAATAGGTTTTTATGGCACAGCCGAACCAGTGTCCAAAATCTAACTTAATGCACATCTATCTTAATTGTTATTTGTTATTTGTATGTTCCAGATTCGTGACCCTGAGCTATGATGGAGCCAAAAAGCAAGAAAACCAAGAAAGAAACTGATTTCACACTTTGCATTCAGTGCCAGGATCCCCAAGGTGCACTAGTGACTGAGCCAGCACTGGGCTCATATGCAAAGTTTCTCCAGTTCATCCAGGAGAGGGCACGATATGGTGATGCCGACTTCAAACAGATCAGCGAACGATTAAGCTGTTTCACTGCCACTGACTTGAGGAACAATAAAGCAAAGTGGCACCGGGCATGTTATGGATCTACATGCAACACTGCTCACCTGGAGCGTGCTAGAGTTCGCCACCAGAAAGCCTGCGAACATGGCGACACCCAGCATCTTCATAAGAGGTGTGGACGTCCTTCTTCTGCACCTGCCGCTGCAAGTACCTCAGGTTCTACGCAAGACGAGACTCTTCGCTTCACACGTTCATCATCAACTCCATTCAACAGAGACCTTTGTTTCTTCTGTCAAGAGGTCACTAAGGAAAGTGTACATGTTGTATGCACGTTCAACGCAGGTAAACAGCTGAAGAAAGCTGTTGAAGAAGGCAGCAACCACAAGTGGAAAGTTCAGCTGAGTGCTGCCATCAGTGCACATGATGCTCATGCGATCGACGTCAAGTATCATCTCCCATGCTGGGTGCAGAATGTCCAACGTGCTCCCAAGAGTGGGACATCAAGTGATGACAAAGAACACATACTGCAAGAAACTAATGTTATCAAAATAGCCGCAGACATTGAGTTTGTCAGCCTTGTTCGCTCTCTACTCCAAGCTGGTGAAATTCTCAACATGTCTGACCTGAAGTCGGTTTACTCCAGGATTCTTGACAATAATGGTGTGCACAATGTCCCATCACCTACTACCCAAGGCATGAAGGAGAAAATCAACTCTCACATTGATGACGTTCACTTCATGAAACCAAAACGTCGAAACGAGTCAGACTGTGTATTCTCCACTGCCGTGCGTGATGCAGCTGTCGAAGATGCAATGACGAAGACAAATGAAAAAAACATCGAACAACTGTTTGAGAGTGCCTCTGTTCTCCGCAGTGCCATTGCTTGTCAGAACAAGCACCCATGGCAATTTGAAGGAGAAATGAACACTGATGATGCTGAAAAGCATGTACCCAAAGTACTCTATGCTTTCCTCCGCTGGCTACTGGAAGGACCAGCCACGAGCATTGAGCCAGAGACTATGCGCTCAGCCACTATTCATCGAGATGTTATAACCATCAGTCAGAACATCATGTACGGCTACAAGTCAAAACGCCAAGTCACGTACAAGCCCAAAGAGCCAGATGCACCATTCCGCCATCGCTTAGAATGGCCACAGCAGCTTGCCGTTGCCATTGTAGTCCATCAGTCCACCAGAAACAAGAAGCTTCTGGATTTCCTGCATGGGTTCGGTCTGTCTGTTGATTATAGTCGGATCTTGCGGTTGGAGACACAGCTGGCCAACTCAGTCATAGAGTCTACGACAGAACAGGGTGTATACTTTCCAAGAACCATGCGCATAGGGACGTTTGTCTTCTTTGCAGTGGACAACAGTGACTTCAATGAAGACACACCTGATGGGAAGCGGACACTCCATGCTACAGCCTGGGCACTCTACCAACGACGGGAACATGCACCCTCCACAGATGAACATAGAACACTGACACTACATGACCGAAAGGCCAGACACCGCTCACTCAAGGTTCTGACTGCTCCAGACTTTGTTCCTTGCCAAGCACCAAACAAACAATCTGCCACAGGTACCACGTATAGCTTCAAGACACGGTCAAACCCAGATGTCACCAAGCCGTACTCTGCGACGGACACAGTGTGGCTACTTTCACGCACAATCATGCGAACAGCTGAAGCTGAGGACGTACAAGACGACATCATCCCACCAGATGACCAGCTGCAAGCTGCAGAACCCCAGCATGCTGACCCTGTTGGGTCACTCGTCCACGATCCAAAACAACCACCTGGCAGTAGGATCAAGCATCACGATATCCCAACTTGGACAGCCTACAACTCACTGCTCTCCTCTTCGAAGCCTCTGACAGAGGTCAACGCCCTGCCATTGGTAGCAGCACCAGCCCATGAATGGCAAACACTGATAACAGTCTTGAAACAGACACAGCAAATCAACTGCATGGTCATGGGTCCCGATAGGAAGACAGTGATCACCTTAGACATGGCCCTGTATGAGCGAGCCAAACAGCTGGAGATGACCAGAGATGACTGCAAAGGCAAGTGGGTACTGCGACTAGGGGAGATGCACACTGTGATGGCTGCACTGAGGGCTGCTGGGAATGCCATAGAGGACAGTGGTCTTGACGAGGCTTGGTCTGAGGCTGATATCTATGGCCCAACAACGACCAGACAAATACTGGAAGCCAAGCACATGAAGAGGGCTTTGGAGGCCCACATCACCACTGTCCAAGCCCTCTTCGACCTCTATGTGGACGAATTCTTCCAAGAGCATCCCCATCTGAGGGGCCCATGTACCCAGTCAGCACAACAGGTTGCCCAGAGCTGTCATCTACACAACCGAGAGGAGATGACAAGCGCGCAGAACAACATGCTAGCTGTCCTCGAGTCAAACGAAGTCCTGGAGGCCATGGCAAAGTTTGATGAGAGGAAAGAAGCCAAGAGTCCACTGTTCAAGTTTGTGCGACGCTACATGCGGATGATAATGCTGATATACACATTCATCCGTGCCACCCGTGATGGACAATTTGAGCTTCACCTGTCTTCACTGGATGAGATGTGCATATACTTCTTTGCACATGACAAACAGAAATATGCCAGGCTGACTCCCCGGTACCTTGCAGAGATGAAGGCCCTGAAGATGACAGATCCAGGGATCTACCAAGAGTTCATGGATGGGAACTTCAGTGTCCATAAGAATGAAATCCCCTTCTGTGCTGTAGGTGTGGACCATGCACTGGAGCACATCAACAGGATCATGAAGGTGACAGGGGGTATTGTGGGCATTACCCAGAATGCCAGTGCCCGCGAAAGGTTCTTTCTGACAGCACCAGAGCTGAGTAGGCTTGCTGAAGAAGCCCGTCAGATGGCTGGCTCACAATCAGCTACACGCAAGGAGCACCACGACCTATCAACCACAGTCTGGGCTCGGCAGGAAGACAGCATTCGTCGACTGAAGAATGTGATCAGAGAGTCCATGAATCCCATGACGCATGAGGGTGAAGACCTGACGACTATCATCACCAAGGTGGTGATGCCAGCTGAAGTACAGAAGGATGTCTGCAACCAAGATGAGATTGGTCAGAAAGCGTATAACACGTTTGTTGCAGAGCGCATCAACACAAATGAAATCAACCTTTGGGCCAGAATGGGAAAGGTCAAACTGAAGATGTGGAAGAGTGCCAGGAAAGCTGTGAAGCACAAACTGGCAGACAAGGTTGTAGAGCTGAAAGACGACAGGTCACTGTTTGCGCGCATGCTGATCGTGGCCCGCTCACGACCAGAGATCAACTTGAAGGATGCCATAGGTCAATATGAATTCACCGCGCTTCCACGAACCCTCTTTGCAATGGCTGGGACACTACTACCATGCACAGACAAAAGCAAGCTCATGGGCATCCTAGAAGATCTACCCAAGAAGTCAACTGGCACTGGTCAGCAGCCAGACGACGACAATCCTGAACATACTCCACCCCCTCCCAAGAAGGTGACTGTCATAGACGGCATGGCATTAGTGCAAGCAATGGGTAAGCCACAATGGGTCAAAACATGTGCCCAGTGGGCTGGCCATTTCAATGCAACACTGGACTGCAAGACCAACGGGTATGATGAAGTCCACCTCGTGTTTGACCGATATGATCTGCCAAATTCACTGAAAGAGGCCACACGGGAGAGGCGCCAAGGTGGCAAGCCGCCCACTGCTTACCACGTTCAAGACAGCACCCCGATTGGGAAACTGACAGCAAAACAGTTCCTGTCGCACACCAACACCAAAGATGAGCTAACTGTCTATCTGGCAAAGAAAGCTCTGTGTCACTTTGAGGGGACTACCAAGGTCTTCATCGTCACTTCAAGGCAGGATGTCTTCTCCAACTGCATGGATGTACAGCATCTCCGTAGCTCCCAGGAGGAGGCTGATACGAGGATCTTTCTTCACAGTCTAGATGCCGTCCGAAGAGGTGCAACACAGCTGTACATTCAGTCACCTGATACTGATGTATTCATCCTAGCACTCCACCGGTACCATGAACTATGCAAAGACACATACTTCATCACGGGTGTGGGGAACAAGAAGAGGCAAATCTCACTGGAACCAATAGTACATGAACTTGGTGTCAGGAAGGCTGCAGCCCTACCAGGATTCCATGCATTCACGGGAGCAGACCAGACTGGTCGGTTTGCCGGCAAGGGAAAGCTCACATGTTGGCAAGCCCTCAATAGGTGCTCTGTTGAGGTGGTATCTGCGTTTCATGACCTTGGGGCCTCTGAGGAGCTGAGAGCTGACACAGAAAGTGACATTGAGGCATTTGTATGCCAGCTGTATGAGCCTCGTACTACAGTTGTGGATGTGGGCAAGCTGAGGTGGAGACTGTTTACCAAGAAACAGCTAGAGGCACAGAAGCTGCCACCAACACGGGGAGCTTTACATGAAGCCATTGCTCGTGCACATTTCCAGGCCATGGTGTGGCATCAGGCTGATGTACCGGACCCCCAGCTTCCACAACCAACAGAACATGGATGGAGAGCAGAAGGAGATCAGCTGGTGCCCATCACAACCAAGGACCCTCCAGCCCCAGCTGCCATCACACATCTAATCAAATGTAACTGCAAGAAGACCCAATGCATGTCTCACTGCTCATGCAGGTCTCAGCATCTCAACTGTTCTGAGATGTGTATGTGTGGGGCAGATGAAGAGGTGTGTGGTAACACGGGTCAGGAGCGCCCCATGGGAATCGATAACACTGATGATGAGGAGGATGGAGATCCTTCAATGTAACAATGAACACTGCCAACTAAAAATATTGCACAAAGACATTATAAGTGTACATTTGAACACTAAAGTCCAGCCTTTATGTGATTTAGAAGTGAAAATGATGGAAAAAAATATATATATGTGTTGGCATAAGTGCGTGAAAATCCAAGATGGCTGCCATAAGAACCCTTTTGATCATATGTAGGTGTATAAATGTGTGTTTATTGGATTAAGTATCCGCAAATATGTACATTTGGACACCAAAATTAACACTCTAGGTCATTTAGAAGCCAAGATAATGACAATTTCGGTGTTCAACAAACGCCATTTTGATAATCCAAAATGGCCGCTATAAAGAACTTGAAAAAAATGGAGACATATTTTTTCTACAACTTCTATCATCCCTAAAGACAACCCAACCAGTGTCCACAAATTAACATTTGAATTCAACGGGAAAACATTGGCCCCCCCACTATCATCAGTTTGAAATTAAAACTTCTTTGGGTGTCATCCAAATACTATGTTATTCTACCTGTTAACCAAACATGTTAACATACATCGCTGCTGCATGGGAGTTCAGCACAAATCATTTTATTTCGCTCATTGTATTGTTTTTATTCTTTATGCTCTTGTAACGTTAAAAGTCCGTATCAGTTGCATTTATCGTGACTATAGTTTAATTTATATCGATTTAACAGTATTTGTTACATTGATCTGTGAATACATTCCTGTGGGTGTAGTTGGGTGCAGTGCCTTCGGCGAAGACGTTCTTTTTCTGACAGATTGAGCAAAATGTATTTGTTTTGTGTCCATGTTTAATGGGTGTGCATTGTTTGTATATTGAAATTACATTGTATCTTTAAAAAAAACGAGTCAATGATGACATAACAAGGATATTCATTCACATCACACTGACATCACCGAGGCCGACGACTGCGGGTGGGGCAGCAATATGGCGCCGGTGGGAGAGAAGGTGTCCGAGCAAGCTCGGCCCGAAGATGACGGGCAAAATCTCTGGTAATAAAATGGGTCATTCAGGGTGATGAGGGTGTTTTTAACCGACAATTGCTTTTCCATATTAAAAATGGCGGATTCGGTTTCCTGAGCTTTAGTATTATTATTCCTTCTTTTTGTTTTCTTTTCTTCCCCCTGCGCGCGTTTCGCTCCGGCTCTCTTCATTTGATGCTTATCTATAGGCCTATGCACCGTTCTCTCCATCCTCCCGGTGAACCGAAACACTCATGGAGCCGTCATTGTTCGTCTTCACCCGCCGCCTCTCCCCAATGTCGCTGTTCGTTACGCCCGTTGACGTTTTGATGCCCTGTTTCTTCGGCAGGTTGTCCATCCTCAGCGAGGTCTCGACCCGCTCCAGCTCCAAACTTCCATCGGGAAAGACGATGCTTGTTCTCGGTGAGCGGTGATTTTTGTCTGACGCAGTTTGTCCCGAGCTGTCTGCGATGTCGGACTTTGGTACCTGTGCCCCTTCGGTGATAATGCTCCATCAAGATGTCAGCTGAGTGTAAGCAAACTATGCAAAATGGAAAAATGCCTGGCTTGGTGGCCTAGAGGTGTGCGCATTCGCCTCTTGGCTGTCGAGCCTGGGTTCGAATCCCGACCCAGGTATAAACTTCCATCCAGGTGTTCCACGGGCAGGTGATTCGTCAATGTGTGCGTCGTCCCTCGGATGGACGTTAAACTAGGCCCTCCGTCTGCCAGTGCCAATGGTAGTTGGTGGACGTTAAAGGTCCCACGGTGTCCTTTGCGAAGAGTAGGTGAGTTATCGCCGGCACCATGTCCAAATTCCTACTCTAACCTACAAGGGGGCACCGCATCAGCGCACAACTGCAAACTCGGGCTGCACATGAAATGAATGAATGAATGAACCTCCCTGCTGTTAATTTGCTTGTTGTCTTTCCTGGATCATCTTCCATGAGCACCATACAAGGAAAAATAAAAGTATGGAATGTTAATGCGATGCAAAGACTTTTTACCTGGTTTTATTTTATTGCAGGTGAGGATGGTTCGGGGAAGACCTCCCTGATAGCTAAACTGCAGGGTGCAGATGATGCCAAGAAGGGCCGAGGACTCGAGTACCTTTATCTAAACGTTCACGATGAAGACCGTGATGGTGAGAATGCGGTCGTTTTAATGGCGTATCTCGATGAAGGACGTTGTCCTCTAGGTGGTCCCCTATCTGCAGGCCTAACGGCCGACCATCCGAATACCTGCATGAGTTCAGCAGAGTGTCGATGTGTTCTTGTGGTGTGCGGCTTGCTGAGATTCTTAAATTCTCGTTACTTAGACCATGCACGATGCAACGTTTGGGTGCTGGACGGAGATCCCTACCACCGTGGCCTGCTTAAATTTGCGCTGACCGCAAAGAACGCGGCCGATACCCTTGCCTTGCTCGTGGCCGACCTGTCACGACCATGGCAGGCCATGGAGGCTCTGCATCGCTGGAGTGGTGTCTTGCGCGAGCACCTCAACAACCTTGGGTTGTCACCAGAACAGCTGCATGGCATGGAGCATAAATGTGTGTGAGGGTTTCCTGTCCAATTGGAAATGAAATGCACGTGTATTTTGTTGGTTCAAAGGTTGTTTTTAGGATTCCGTTCTTTTCGCTATTATCATCACGAGCAATTTATTGCGGACAGAGTTTGGTTTTGCTTATTGCCGTGTTATCATAAATCGGCAGTAAGCTTGGACGAAATTTGGTGGGCAGATTGGGTGTGTAACAGGGAAGAATTGATTTGATTTTGCTGAAGATTGGGTCCAAATACAATATATTTTATAAATTTTCAGTGATTCTTAACGATTGAGAAATGGGGCCAGAAACTATCTATAGCACGATGTTTCAAAAGTTGTGGACGGTTGATGACAAATTGGTGGATGAGTTGGGTGGGTGACGAGAACCAGCCGATTCGATTTTGGTTCAGGTCCAAATCCAGATGCAGCCTATCGGTGGAATACAAAACGTAAAACTGTTCAGCATGGCGGAGATTTGCGCTCTGCCGAATGCTGTACGTGTTTTGTGACCATACCGTAATCGGCCACGTCGTGTTTTTGTCTCGGTCAGTGGTGCGTGACTTCCAAAGCTATTTGGAACCGAGCGAAGCTGGGACAAGATCTGGCGTTTTAGGCAAGGCCTCAGGAACCGCAAGTGCAGTGTCTGGCGTTGTCGATGTGGCTGCAGATGACGACGGAGATATGCTGCCGTTGGGCGAAACGACTCTATCGTACAACCTCGGACTGCCTATCGTCGTGGTGTGCACAAAGGTAATGGATGTATTGCAGTTTGTTTGATATTCCATCAAAACGTTTGTAACGCATGTGTCTTACCTTGAAATCTAGTGTGTGCATGTGTTTGTCTGTCAGACAGCTTGTCTGTCTTCTTTTCTTTGATTTCTATACAATTCCACATCCCTTGACCAATCTCCACCAAGTATTGCAAACCTGCAGGGGGTAGCCAGTGTCAGGTCATGGGAATAGCCCCCTCCCCCACCAGGCAATTCTCTGTATTATAGTATGTGTGCTTATATATACCCCTTGAAAAATCAAGAATTTGACCTCAAACAAGGAAGAGAGAGAGAGAGAGAGAGAGAGAGAGAGAGAGAGAGAGAGAGAGAGAGAGAGTGTGTGTGTGTGTGTGTGTGTGTGTGTGTGTGTGTGTGTGTGTGTGTGTGTGTGTGTGTGTGTGTGTGTGTGTGTGTGTGTGTGTGTGTGTGTGTGTGTGTGTGTGTGTGTGTGTGTGTGTGTGTGTGTGTGTGTGTGATGTGTATATATATATATATATATATATATATATATATATATATATATATATGATTGTTGCAGTTTTGTGTTTTTATAATAAAGGTTAATTTCCCCTCCTAGTTAGTTACACTACAACATATAGCCTCGTTTAAGATCAGTTATTTCTTTGTAAATGTAAGCGTATACCTTTCCTGTGTTTAGTTTTGCGTTGAGTAGGATAATGAGAATTAGGTCCCTTTACGATGCTTTTGGTTTTGGCGCGAAATACCACGAGGCAGGCCTGAACAAGTCGATCAAGGCCGAAGGAAGGCGGAGGAGGAGTGGACGGTAAGCGCGAGCCGCCAATCAGGGCTCGAGGGGAGTGACTTACCACTGCGGCAAAAGGCGGGGTTTGGAACGTTCGATTCGGGCTAGGGCGGGGCAATATAACCCTGTGCCCAGAGCCCTCCACCTCAGTTATGAGTCGGGGTCCTCCGTTGAGTTGAGTCGGGGCGAAATGCGTGAGTTCTCAGTTGGTGAGTCAGCAGATGAGTTGCGCAGCCCATGAGAAGAGTTACAAATCAGAGTTGTGAGAAGACGCGCGTGAGATTGCGTTGTCGAGTCAGATCTGAGGAACTGAATAACTCCACGTATACGAACTTTGCCCTGCTCCCCGCGCTCCGCACAGTATTAATCGCAGCTGTAAAGAGAGACACACGCCGGGCCACAGACGCGCGTATTTTCCCACCTGCCTGCCTTTGCCAATATATGCGCCGCGAGGATTTTCCCGCCTGCCTGCCTTCGCCGGAATACGTCCTGTGACCGCCAGAGGGCCACGCCGGGTGAGCTGTTCCTGGAGCGACCGAAGCAGGCGCGTTCGGCATGCGAACATTCTTCCTCCATCTCCCTGTGTGTGTAAGTGGGCCCATTGTCTGGGGAATAAGTAAGACTGCTTAAGACTGCCCTGTGTCTCTTCTTCTTCCAAACCATTGTAAATAGTAAATAAATCTGTTCTTCCTTTTGATTCGACGGTCTTGTGTATTCCATCATTGGCTTAGCGTGGTACGAATTAGATCGCTCTGATCGGGTTCTATAAGCAAGGTAACAGCACGGGTCACGTGGTATGTCATCCGCTCGGGCGTATTCAATTATGCGTGGTTCGTGCGAGACTCGATCCCCGCTTCCGCTGTGGCGTGGGTACTCAAGGTACGTGCGAAATTGTCCCGAGACCCATGTCCACGTCTGCCCGGAAGTGGCGACTCAGTCTCGCGGTTTCGAAGACCCAGAGAGAAAAAGGGGCTTAGTCTTCCCTTTGTAAGGGAACGGGCTTCGGAAAACCGCAACAATATATATATACTTATGTATATGCTGGGACAGTATCGGTAATCGGCATCGGTTGATTCGAATCATTGTGATTGCCGATTAGAGTAATGGACTGTATACGACCCAAAAATCTTGATCCTTGAGTAGCTTTCTCCTTTTTTTAGGGTGAATTTCAATAAACAAGTTAAAAAAACAACGTTGCATTATAGAAATTTCAAGATGTGTACACGAACATGATTCTTTATAGACAGACGTCAATTGTCATGTGGCATGCAGAAAATATTTGGCAAACAGCTCGGAATTTGGGTGTTGTCAAATTTATTTTGCTTTGAAATTCACAAAGAGGAACAACTTACTTTTCCAAAGCACAGTTGATTATACAAATTATCCAATTGCTTTCGAAACTACTGGCAGTACAAAGGAAAATGCGAACCCTCGTACACTGCTGAGATTAAAAGTTCAAACCTACTGGACCCCTTTCCTGTCCGTACCAAGATAATGTGTTACCCAAGCAGTACATTTCAACATCATACGTTGCAGACATACCCGATATCATCAAAGTGTCGTTTTAATTACCTCCACCACCAAAGGTGGATGGAGGATATATTTTCACCCCTGTCTGTCTGTTTGTCTGTACGTTTGTGAACAAAATATCTCAAAGTTGTGGACAGATTCAGGCAAAATTTGGCTGAGATGTCGCATATGTGACGAGGACTAAATGATTAGATTTTGGTGAAGATCCGGATTGGGATCCGGCTACTAAAAATTTTAAAGTAATTCTTCACCATTGGGAGATCGGGCCAAAAAGATACAAAGCAGGGTATCTCAAAGAGTTGTGGATGGATTTGGATGAAACTTGGTGGAGAGGTTGGGAGTCTGACGAGGAAGAATCGATTCAATTTTGGTGAAGATTTGAATATGGATTCGGATGTGGGAATTATTTAATTTTTTAGTGATTCTTCACCATTGGGAGATAGGGCCAAAAACGATACATAGCAGGATATCTCAAAGTTATGGATGGATTTGGACGAAACTTGTTGGACAGGTTGTTTGTGACGAGGAACAATCTATTGAATTTTGGTGAAGATCCGGATCCAGTGATTCTTCACCATTGAGTGATATGGCCGACCAGGTGGAAATATGCTCTCTACCGAGTGTCGTTCTAGTTTATACTTTTTTTAAACATTTTAAGCTAATGGTTGGTCTCACGCTGAACGTGTTAAATCGCCGACTAGTAGGCCTCACTCGTGCCCTGATATCACCATTTATAACGAGTCAACAGGCGATCAATTTATTTACTGTATGGACGATTGTTCAGAATGAAATCCTTTTGTGACCTTGGACTCCCTGTTGTGTATTTCGCACAAAACTTGCTTTTCACATGACCAGAGAAGTACGAAACTATTAATTTTATATTGGTCAATAGTTTATCGAATGAGCGCATGGTAGCTCATCATTCGTTTAAAAATGGCAGGATGCTTTGCCATTCGATGCACCAATTGATTAGGCGAGTTTAAAAAGTATCAATTCACATGCACACCACAGCATCAATCGCGGGCACGGCACCGATGAGGCACTGTATCCACTTCATATGTGCACAATGCACTTTGCCATCGTTATTGAGCACTTTATAATCAGTATTGGCTAATTTTATTTATTTATTTATCTATTTATTTATTTTTTCCTTCCTGGTTTCCTTCTTGTATGTGAGTGTGTGCTTGTTGGGTTTTTTTTTGGGTTATTTTGTTTTCATTGTGTGCCCAGAAAGAACCACCCATGGTCGTGCCCTGGAAACACAACAACAGCAAAAACAAAACAATAACATTGCTAAGATTTCTCGGTAAAGTAAATCAAAGGTAATTAATTATACATTGGATGGAACTGACTGAATAGTTTTTGGTTATATTATTTTTTTGCTTCCGGTAAGTGTGCGAACCAGCGACTCTGAACCTACACACCACATGAACCTGTGTGTGCTTCAAAAATGCACATAAATTGATATTGCGTGAATATCAATATTTTTAGACGTCTCAGTGCACTGTCCAGACCCAATAGCTCTTCAATGAGGTATCATCCAGCGTTTTACATGCTGTGGTTGTGATGCTTATCCCGTTCAGACACAATCGGGCAACTTGCATTTATTTATGTATGTATGCATGTATGTATGTATGTATGTATGTTGAGATAGAAAGATAGATAAAAAATAGTTTGTATGTTCATTTATGCATATGGACCCTGCAGGAACCAGTGCAACCAAGCTTGTGTAGCCTCCTCTTTCATTCAGAGGAAGATCGCCATCTGTTTGGGTTGTTTTTTTTTATGGATTTTTTTTTTTTTTTTTTTTTTGGGGGGGGGTTGCAAGATATTTGATCTTCGGCCTCATTTTGTGCTTATACACTGCCTGCGTTTTTTCCCCTGGAGCGATTGAATAATGTCCATTGTGAAGATTGTATGTTGTAAGACAAATAATTAGTCATACAGAGTTGTTCTAGTTTTACTGGTATTTATTTTATTTATTTTCTTAGCCACTGTATTTTGGTCTGTTCAACCGGACATGTCCGAATTAGAGTTTCTGTTGTGATCCATTGTTGTTTATGGTATATTTTTATTGCCACATGTATTGAATTGTCATTATGTAATTTATAATGATTTGTGCCAGGGAGTTGATTTAAATACACAACAACAACAACAGGCATTTTAAAGGCCATTTTCCCTGCAAGAGCGGGGGTTAGCCCTGCGGTCCCCATGACAATCTTCTCCATTTTGCCCTAATTTCTGCATCTCCCCTTGTTAACCCCCTTGCCCGCATTTCTTCTTCAACCATCTTTAGCCAAGTCTTTCTCAGTCTTCCCCGTCCTCTACTTCCTTCCACATTCATTTCCATCACTCTTCTCAACCAGTCGCTTTCATCCTTCCTCAACACATGACCAAACCATCTCAAACTGTTTCTCTGCACAGCATCCATCACAGGCTCTATTCCCATCATCTTTCGCAATTCATCATTTGTCTTCCTCTCTCTCAACGATACTCCACACATCCACTGAACCATTCACATTTCCACCCTTTCCAGCCTTCGTTGCTGCTCTACGTTCATTACCCATGTCTCGCTCCCATAAATCATAACACTTCTCACACATGCAGCATACACCTTTCCCTTCAGCTTCAACGACACTCACCTCCTCGTCAGCACGCCACTCAGTTCCCGAAACTTCTTCCATGCACATCTCACTCCAGCAACCGTTGCCGAGTCTGATCCACCTTCTCCATTCAGCATGTCTCCTAGGTAACAAAATGTTTTCACACCTTCCAGCGTCACGCCGTCTCCAAGATCCAACTCAACATTTCCTCCATCTGCAGCTCCCTCTGTGCACACCTTACACTTGAATGTAGCTGCCACACTGGTTAATGACCCTCTCAAATCACTACATTTTTGATGAACCCACTCAGCGCACATTGTACATTGAATTGAGTTCACTCCGACACCCTTCCTGCACAAAGCACATGGCCACTTCCCAGTTCTTTCCACCTCACCACATGCTTCACCACTTGCCATCACCTTTGTTTTTCCGATATTCACCTTCAGACCTTTCGTCTCCATACATTCCTTCCACTTGTTCATCTTCTCCTTCAGTCCATCCATACTTTCTGCAATCAACACCAGATCATCTGCATACAAGAACTCCCATGGTAAACCCTCCTTTACGTTCCGAGCCAGCACCCCCATCACAGCTACAAATAGTAGTGGACTTAGTACCGACCCCTGATGCACTTATGAACCGTTTTGTAAATAATGAACACAAGCTTAAGTTATTTTAAAATATATTTATTCTGAAAATCATTAAGTTCTTCAAGCATATTATAGACTGCCATTTCGTTCTCGAGATCGCCTCGCCGTACCGTCAAACATTCCAATGCGTTGATCGCGTCAACACTGCGCATGCGCATGTGGTCTAACAGGCCGATGGTCTCCCACGATCTCTTCTCCCAATCCACCAGATTATCACAGACACTTACAACTTCATGACAAACGAGATAGGATCCAGGCCTAACTAACGAGACCACCTGCAGCTCTCTAGGCCTTCTGGTTGTTTCACACGAACCCGACAAAGAACGTCTTCGTTTCAATAAATGACAATATCCAGCCGATTGGATTCATGACGTCACGGCACGCAACACTACTCATATCTTTGGAACGGCTGGTTGGATTTGGACAAACTAAACGTAGTTTTGTAAGGGAGAACCGTGCGCGAACGTCGATACCAATGGCGACCCTCACAGACCCGTATCTCCCGAGATCAGGTGCAGGCCCGGCAACAACAGGCACGTGCTGTTGTCGGTACCGTTGGAAATTTAAATAATAATAAAAAATGTTGATGCGCAGGGTCAAAATCGATGCGCGCGCTGACCAGAGACCGGAAATATATTTTTCTCGGCCTTATTCCTAAAGTACTATTGTTCATGGAATGCATGATTAGTAGTAAGTTTTAGATTTTTTAAGTTAACCTTTGATAAAGTACGGGTGACACTATATAATTGGGAACATGCCGTTGTGCCGTTTATAACATAGGCGGTGTAAATACACAAAATGGCGTTGCACACCAGAATGGAAAAACTTAACCAATGTTTCTAACTGATATGGAGTATTAACACTGATTAGTAGACATAGTTGTTAATTTTATCTCGAAGATCTGTGATATCAGCCTGCATGTGATCCTGTATTAAATTACAGGATGCTTGATGTTGATTGGCTAAAAGCATTAAACATAACCGTTAATGTCGGCACATGTCTTATTATAATTAGCCCACCTCCTTCGCAGCGGGGGAGATGGGGTTTTGCAATAGTGTGTGTGTCATGTGTCGTTGGTTGTGTTCTCCATATGCAGGTTTCAGAACGTGGAAGGGAGTCCTCCCAGGTCTCGAGTGGCCACCTCTGTTTCAGGAAGGGATCATGATTCATGTACCAGTTTGTGATGTTTTCTTATTCTCAGTTTTGTTCCGAGGGCTCTTTTAAGGAATGTCGCCATGCCTCAGACGGCTTCCAACTGCAGTTCGTTTGTGGTAATATTACCACGGATGGATTTTACGATCTCCAAGGTTCTTTTTTATCATTCCCATTGCTCCAATAAACACTGGTACAATTTTGGTGCTTTCAGCTTCCAGGATGCTTTCACTTAATATTCGAGGACTTGGTATTTAGTCATTTTCTTGATTTATGTGTTGTTTAGGCCAAAATTGCTGGGGACTGACTTCATTTTTTGCTTTTGTGTGTCAAAAGGCAAACCCCCTGTATTTGCTCAGGGGGGTTATGTTAGTATGATTTTGATCTTCCCAATGGCACTCCGCATTCCAGTCCCCAATGTACTAATACAGGATCACATGCAGGCAATTAGCAATGCCATCTTTTCTTCTTTGTAACTCAGAACTATATCCGGTTGCAGTCTTGTTTTCTATGTTCATGCTTTATTGAATCATTAGATAATACGTGAGCATTACTTCCTCATTTTCAGTGATATGAACCAAAAGCAGTTTCCACAAGTTTTCTGGAACTGGGATATTGAGACTTTTGCAGATGTTCCAGTGGATTACTCGACTTGCTTTGTTGTGCCTTTGGGTGTACAGCTGCTATGACATGAAATTTTACATCCTGAGAGGAGGTGGCTTGTTACTTTCTGTTTATACCTTGCAGAACTTGCACTTGTCCGATTGACTCGGTCCCGCCATTTCCTTACAGCCATTGGTGTTATGTCCCTAGTCTTGTTCATTTATAATGATTCGTTCTCCATCCCATTTGAGGTGACATTTTCTTAGCCATTCCAAGGAGGCTTCTTTGTCTACTTACAATCTGTCCAACTCTTTTCTTCTTTTTTTATACTTTCCTGCTCTTTTATCATTTTCCCAAGTATCGGTGTATGTCTGTTGATATTTCGTTTTATGGTTTTCTTTCTTTCTTGCAATTGTTGGGGCTGTACTCATTTCGGTTTCTTGTGTGACGTCTTCCATTCACACCTGTCTTTGGAATTTTTTTGCTAGGTTGGTTTGGAGAAACCTTCTCTGGTTTGTTGTCTTTGTGTTTGCTTACAAATTGGATTTTGTTGTCTGTTGCACTTTTTACGTATTCAGCCAATGCTACATTTGTCATTCTGTGCACTTGGTTGAGCTCCATCAGGCCGCTACTTCCTTCTCGTCTCGGCAGGTACATTCTTAGGATGCATTGATTTTTGTAAATCCTTTTTGTGGATGGTGACTAGTTTCCTTGTTTTGATATTTAGTTTATTGATTTCTGATTGTGGCCATTTTCTTATCCCGCAGCTGCACTGGGATACTGGATTACTGGTATTGTGAGTTGGTTTATTGTTTTGATTTTGTTCCTTGGAGATTAGGTATGCTTTCAGGATCAGCCTCGTTCTATCCAGGTAATCTTTGGTAATTGTTTTGCGCATTTATTTGTGACTTATTTCGTGGCCCCTCTTCTACTCCGAGGTATTTGTATGATGCTTTGTTGTCTAGCTCCTGTGTTGTATTTGTGTCAATTTTTATGTTGTCTATTTTTAAATCACCTGGAACGAAGTTCAGGGGAGCTTATGCGATGGTGCATCGTCAGTCCGTCTGTCCATAAGTCCGTCCGTCCGTAAACACTTGAAACTTCTCCGAAACCGCTGATGAGATTGTGCGACCAAATTTGGCACAAATGATATTTGTTGTGTTGTGACTAAAGTTTGTTCACCGCATTTAAAAAAATCGGGGTCTACCGGGGGTCAAAGTGGATCCAGGCTTGACCCCCAAAATAGGAATTTGCTTTTTCCTCTGAAACTACACACACAATTTTGATGAAACGACACCGCAACCTTCATCATCCGTGATGTACCAATGTTTTTTCAAGGCGTGAGGGGTTACACGGGGTTGGAGGGGTGGGGGGTTGCCCCCCAATATAGGTATATTTTTGTTTGTTTAAAGTCTTATGATTATGTTGGTATGATTCTACATGCTGCCCTGTCTTCTAGCAACCATTGAAATTGGTTTAAAATACCTTTAGTCAGTGCAGTATACTGTTTATTCTACCAGGCGAACACCAGGGGTATTGCCCCTTTGTTTTTTGTCGACCTTGTATGAATGTACACTTGGTACAGAATCTAGGCCAAATTCCACTTGAATGTCAATGGAGTACTGTTTCACTAATTTGAGTTGTTCTGCCAATTTTTCGTCGTTTGGTGCAAAGAGTTTTCAGTCATCCATGTAAAGTAGGTGTCACCTTTTTTGTCTCTTTGGACATTTGCTTATTTGACATCAGGGTGTATTCATGTCCTTGCTCATTAATGAGGTTGCTCACTGGGTCTCGGGCCAGGCAAAACAGGAGGGATTAAAGGTCGTCTCCCTGGAAGATTCCTCCTCGATGTGTCTTTACTCCTGGTATTTTGATCTTTCCTTCTGAATGGTGTAATATCAATGTGGTATTCCAAATCTCCATTGCTTTCTCTATCGATTTGATTATTTGGCTATTGATCATGTACAATTGCATGCATTTTATCATCCATGAATGTGGAATACTATCAAAAGCTTTTTTGTAGTCTATCCATGCTGTGGATAATTTTGTTTGTTCTTGTATTGTAATTTTCAAGTATTTCCTTGTTTAGTAGGAGGTGGTCTATCGTTACATAGCATCCTCTTTTACATCCCTTCTGATCTGCTTCCAGGCCTCCTTGTCATTTCTGTGATTATTCCCATCAGGAGTTTGTACATTGTTGGCAGACAGGTTATTGGTCTATACTTGAGGTAGTTTGGTCTCTTCAGACTTTGAGATGAGGAAGGTGTTACCTGCTGTGAGCCACTCGTCCAAGGTCTCCTCCCCATGGATAAGTTTGTTGAATGCTCGAGCACAGCGATTGTGGAGAGCATCTAGTTTCTTTAACCAAAAGTTTGGATTCCATCTGGGCCTGGGCTTTTAAAGTTTGACATTTGTGCTCGTTTTATTTTTTTCCGCCATTAAATATCACTAAGAGACATTTCCTTTATATGTTGTTTTTTTTTTTCTTCCAGGTTTTGGACCCAATCCTTCTTTGTTGTGTTATTTTGGGTCCTCATAGATTCCTTTCCAGAAATTTTCAAGTGTATTGCTTTCTCAGGGGGATTTGACACGTTTTGCTTTTGTTTCCCTAGTTAGCTGTTGAATCTTTTGGGGTTATTTTCAAACATTTGGTTCTGTTTTCTCCCTTTGTGGACTTTGTCGTAGTTTTATTTTCATCTTTCTTGCGATCATCTATTTTGAGTTTGCTTTCAACAGCCATTACCTCTAGGTCTTTATTTAAAATTTTGTTTTAGGTTTTAATTTTTGGATTCTCCTCATCTTTGGGCTTCAATTTCCCCTCATAAATTGTTGTATTTGTTCCGTTTATTTTATCATTTGCTACCTTTGTGCCTCTCGCCTCAGTTTCCATGGTGCCTGCTCTCTGACTGAATGGGCTGGTTTGCTCTTATTGCAGTGTTTTCTTGTTATTTTTTTTCTTGTATGAGCAGTGCCAATGCAATGCTCACGATGTTGAGTTACTTTAATGGAGACTATTTTGACGCCAAGCTTTTGAGTGCTTTGTTGGTTCTCTCAACAAGCATTTTTGTGCATTGGTTGCTTTCTATCTAGTCTTGTTTGTGTGGTCTTTCCCCAAATGGTGTCTATGATCTCCACTATTTTGTTTCTTCCAGTCTTCTGTATTCAGCATCCTTCTCCTCCTCTCCTTCACCTCTCTTTTCCCCCTCTGTCCTTCACCTCTCTTTTCCCCCTCTGTCCTTCTGCCTGTTATCATCCAACATTCTTGTTTTCATCCCCTCCAACTGTGTAGGTGTTGTCACTCAGTCCATGACTGGAAGACAGGTCTGTTCCCCCTCCCCATTCTGGTGGTTCTGTGTCTCCTCACCCTCTGTCTCACCTTGCCTTCGCAGCTGCATCCCCAGTGACTCTGGCCGCTGGGTCCCCAATGGCACTCCGCATTCCAAACCCTTGCCTTGTTGGGCAGCCCCTCCCCGCGATCCATTGCTGCCATCCATCGTGCCCACTTTTCCACCCCCTGGCGAGTCCTCGGCTCCCATCTTCCTCGTATCTTTGTCTGCTTGTGTCCTGGCCTTCACATTTATCTCGCTTATTTTCTTTTTATTTAGCACTTTATGTGCTGTTGACACAACTTTCAAATTTGTTGGATGGCACCATCTCTGCTCTGGTGGACGATCTGGTCTTCTTCAGCGGGTCCATGAATATAGTGCCCCTACCGGCCATCCCCCTTGTTCATGTCTTGAAAATACTTTACAGTAGTAAATGGCCTCCTTCTCTGTGCTCCAACATTCGTTTTTTACTTTCCTCTTAAGCTTCGTACAAGGTGTCTATGTCCCATAGTTCGTTTTATTTTCCTTTATTTCCAACACATGTTTTGTTGGTCGAAGATTTTTCCCTTCCTCACCCCCTTTCTTTCCCGTCCGGCTTTGTTGAAGTCTTTTTCCCCTTCCACTGCCCTTCCCCCACCATCCCTCGGTTCATCGGAGGAAGTTTCTCACCTCGGGAATTATTATTGTTCGAGGCTGCTCGTAGCATGTCCGATACGTGCCCTTACCCCACCCTCCCTCGGTCAACAATGTTCTGCAAAAATAATTATCAATATAACTCGGACTAACGTGTTGATAACTGACTATCAGAACTATATGAAACGACCCAGCGAAAACCTATTGGACTCTGGAAGTAGCGTACTGCAGGTTCAGTTTATCCAAAACCACAAAGAAAGAAAGAAAAAAAAAGGTACCAATGATGCCATCTTTATGATGTCTATTTTCCATCTGCACCTGACGGTCAATAAAGGAGGAATCTCCTCCTCTACACGAGTGTCAAACTATATAGTTTGTCCATGCTCTATTTTTTTAAAATCGAAATGCTGAGTATCGTGAGGAAGCCTATCGGCTTTGGTGTGACTCAGCATTGGAATTGAACCACCGTCCCAGTTCTAGAGTGGACTCGCTAACCATTAACGCCATCAAGACTGCTAAAGCTTTAATTTCATAATGTAGCTTAAAGAAAAATGATCTTTTCAGATTTTTATGGTCAGTACTGAATCTGGGTGGCAGGATGGCCCACACTAGAGGTACGCACACTTGCTTCTAAGCTGGTTTCACCTGCGTTTGAATCTCGGCCTAGCTAAGAAAAACTCTCATCGTGGTGTTTCACGGGCAGGGTGATTCATCAATGTGTGTGTGCGGTCCTTTCGGATGGACGTTAAATTTGGCGTTCCATCTGTCAGCATTAGTTTGTGGACGTGAATGACCCCACGGTGTCCTTTGCAGAGATGAGGCGAGCTATCGCTGGCACCATGAACAAATTGCAAATCCCTGCCCTAACTATCCGGTCGAACTGACTATATATGGTTAGGGTCTGTGAGGCGGGGTCTGTGAGTTCATGAAAGATTCGGGCCAAAAACCTCTCCCGTCCAATCCCATCAGCCTGTGTTCACATGAAAATGCCTTGTTGGGCAAGCTGAGTTTGGCCATACATTTGTGAATATTCAAATAATTTGAATGATGCATGATTGGTTGAAATATTCTCCTTTCAAATCCATTCTATTTTGACTGATTTGGAAATGTAAAAACTAAAAAAAATTTAATGTAAATTTTAGCCACAAATCCAGACTCGTGGAGAAGCTAAGCAGCAGAGGGCAGCAATTTCACAGCCGGACAGGATGATAGTGGAAAAGGGAGACAAACACATCACCTGTTTGAGTCTTAAAAATGAGTGATGGAGGCGGTTGGATGGTAATCGGCGATTGCATACGAGGGTTGATTACGGAATCTCACCAAGATCAGCCACAATATCATGCATTTTCTTTGCGGTTGTGCATAAACTGAACCTGCTGTACGCTCCCTCCAGAGTCCAATAGCTTTTCGCTGGGTCGTTTAATTTGGTTCTGACAGTTAGTTAGTGGTCTCGGGTTCGCAACCTATTGCACCTCAAGGCCCACTTGAGTATATGTCAAAAAGGGCAGGGCCCACATATGAAATTAAGATAACAACTTTAAAAAACAGGGTGCTCTGAACTTAGTTACATGTAGCTGTCTGCGGCAATGGATTAAATAATATATAATAATAATTTTATTTGGTTCCTTATTTAAGACATTTAAACCTTAAATATAGAGTGCTGCTTACTTCAGTGGGATACCTGGGCTTGCTTCTGAGAAACAATCATATCAGGCCAAGGTGGGATGGGTGAGACGCCGACTTGCAGAGTACCTTTCAAAGTTGCTTTCAGTTTATTCCTGGTCTTTAATTTTGTGCCAGTTACAATTGAAGAACCTGACTCACACGGGTATGTGGTGGTGGTGAAAGGTAACGATGACTTTGCTTTTCACCACCTTTTTAGCAACTCCTGAAGTCTCGCCACCACCATCGGTTTTTCTTTTAAGGAAACGGTCCATGTTTGGCAAAATATAATACAGTAAAAGTAAAATACAGCAGCTTGCCTTTTCGCGTGAAGACGAGACGCCCGAGACATTCTCTGTACTGGGAGCACCTTCGATGAGCCAAATACGGTCAATGGTGAAACTGCAAATGCCGAATCCGCGAATGTCATGGATGGAAACCCTCACGTCATTTCCTAATTCTCCTTTATACTCGATCTCTCTATATTTTATTCTAAACTGCATCATTCCAACCACAAATTAATACAATAGCATTAACGTAACTTTTTTCCGTGAGGTAAATTTTACGAACACTCGTGAGGTAAACAGATAACGTGCTTTCTCAGGTTGGTGTATGATCTCCACAGACCACTCTGGCTGCGCCTTGCAGCCCACTAATGGGTCACGACCCACCGGTTGAGAATCCGAGTTGATCAACACATTAGTCTGAATTACATTGCTATTAATTTTTTTAGACCATTGTTATCATTGCCGGAAGGAGGCATTGTTTGTTGACTCGATTTTGGTGAAGATTCGGATATGAGAAATTTTTAAGTGATTCTTCACCATTTAGAAATGCATCCAAAAATGATAGCCGATACAGCATGATATTTCAAAAAGTTTTAGACCAGTTCTGATAAAACTATATAGATGAGTTTGTTTGGTGACAAGAACAAGCCGATTAGTTTTTGGTTCAGGTCCGAATCTTGATCCGGCCTATCAGTGGGATAGAAAACATAAACTGTTCAGCTTTGCGGAGGTATGCGCTCTACCGAGTGTCATTCTAGTTACCTACGCCACCAAAGGTGGATGGAGGTTATGTTTCCACCCCTGTCTGTCTGTCTGTCCGTTTGTGAACAAAATATCTC
Source organism: Myxine glutinosa (assembly GCF_964187855.1). Taxonomy (NCBI): domain Eukaryota; kingdom Metazoa; phylum Chordata; class Myxini; order Myxiniformes; family Myxinidae; genus Myxine; species Myxine glutinosa. Next base: position 110,373,228 of record NC_136262.1, read on the forward strand.
AAAAAGTTGTTGACGGATTCGGACGAAATTTGGCAGAGATGTAGCGTATGTCAGAGGGACGAAATGATTAGATTTTGGTGAAGATCCGGATTCGGCTACTATAATTTTTTAAGTGATTCTTCACCTTTGGGAGATAGGACTAAAAACGATACATAGCAGGATATCTCAAAAAGTTGTGGACGGATTTGGACAAAACATGTTGGACAGGTTGTGTGTGTGATGAGGAAGAATCTATTCGATTTTGGTGAAGATCTGAATATGGATTTGGATATGAGAATTATTTAATTTTTTAAGTGATTCTTCAACATTGAGTGATATGGCCAACCAGGCGGAGGTATGCTCTCCACTGAGTGCCGTTCTAGTTTTAACTGTTGCTATTTTGGAAATGCATTTTTGTGGGCTTTACCATACTTCTCCTTGCCGTTATTTATTACTTGCAGAATCGAAGTTTTTTCAAGTATATTGGTCTGTTTGTCTGTTTTTGTTTGTCTGTCACCGGCCTACAGGTCACAATTCTAAACCGATCGTCACGAAACTTCACCAAGTTGTATAGGTCGTCCCACTTCAGAAGCCTATTGTTTTTGTGGTCAAAAGTTCAACATAGGCCAAAGGTCACCAACTTTGCCAAATTTCTAAAATCCTCAATTTTCATCCGATTGACTTGAAATTCTAAGAGGATTTACATATATGGTCATTGGTCACTGAATTCAACCACCAAGTATATTTGAGGTCAACATAGGCCAAATTTCTAAAATCACCAATTTTCATTTGATTGACTTGAAAATTGAACAGCATTTGCACATTGTCACTAAATAGGGAAACTAACTATTTTTGAGGCCAAAAGGTCAAAGGTCAACTCAAGGTCAACCTTCCAAATCATCATTTTTCATCTGAAAAATCGTCACTTTTCTTCCTGTTGACCCGAGCTTTGATCAAGATTGTCAATTTTCATCTTCATGAAATGGACAATTTGCTGTATCAATGGAATTTTTTTTTCTTGGGGGTGGGGGGCGGATTTTGCAAGTATCGTGCTTCGCATGATGTCTTCTTGTTTATTTATTTTCGAAATTATGCCAATTCTTGCTGTTTTATTCCCAATACCCACGTGCATCCTTCCCTAGAGTGATGCTGTGGCCTTATTGGAGAAGGAACATGACTACAGGGAAGAGCATTTTGACTTCATACAGTCTCAAATCCGCCAATTTTGTCTGCGGTGTATCCTCAACCTCATAATCTTTGGGGCTAGGAACCACAGGAATTTAATCTATCATCTGTGTTTTTTGTTGTTGTCGGTTTTGAGGTTATTCGAAAACGATGATTGAAGTTTCAAAGAGATGTGGAGATATCTTGTTTTTGGCATCACCTATGGAGTTACTTGCAGAATCGAAGCTTTTTCAAGTATATTGGTCTGTTTGTCTGTCTTTGTTCTGCATGCTTTCTTTGTGGCTTTTTCCTTGACTTCGGTATTCCGGAATCACTCAGATGGTGCAGCACTTATATATACATCGCTCAAAGAAGGAAAGAATGTGGAGCTGTTGTACAAGTACCTCGTCCATCAACTGTACGGTTTTCCCTTCCAGACGCCAGCCCATGTTGTGGACAGAGACGCTGTATTTATGTAAGTTGTGCTCTTGATAACTGACAAATAGCTCGAGTACCATGTCTATCCAACATTCGGTAATGTTACTCAACTTGAACTTCAATAGGTTTTCCATTTTATATACAGATATATACGAGCGTGGCTCGCCTCACCAAGTGTCGTTACTGAGGAACGGGCTTATTTTAGCTGAGGATAATGACTGTACCTGAGTTGCTGTGTTGTCATGATTTACACCAATCATAATACAAACAATTATTTTGCACAAATGTATTTGTTGTGTTTGTGATATTACATTTTTTAGGCAATTTAGGTTGAAGATTCAGGTTGAATGTTTTTTTGTTTTTTTTTTCAAGAAAGAACCCCTCAGCACATACATAGGGGACGGTAGGTGCAGACTGGAAGTTTGGGACGATTACACCTCACCACCACGAAATTCAAAACACCTCACCACCAAGTAATTTAAAACACCCATCAAGTAATTGAAAACACCTCACAGCCATAAAACACGTAATAACACCTCACCACCACAAAATTGAAAACACCTCACAGCCATAAACACGTAATAAAAACACCTCACAGCCATAAAACACGTAATAAAAACACCGCACAGCCATAAAACACGAAATAAAAACATCTCACAGCCATAAAACACGTAATAAAAACACCTCACAGCCATAAAACACGAAATAAAAACACTTCACAGCCATAAAACACGTAATAAAAACACCACCACCACGAAACACGTAATAAAAACACCACCACCACGAAACACGTAATAAAAACACCTCACAGCCATAAAACACGTAATAAAAACACCTCACAGCCACAAAATTAAAAACACCTCACCACCACGTCATTTAAAAACACCTCACCACCAAGTAATTCAAAACACCTCACCACCACGTAATTAAAAACACCTCATCACCACATAATTAAAAACACCTCACCACCACGTAATTATAAATACCTCACCACCACGTAATTCAAAACACCTCACCACCATGTGATTTAAAAACACCTCACCACCATGTGATTTAAAAACACTTCACCACCACATAATTCAAAATACCTCACCACCACGTGATTCAAAACCACCACAACGTTATTAAAAACACTTCACAACCACGGAAACAAAAGTTTGAGGGAGTCGTTAAGTGACAACACAGACACTGCCCAGATGTGTAGATATATAGATAAATGACTGTACCCGAGTTGCCGTTTTGTCATGGTTTAAACCAATCATAATTCAAACAATAATTCAAAATATTCAATATTCAAATGTATTTGTAATATACGTGATATCACATTTTATAAACAATTGAAGTTGAAAACTTAAGTTCAAAAAAAAAAAATTCCCCCAAAAACTTCCAAATTAAAAATAAAAAACGAAAATTTTTCAAAAAGAATACCCTTAGGACATACCGACAGGAGAGATATGTGCATACCAGAAGTTTGGTACGATTTCACCAAAGTTTGAGAAAGCAGTTCAAACACAGGACAACACAACACAGACACTGCACATATATATATATATAGATATAGATAAATGACTCTACCCGAGTTGCCGTTTTGTCATGGTTTACACCAATCATAATTCAAACAATTATTTTGCACAAATGTATTTGTAATATACGTGATATTACCTTTTATAAACAATTGAAGTTGAAAACAAAAATATTTCCCAAAAAAAAATCCAGAAAAAAAAATATTTGGAAATTTTTCAAAAACAAATACCCTTAGGGCATACCGACGGGAGAGATATGTGCATAGCAGAAGTTTGGTACGATTTCACAAACGTTTGAGAAATTAGTTCAGTAACAAGACACAACACAACACAACACAGGACAACACAACACAGACACTGCACATATATATATATATATGTATATATATATATATATATATATATATATATATATATATATATATATATATATATATATAGGTATATATACTTTGGTATATATATATATATATATATATATATATATACTTTGGTATATATATATATATACTTTGGTATATATATATATATATATATATACTTTGGTATATATATATATATACTTTGGTGCAAACGGTTCACGTATTCTGTAATTCCTGATTGTTTCTTGTAACTCCAGGTTGTATTTGTTGCTGTGTAGATACTGTGTTACGAAGTATGTTTGTTTGGCCATTTTGAAACGAAGTTGACCATTAATTCCACTTGCAGTGGTTACGAGGTGTTGGACTATATTGCCGTTCCTTCAGATAATCAATACTTTGTTCGATTTCGGGTGCATGTGCACGTGTGTGTGTGTGTGTGCATTGGTCGAAGCCACAATTATGGCCGGTTCACATGCAGATCACATGCATGCTGACTTGCGTAAAGTTTTTGCCAAATCATAGTGATCTAAGCCTGGTGTTGGCTTAGCGGTTAGGGTGCCGGCTTGGGATCCTAGGATTGGGTTCGAATATCCTGGGTTCGAATCCCGGTCGATCGCTGAATTAACGCCAGGGGGGTTGACTCAGCCTGTCATCCTTCCGAGGTCGGCAAATTGAGTACCAGCTTGCTGAGATGAATGATCACGGTGTGTACCCCGATTTGGAATAGGTACACCGTATCCCTGCGCATCGTAAGAGGCGACTAAGGGTTGGCGCCAGGAAGGGCATTCGGCCATAAAAACCTTGCCTCAAACAGGGAACCATGATTGTCATGGGGCCCGCAAGGCTAACCCCTGCTCTAGCGGGGAAAATGGCCTTAAAACGATCATTCATTCATTATATAGTGATCTATTTATATTCCACACCAGGAGGGGTTTTTAAACAGGCAGGACAAAGATGTTGTGGTTTATTTATTTTTGTTTTTAAAGGAAGCATTGTTATGTGAGGGTTGTCATTTATTTATTTATTTGTGCTTTTATTTTGTTTTGTTTTTTGTTTTTTGTTCATTTGTTTTGTTTATTTTTCTATTTTTTTGCTGTTTTTATTATATATTTTTATTTATATATATTTTTATTATATACATATTTTATGAGTCGTGCTTAGCCTAACATGAACAATACTGCCCATGTTACATACACATTTATCTGACTTGATGTGCTACTTCTGGTGTTCTAACTTGTGATTTTTAATTTCTTAACAGGACAAGGCAGACCAAACATGGCTTGATTTGCTCAATATTGTGAAATTGGTTGTAAAGAGTTTTGGCAGGGCAGGGCAGTGCAGCATGAGGTGTATGTAACGTGGCAAAAACCACAGTGGAGGTTTGGTAAATGTGTACTTCAGTAAATAAGTATGGAGGATAGATTTGTTTTCTGTCATTCGTGGATAGACCTGCTTAAAGCAACGTGGTATTGTTGGGCTTGAATAAACAGGGTATAGGTCTTGGAATGACGTCCAGTAGAATGAAAAATAAATTTGGTCATTGGAAAACAAATTACTATGCTAAACTTAGAAGATTAGTTAGAGGGGCAGAGGCTCCCATCTATTGTATTTTGCTGAATCAAAAGTGTCTGGAACATTGTTCCATAGATGAAGAAGTGAGGGACAAGAGGGCTATTGGAGTTGCTGGGAAGGGTCGGAGGACAGGGAGCAGACACAGACATTGGAGGTGGATCAAAACAGAGACAATGGACCTGCCTGCAATGTGAAAGCAACAGACCTTGTGCTTCCACGTCATTGTGGGAGATTCCAATATGTGGAGAATTTTAGATTCCGTGGAATCCAGGAAAGACTTATGTGATGCTTGGGCACCAGCCCATTCTGGAGAGCCATTGAGTTGAGATGCCAGCCAAAGGGCTTGCAGGCTGTGTTTAGCTCTGCTTTTCCAAGAAGAGACTTGTTTGTATTGGTGGAGAAGGCCCAGTTGGCAGCTGGATTTGGAGGCCTGCTTTATTATGTGGTTGGCCCAGGAGAGGTCATGGCTGATGATGATGATGATGCCTAGAAGTTTAAGTGATGATGATGATGCCTAGAAGTTTAAGAGACCGAACATATTCCAGTAGTTGACCATGGAAATGGGTGTGCTAGTTTGATGAGCCTTACGGAGTGACAGGGTGAGACAATCACATGTTTGAGGAATGAAGGACAGGTTTCATTTATCACACCAGCACCTAATCAAATCCAGATCGGAGAGTGATTCAGCTGTAGTCTGCCTCTTAGTAGATTGGGTACTGCATGACATTATGTGGAGTCGTATGTAAAAAGTAAGAGAGGGTTTTCCAGAGCATCAGAAATGTCATTTGTATATAGATTAATAACAATGTTGGGCTTAATACTGCCTTGGCAAACTCCAGCCTTCTCTGAGGGAGGAGAGGAGAGGAGAGGAGAGGAGATGGTTCCATTGATGGCAACACTTTGACTGTGAGTAAAAGGCAGACATCCAGGAATTAAGAGAGAGAGAGAAAGAGAAAGAGAAAGAGGGAGAGAAGAGAAAATGTCCAGAGTTGAGTGACTGGGCAGAATCTAAAACTGCTTGTCAGAGATCACGTTGTTTGAAAACTGGAAAGGCTTCACATCTGTAGCAATGATGCATTCCATAATTTTTCTTGGAAGTAAATTCAGTGGTCTGTAGACTGTAGTTGATGGAATCATTTTTTGCACCCTTCTTGCATGAGTGAACCTCTTTCTTGGGTGTACGGAAATCCGTATTTTTATAACTCCCTCGACAGAGGTGTCCGTATTTTCGTCATAAAAAAAAAACATGCTGCATTTATGGTAAATTGGGGTGCTATTCCTACATGCGGATTAGTTTCTTAACCCATTTCAACCAAATTCATAGAATACCTTAGCCCGAGCAGTCGTAAGGACAAACAACCTGGGCGGGGTCTGCGAGGAGCAAATTTGATTGCTCGTGATGATGTAAAATACTGTAATATTTTGGCGGAGTACTGCTTATGGCTCAAGGACGTTGGAGATGTGTTCCATTACCAATTGGCTTAGGCACTCCATTGAAACAATTGATAAGGAACGGCTGGCTTGGCAAGCGATAGCAAGCTTCTTGGTGATGAGCACACCCTGGGTTTACTCAAAATTATTTTCAGTTGTGACTGTTTAAAAAGAAAACCACTGACTAGTGACTGACTGGTAATCATATACTGGAAAGATTTGACAGAAGTTCTTTTATTTATTTATTTATTAATGAAGGCTCCAGTCATGTACTATATAGTCCTCATCGAGGCCAGGCTTTAATAAACGAGCTGCATTGATGAAAAAAAGTGAAGAGAGACATCTAAATTTTTTAGGAAGTAAAGCATCTGCTCTTTGAAAAGGGGAAGGGCTTAAGTGTTTGGAAATACATTATTAGTCCAGTCAAGTTAGTCAATTTAGAAGCCTAACCCACCACTAATTGGAAAAGATTGTTTCTCTGTTGGATTCTCCTCTGATATACCCCAGGAATACCATATCAAAAATAGAGATGAATGGGAGGGGTGGAAGGGGTCTAAATATGCTAATTTATGTTAATTAGGTCCGAACATCAAAGGAACAAACTAAACAAGAAGAAATCTTGCATTTGTCTGAAGAATAATCAATTTAATGCTACCCAACTTCATCAATAGTGTTGGTAGAAATTATAGAAACTCAAATTAGGTACCTACTTGGATTATTACCTGATTATGTAATCATAATTATTCTAATTAAGTGTCGCCATTAATGAAAAACCGTCTTTTTCTATTATAGTCGGTGCATGTTTTAGGTATGCCTATTTTGTCCTGTTTGGCATCCCATTGATTTCTCCTCCAAACAGCAGTGCCATCTATACTGAAATCCAGGTAATTAAAAGATTAAAACAAAGGGAGCTTCCTTCCTCCATACTGTTTTGATTGGAATCATGATTCTTGATTGTTTCTTCCTTGTCATTCTGATTTGATGAAGAAATTACTAGTAAAAATGAATGTTGGTACTTTGTAGCATGTACAGGTGAGTTTTTAGGAACTTTTTTTTTTTAAAGTCACTTTGGTAAAGCCAAATGCATGCCTGCATGTGCTGACATTCCTTCCTATGTGATGCCATTTGGGCATTTACGGCAATAATTGGTGAGGTTTCTGTCAAGTATGCTGATCTTTTACTTTCATTACTGGTATTGTGTATCCTCAGCCATCAATTTGGACATCTGAAATGTATTCAGCTACCCAGCAGCCCTGTTCGAGTCACCCGTCCTCAGAGAAGCCAACAAACCCACCCTCGCTGATGCAATATGGGAATATGTGAAAGATTCGCAGCCAGATTCCTTGCCGTCTACTGAGCTTCACTTTGCTTGATGGGGGATCACTCATACAAAGAATTCCTTGGCCGAGAAAGGAGTCAATAGATCACATTTGTCAGTTGTATGTGGACTATGTAGCTCGCAGGTACTCTAAACCAACCATTGTATTTGATGGATATTCGGCAGAACCATCAACCAAGGATGTCACTCACTTGCGCTGGACAAAGGGTTGCTATGGGCCTCAGGTACACTTTTCTGGGCAAACTGTTATTTCTTTGAAGAAAAACGAGTTTTTGTCAAACACAGTGAACAAGCAGAGGTTCATAAACATTTTGAGGGAAAAACTGGAGGGAGCAGGATGTGTCATCCAACAGGCAAAGGGAGATGCTGATACGCTGATTGCTATGACTGCAGTAAAATCTGCAGAGTATGTCGACACTGTTCTCGTAGGAGAGGACACAGACTTACTTGTGCTTCTTTGCTATCACGCAAAGAATCTTCCAAACGCAATCTATTTCACACCAGAACCAAAGTCATATTCAAATAGCTGCAGAGTATGGGACATAAAATAGACGAGGGATATCCTAAAGGAAACTGCATGCGAAAACATTCTATTTGCACATGCCATTTCAGGTTGCGACACAACTTCTAGACTGTTTGGGGTTGGAAAACCACTTGAGTTCAAAAAGCTGCTTAACAATTCTAAGTTCAGGAAGCACGCAGAAATCCTTTTGGCTTGTCCAGATACCCCGCATAATCTAATTTTTGAAGCTGGTGAGAATACACTTGTGTGCCTCTATAATGGAGGGGAAAATGACAGCCTGGACACACTTAGATGCCAGCGGTTTAAAGAAAAAGTTGTCAGGTGTTCAAAGGCGGTTCAGGCACAGGTTTTGCCTCCAACCTCAGCTGTGGCAAGGTACCACTCCCTACATGTTTTCTACCAAATCGATGAATGGAAAGGAGAAAGTTCCAGACGAAATGCCACTGACTGGGGATGGAAGGCGAAGGATGGCAAATTCATTCCAGAACAAACAGACCTGCCTCCGGCTCCTGACTACTTACTTGAAGTTATTCACTGTAACTGTAAAACTGGCTGCAACACTCTGAAATGCACTTGTCAGAGGCACGGTCTTGAAAGCACATTTGCTTGTGGTGAGTGCAAAGGTACAAGTTGCACTAATTCAATGGACCCACAAGTTATTGAGGCTGAAATTGATGACTGAACGACCGCACAGCTAAACAAGTGTTTTAGAGACTTACATGTAGGTTTGTCTCCTCTATTTGTCTTACCTGGTATGAGCAATTACTTTTTATTGTAATATGTTTCTTGGTAAGGGCCTTATTTGCATAATTTGGATAACTTGTATAATAATAATAACTTCATGAAGTTCTGGCCTGTACCATTGAACACCTTGACCATGAAAACCCAGGTTTTGACACCATTCTTATAATTTTTGGTTCACTATTTCAAAAGGTTTTTCATTACTGGCGACACTTTTGAAGTTGGGTAGCATTAAATTGATTATTCTTGAGACAAATGCAAGATTTATTCTTGTTTAGCTTGTTCCTCTGATGTTCGGACCTAATTGTCCCCCGTCGCACCGCGGAGCGAAAGGGGGACTATGGTTTGTCAGTCCGTCTGTCTGTGCATGCGTGAGTACGTGCGTGAGTACGTGCATGTGTGCGTGCGTAAGTGAAGGACCGCATTCGAATTTGGTGTGTGTGTGCAACCCACGTCAAAATCCAAGATGGCCGCCGCCATATATATGTCTGAACCCTGTGAGCGAAATATCTTGAAAAAATAAGCGAAGTACTAACTTCTAATCTGGTGTGTGGGTGTATCTAGGCACAAGGAAGAACCCTATTGAAAATTGGGTCGCCACGTCAAAATCCAAGATGGCCGCCACCATATATATGTCTGAACCTTGTGAGCGAAATATCTTGAAAAATAAACGAACTACTAACTTCTAATCTGGTGTGTGGGTGTATCTACGCATAAGGAAGAACGCTATTGAAAATTGGGTCGCCACGTCAAAATCCAAGATGGCCGCGGCCATGTATGTCTGAACCTTGAGCGGAATATCTTGAAAAATAAGCGAAGTACCAACTTCTAATCTGGTGTGTGGGTGTATCTAGGCATAAGGAAGAACGCTATTGAAAATTGGGTCGCCACGTCAAAATCCAAGATGGCCGCCTCCATGTATGTCTGAGCCTTGTGAGCGAAATATCATATCGTAGCATGTTTTCTGTGTCTTCCACTTTGTCAACTCGCATCACTTCCCCGACTGGGGACCTAGGCGTAACGCTTGTTAACATAAATTAGCATATTTAGACCCCTTCCACACCCCTCCCATTCATCTCTATTTTGATATGGTATTCCTGGGGTATATCAGAGGAGAATCCAACAGAGAAACAATCTTCCAATTAGTGGTGGGTCAAGGTACCATTTGACTGGACTATATGGTAAGGTAAAGAGGTAAAGGTAAAGGTAAGCATGGGAAGGTACAGAGTTTGTGGTTATAATAATTTTTACTTCCAAGGGCTACTGTGCCCCACGAAACGCCATGCTGAGCTATTTATACACCTTAAAATGGAGTTCGTCCAAGGTGGACATCCACTTTGGGAAGTGAGCAGTTAAGTTGCTACATCCTCTGTCGTGTGAACCTTAGTCCCCATGGCAAGTTTGATTGAGATTGCAAAAGTAACGACTGAATGTATCACGGGCCATACAAACAGACAGACATCAAATTGTGTGTTTTAGTATGATGAAATGGAAAACGAAACTGAAGTTTACCAGTACTTTGGCTCCGAATTTGTCCTGATCACGCATGTATGGAGGATTGAGATCATTTTTACCTGCAGTATGTTGCAGGTCTATAACGGTTTCGCGTTGCTGTTGCTGTTGTTGGGGTTCTTGTTGGGGGTCGATTTTTGAAATGTGCACCCATTGGTCAGACAGCTGCCAGACCACACCCACATCTGTTGCTTGACTCCACCCACCATAGCCCTGATACTATATTATATGGCTGCTTTTTGGTTTTCTGATGGGTCTAACACATTAGGCCTGTAGGACTCTGCTGATTATACACTTCCCTGGTTTGTTGCGTCAGATTTCCATTGGCTTTGTTTGGGTTGAGTGTTATTCAAGATGAGGAACCCCGAAAAATCGAATCATATGTTGAATAATAAGATTGAATCAGGCCGGTTACAACACACAATGATCAAATGTTACATTGCGTTACCAAGCGTTACAACTTACGTTATGTAAATTGCAAAAAAAACAAGTGGTACGTAATTTTTGAACGGCCCCATGTTGAGGTGAGGTTAAGCAATATCTAACTCTGACGAATAAGCTCGTTCTAATATAACTGTGGCGGAGGGTGATATGGATGAGAGGCGTCAAGTTAATCTTTCAATAGCACATTAAATGTGTTTTCCAATCGGCCCGCTACCGGATTTTGTCGCATGTTGTGACCACAGTGCGGTCATTCTTGGTTTACCGTATGTCTGTCTTGCAGTCAAACAAAATTGAAAATCACTCCAAACAGGAAACGTACTTTTTTAGGGATGTCATAAAGGATACAAACAGGCACAAATAACAAATGTAATGTGTTAAATAAGGTAGTGTAAAAGACGCTGCATCAATGGCGGTAAACTTCCGAAAAAAAAATTTCTATCAACTTTTAAATCATTATTTGATTTCAATTGATTCATAAACGTGAACATAGAACACACATCGCTGTATTGGCATTTTCAAAACCCATCTGTTTAGCAGTTAATATTGAATACCACAAATTATGTGGTATTCAATATTCATTGATTTATGATAACATAATGCTGCTAATATATATATATATATATATATATATATATATATATATATATATATATATATATATATATATATATATATATATATATATATAAAATATATATATATATGTATATATGGGAGCGTATGCTGGATCAGCACGTCGCTGCATCCTTGGGCACCATCCCGACACCCACCACTGTGTGTGTTACGGAATGAGGTGTTTTTACGGCGGCCGGAGTGCAAGTCCTGCCACCAACCTCCTTCAGAGAGGACCAAGTACCCTGGTACTCATTTCGCCGACCTCAGAAGGATGACAGACCGAGTCAACCCCACCTGGTATCAATTCAAACTCAGGACCTTAGAATCCCAAGCCCTCCACCAAATTTGCGGACTTTTTGTTACCACACTTTTTGTTACCACACCTTTTGGTAGCATTTGGACAGGATCACCTCTAAAATGTGTTTTTATGTCAATTTTTCAAACTTTTCCTGAGGGGACTGTTCCCAGCCATCCCCACTCCCTACCCCACGGTCCTGTATTATGGATTAGATTTGCTCGGTGTTTTCCTTCTTCTTTTTTCGATGATTCTGCACTTTCACCCATGTTCTTGTAAACTGGAGTGATGTTTGCCAACTTCCGTACCTGTGTGTGCGTGCTCCTGATCACATCATTTTGTTTAGCATTTCCTTTTTAGCTGAAAAATCGCACTAACCAGGCAATGTAACGTCATGTCATTGGACAGACCTGCTGGCTGGGACAATGAGAAGAAAATAGGAATTTTGCATGAAAACTTTTCATCTGTTCGTTCTGAAGATAGATTCGAAGACATCATTGTGAAGCCATCCATACGAAAGGTGCAATTGTGAATGGATTTGGGTCACAGTGGTAACTAATTGGAGCCATTTTTGCATAACTGTTGAAGCCCTGGCTGGTAAAGCCAAGCTCTCGCTGATTTGTTTGCCTGTGTGTAGTATGTGCAAGAGAAGGAGGTCTTGGCTGAGGATGAGCAGATGTTTCTCATGAAACAGCAGGCAAGTCGAGTGGTGTACCACATCACTAAATCTGACGTCAGCTTGGCCCTTTTTGAAAATTCAGCTGCTCTGACTGGTTTTCTTTTCTATTATTTATGGGTGGTCTAAAAACACTTCCTTACACCCACTAAGGAACGGGGTCAGGGATTATTTAATAATGCCTTTCACATAGCTACCAAAAGATTAGGCACTATAGAGCATTGGTTAAAAAGAAAATTCTATTTTTTCAAAAAAACATTTTGCCTAAATCACTCCACAGCACTCAATGATGGACCTCTGAAAATCTGACCAATCGCACCTGAACATGTTTGCCATTTTTTTTCTATGACATGTTTGAAAGTGGTGAACCATGGCTTGGCTTTTAGTAGAGGTTTTGGTTCTGGACTCTAGCCTTTCTTTGCTTGACAATTATAATTATTTTCTTCAGGCATTGATGTCCAAACAACCTCCAGTGACAATGGGAAGGTCCACGGTGAGTAATGGCTGCCTTTTTGGGGACTATCTAAGTGTAGTTGATCTTGTGATTAGCAATATTTGAGTCCACAGGGATCTGCAGACTATAGGAGGGTTGTTGAGTTGGGCAACTAATTGATTTTTAACTTGTTTCTTGCAGGATATGAGCCCGCGAACGCCTGGCGGCTCACCACGTGCAGTAGCTCGTCCAAGTCATCCGAATGTCGCCAGCGTGTCCCCCATACCCGTTGGTAACAAGAAACTCGACCCTGCAAACATGAAAGGTTTTGCATTAGATCATAACTAACACTTCCGGTGCTTTCTTTAATGCCGGCTGAAAACTACAATTGGCATTAGGAATGACATTATCCATGACTTAAATCGCTGCTGTAAAATTATACGCACAGCATTTCCAGTTCAATGTTTTCCTGAACCGTTGTCGCCTTGTTCAAGCAGGTGGAGCCACCAGCGAGGGTGTCCTGGCAAACTTTTTTAATAGCTTGTTGAACAAAAAGCCTGGCACACCTGTGCCAGCTACTACATCCGGAGGCTTTCCTGGCAGCATTCCAAAGCAAGGTGAATGCCTTTACATTTTATTTATTTTTATTCCTCCTCTGTTTTGTCTTCCTGATGGACATGAAAACGAAAACATCCATGTGCAAGACTCATACTGATGTAAACCTTTGCCCATCTATGTGACCATTGCACGTTGTCCCTCTTCTTGGATGGTGTTCCTTGGTCCCTTTTTCCCCGTAGTTATTATTTTCCTTGTTTTCCGCTTTTAGTACTTGTTACTCCTGCCCCTAAGGAAAATGCCTTCTTGTAATGACCTGCCACCATCTCAATTTTATAAAGTACCAAAATCATGCACTTCAAATGAGTTATTATTCCTTTTCTCTTTCTTCCCCATACACCACAATCATAACGTGATAGTGTCAGGTTCATATGATGTGACACAGAAGCAGTTTGTCTTCCTCCCACTTTAGGGTGGTCTTTATTTTTGAAGTTCAGATTTTCAACACTTTTACTCCTCATTTGTTCCAATATACAAATAAATAACACCAAATTTTGATCAACATTTAGTGGTTGCTCAATGAAGTTGAAGTTTTACCCTGTGGCTCACATTATTATACTGTATCTGAATTTTTTAATAAAAAATTTGGAAACAAAGGTGAAGTTTGTGGAGTAGCGAGAACATAGAAGGGATCAGAACGTAACAATAAAGGAACACCAGAAAGAGAGGGTGTTTGAAATGGTGTGCAGTGATTCTGAGTTTTGGGAATTTGACCAGAAGGAGGTTGCTGATGGGCCATGTGCATGGGGAACCAAGCAGGGAAGGAGCAAAGGGTGCAAGACCAGAAAGTAGGTGGTAGGAGACAAAGACCACCAACCTGTTTGTGATGGGAAAGAGATAGGCCCATAGAATCAGCTAAATTACAAGTGAATGCAATGATCTTGTTGAAGGCCTTGGTTTCTATAGCGACAAGCTGAGCAAAGGGTGAGGCTGGGTCACCTCCCCAAAAGGGACAGCAGTACTCCATTAAACTGCAGATGAAGAGCTTGTAGATGGATAAGGGTTTGCGTGCAAAGGAAGGACTGCATGGTGGAGGATACCTCGTCAGCGTTTGGCTTTGGGAGCCAACTTAGAAGTGTGGTTTACCCAAGAAAGTTCATGGGTGGTAGTGAGACTCAAAAGGGTCAGTGATGGAACTTCTTTAGGACGATTGTTAAGAAAGTAGATGGGAGGGTTTGCCATACGGTCCTTTCGGAAACAGATTGAAAGGGAGAGATATTTGTCAGGATTGAAAGACTTATTCTAAGTATTTGACCAGCTTGTGATTCTATCAAGGTCTGAAGAGAGGGAAAAGGCTGCTGCCTGCCGATCTGAAGGATGGAGGTTGTTACGACAGAGGGTGGAGTCTTCAGCAAAGGGATAGAGGATTTACCAGAGTCAGAGAGATTGTTGATGAAGATTAGAAATAGGACTGCCTTGGGGCACTGCGGCGAGGAGGAAGATGGGAGGGGTTGGGCCGAAGAGGGAAGATGGTAGGGGGAAGCGAGGCGAGGTTTAGCACAGAGAAGATGGGAAGGGGGAGGATGGGAGGAGGAGAATGTTTTGAGGGGGTGAGATGCATTGAGGGGATGGGTGTAGGTGGAATTATTTGAAGGAGTGGAGAAAGGGGGATGCTTTGATGGGGTGGGATGAGTGGGGAATGCTTTGAGGGGGTATGGTGTGAGGGGGGTGTGTACCCCGGTTTAGAATAGGTACACCGTATCCCTGCGTGTCGTAAGAGGCGACTATTTTCTGGGTCTCACAATCTGTCATGATCTTTCCTGGGAAAACCACGTTTCAAATCTGGCCTCCAAAGCCAGTCGCCGACTGGGCATCCTCCGTCGTGCGAAGTCCTTCCTTGGCACACCTGAGCTCCTCACCACATACAAGGCTTTTATCCGCAGCTCAATGGAATACTGCTCTCCCATCTGGGCTGGTGCTCCTGCCTCACACCTAGCTCGTCTTCACGCTGTTGAAACCAAAGCATTCAGAATCATTGGAATCTCCCGCGATGAAGCTAACTCCAAGGGCCTCTCACTCACTCACCGCAGGCAGGTTGGTGGTCTTTCCGTCTTCTACCGACTCCTCTCTGGCCTTGCCCCCCCAGCTCTCTCTCTGTGCTCTGTCCCGCAAATATTCCTACAGGTCGCACAAGATCTGCCTGCAACCCTCTTGTGGTTAAACTGCCAAAATCAAGACTCTCTGCTCACCTTCACTCCTTCATTCCTCTTTTCTCCTGCCTCTGGAGCAAACTCCCTCACTCTCTTCAATCCCACTCCACCCTCCAGGTCTTTAAAACAGCTGTTCACCACCATCTCTTATCTTCCCCCATCCAAAACCTTGATCTTTTCTATCCCCGCTAATTTCACCCCAAATCCACTTTTTTGAAATACTAACTTCTGTCCTGGAAGTCCTTGGTGTCCTTGTGTTTTATACTTCTCCCACCCCCCCCCCCCCCTTCCCACGCCTCCTCCCCCCAAGCCTTCTCCCTCCCACACATCTCCCTGCTCTTAAATGTTGTGTGCTCTCAAGTGTTTGTGTGCTTCCCCTTCTCTTGTCTTCCGCTCTTCCGCTCCCTCTTTTTATATATTTTGTTTGTCAGGTTGATTTGTTTGTGAAGTAAATGTCAGCTTTCACGAGCCTCGATTCAGCATACAAAAAAAAACAAAAAAACAGCACATTTACCTTTGAGGTGTCGAGTCTGGGTTTGATTCCCAACCCAGCTAGAAACTCTCGGATTTGTCCTTTCCAGGCAGGGCGATGCATCACAAATTGTGCCGTCCCTCGGATGGACGTTGTTGGGTGTCCTGTATGCTGATATCCGTTGGTGGATGATAAAGATCCTACGGTGTCTTCCTGAAGAGTAGGCGATTTATCGCCAGCACCCTGAATAAATCACAAATTCCTGCTCTAACTTTCAGGGGGCACTGCATCAGTGTCAGTCATGCTCCTTGCAAAATGAAGGCAAACTGCACACATGTGCTGCTTATGAAAGAATGTGCAAGGTGAGATATATGATATTAGCCAAACATGTTGGCATGTTCATTCTGAGCACACGTCAATTTTGTCAGATGTGCAAGGACGATTAGATTATTGCTTCACGTGCACGAAGCAAAAATGGAGAAGATTGTCATGGGGACCGCAAGGCTAACCCCCGCTCTGGCAGGGAAAAATGGCCTTAAAATGCATGTTGTTGTTGTTGTTGTTGTGCACGAAGCGAAAAGCGGGGTTAAACAATTGGTTCACTTCTGTCTGTCCATCCATTCATCCTCAAACGTCAATTTATTATCAAGGAACAACTTGATTTCAATTAAATGTTATATTTTGAACATGAATCTGAGGACTAAC
Source organism: Myxine glutinosa (assembly GCF_964187855.1). Classification (NCBI taxonomy): domain Eukaryota; kingdom Metazoa; phylum Chordata; class Myxini; order Myxiniformes; family Myxinidae; genus Myxine; species Myxine glutinosa. The sequence goes on from NC_136262.1 coordinate 110,390,217, forward strand.
CTGTGGTTTAGCAGTGCTTTGACTCTGAATTTGGCCCGATCGCACATGCCCAGAGAGGAGTGAGATTTTTTTTTTTTTTTTTTTAACTTTCTGCCTTTCTGGCAGTCTAACAAAAGAAAACTAGAACGACGGTCTTCGACACGTCACGCCGTTGACTGTTATGCCTCCGTCCACATTATTACATCATTATAATACTTGTACCAACTTTGATTTAAATCCATACAGCTGTTCTCTCGTTATCAAATTTTTAGCTGACATGACCTATGACTTTTGACATCTCGACCCCAAAATTTTATCAGTTCATGTTTACATCATTATACATACCTGTACCAAGTTTATAATTTAAATCCCTTCAGCTGTTCACAAGTTATCGACCTATTACAGACTTTGACCTTTGACCTCTTGACCCCAGAATGTAATCAGTTCATCTTTACCTCATTATACATACCTGCACTAAGTTTGACGAAGATCCATTCAGCCGTTCTCAGGTTATTGCGGTAACGAAAACCTTTTACGGACGGGCAACCTGAAAACATAATGCCTCCGGCGACTTCGTCAACAGAGGCATAAATATTATTCTAAACGGGGAACTTGCTGTTTTTAAGGATGTCATAACGGACAAAAACAACAGGTACGAATAATTAATGTAACGTGTCAAATAAGGTCGTGTAAAATCCGCTGCATCAACGGTGGTAAACCTTTTTTTTCTTTTTTTTAACAACCTTTAAAATTATTTTATTTCAATTATTTTATTTGTATACTTAAACACTGTAGAAAACAACGCGCCTTATTGGCACTTTCCTAAACCCGTTTAGCAGTACTTGGACAGACTACTGCGGCATTACATGTCATCACGACCAATCAAATCTGCCACTCGCGGACCCCGCCCATGTCCTTGTTTCTCAAGACTGCGTGGGGTATGGTGTTCTATGAACTCTCGTTTATGTGAGACGTACTTTGCACTATTTGGGTAATAACAGACGAATTGGAAATAAAGGATGGGCTTTTCCCATATTTTGACACCAAATAATCTGGCCATCGTTAGTCTGGCTTTCTTTTGTTTAGTTCCTGTTCTGTATAACACATTTGCCATGCATGCTGCATTTTGGTGAGAAACCATTCTTTGTTGTGTTTGTTCTCGCGTTTTTTTTCTTACCGTTTGCAGGCTCAAAGTCATCGCTCACTGACTTCCAAGCAGAACTGGATCGCATGGCACGGAGAGCAGATGGCACCTGTGTATCCCCAGAGGTGCTGGCAGCACCAACTGTGGATAGTGAGCCCTCTTAAAAAAAAAAAAAAAATCATTCAAACTTTCCTTGGCTTTTCTGCCTTTTTCTTTTGCCCCCCAGTTGGCCCACTTTGCCTCATAAGTCCATGCATTTTGTAATGCTGCTCCCAAACTTATGTTTGCATCCAAGGCTGCGCGCATCTCGAGAGCAAGGCTTCTCTGAGAAGAAATGGGCATGAAGGCAAGCTCCGCACTACAAGGCGAAAGCTTCTGGTGTAGTCCTGTTTGTTCAGGAACGTTACAGCCACTTGGGAGTTTTTATTTTAAAATTGCCTTTTTATTTGTGTTGTTTTTATTTTGCATACATTCATCTGTGTATATAGGAATGCCCATGTTTTATTTAAGATTAGATGATTGAGGCAAAGCCATGTCACCGTCTCCCAACCATGGATGCTGTCTGGGTCTGAGTTATGCTGTGGGTGAATGGAGAATACAAACTGGAAAAGAATGAGTGTGGATGGGGATATTAAAAAAGAGGCTTTTGGGAGTAAAATAAAGTATCCATTACAAAGATACACCTTGAATGAGTGCTGAGTTTTGTATAAAAAAAAATTACACCTATCAATATTTCATCTGCTTTGAATTAACCTTCTAATTTGTCGTAGAAAATGGCAGTTCTGTTTATTTCTCCCAAATACCCCTTCATCCTATTTCATAAATCAAAAGTTTTAAACGTGGCTGCGTGCTCTACAAATTTTGGTGTATTCCCAATATCACTTAGGAATAAACAACTTTTTCCTCCCTTATTTTAATTATCAGAATGATTTGATGGATTGCACATGTACCCCTCCGCACAATGGGCACGGAGGTTGTCTGTCCTGATATGTGCGTCTGTGGGTGCACACGTTTTTTGTTTTTTTTTACTCTTCTTTTATTGCAGTTTTATGTATGCGGCACCACCAAGTCATTGTTGCTGTAGTGTGTACACCAACAGGTTGCATTTATACATCTTTTTTTTTTTTTTTTTTTTTTTTTTTTTTTTGTATACTGAATCGAGGCTCGTGAAAGAGCTAACATTTATTTCACAAACAAATCAACCAGACAAACAAAATATACAAAAAGAGGGAGATATATACCATGAAATATCAAAGGATATAAATGGATGAAACTTGCATTCAGTATGTGATGGCTTATAAGTCAACTTGAGTATGTACATGTCTGTTGCTTAGTTGAGGCACATTGTCGTCGCTCGTTGGTGCGAGCAGTATAATTGCAGTAAGTGGTTGCAGTAGCATTCTTTTTTTTTTTTTTTTTTTTTTTTTTTTTTTTTTTGGAGCAGAGGGAGTTAATATTACGGAATAATTGCTTACAGCAGGATACAAAAGGTCGAGTCCACTTAAATCAGTACCACGATTTCAAACAGCCATCTTTCGTAATATTGAACATTTTTATTAGAGGACCAAGCCATTCTGGCTGATATCCTATTGATTTTGTTCATATTATTACTATTGGCTCACCTGGAACATAGTTAAGGTTAGCTTTTGGGATGTCGTGGAGTCAATTGTTAACACTTAAAACTTCTCCGGAACTGCTGATGTGATTGTCACCAAAGTTGACTAAAATTATCTTTGGTTTGATAGATCTGAAGTATGTTCATGGCATCCTTCCCCTCCCCCACTTACAACTAGGTCATCGTATGGTTTAACGGTCCCAAAAGTACTTGAATTTTGATCTAGTTTGGCTGGCATTTTGGATTGCAGGAAAACCTTTAACGTTCTTCTTCTCTCAAATTCCATAACGATTATTGCGAAGCTATAAACTTGTGATCAGCTACCCAAGGAAAATATAGTTAACCATGACATCTTCAGTCAAGTAGTATGGCAGCCATATCGGATCCTAAGAAAAACTTTTAAAATGTTATTCTTTGAAACCGCTTAACCAATCGGTGCAAAACTTAAAATATATGATTGACTACCTACAGGAACGTTTGATTAAAATGAGCTATTCCAAAAAAACAATATGGCCACCGGTGATGTGATTAAGAAAATGGGGCAGGTCTTGAAAAATATGACACCTTGGAATTGCACTTCCTTATCAAATAGGTCAAATTTTAAGGAAGTGACATCATCATACCGGTGGATAATATCAAAAATTAAGGTGGCACATAGACAGCAGGGAGTTGCACTACTGTTAACATTGTCAATACTACCCGATTTAAAACGTGTATTCTAAATCCAGTTCTTATTTTTACACTGATCCAACCATCACTCCACTTTTTGGCAGCAGCCAAGTGTGTTACAGGACCATTGGTCCTCAATTTCTACTTCCGCCTCCGTTTTGCACTTGTATTAGCTTTTTAATTCATTTTTCTCTGCCACTGCTTGTCAGATTGATGTGAAACTTTCAAAATAGGAGTGAATACCCACTGGCGATTTTTTTTTTTGTGTTACATCCTCAGTTATGTGCTATGGCAGCCATATTGGATTGAAGGAAAAGCTTTGGACATCTCTGTACGCGCTCAACGAATAAAATGTAAACTTTACACATGACAGGTACTCGCCATGGGGATAAAACTTTAACGGTGATATCATCTGTGAAGTGGTATGCCATTCATAGTTGGTTAAATTGAAATCCTTATCCGCTCAACACAAAATAAATTGATCACATGGTCTGGCAGACCTTTTTCTTTTTTCTTTTTTCTTTTTTTGGAATTTTTTTTTTTTTAACCTCCCGGATGGCTTACTAGATTGATTATGACACTTCATACATATGATATACTAGCTATAGGAAATACAGTTTGAAAATGAAAGTGTCATCGTTTGGCACCCTTGTTGGATTTAAGTTAAAACAATTAAAATTCTTCTTCCCTTAAATCGCTGAACCAATGGAGGCAAAACTAAGCATGTCCTGCACTATCCTTGGGGATATGCCTGATGTTGGCTTAACGGCTAGGTGCTGGCTTGGGATTCTCGGGTCCCGAGTTCAAATCCCGGTCGGTCGTTTAATTAACCCCAGGTGTGGTTGACTGAGCATGTCATCCTTCCGAGGTTTTTTTTTTTTTTTTTTTTTTTTTTTTTTTTTTTTTTTTTTTTTGTTGTATACAATATCGAGGCTCGTGAAAGAGCGAACATTAATCACACAGAAAGACAAACCGACACATAAAACATATAACATAGGGAGCGGTAGACAAGATGGGGAGAGAGGGGGAAGGACACAAACACAACATTTGAGAGCAGGGACCGAGAGACATGGAGACATCGAGAGATCTGAGAGAGGGCGAGGGCTTTGGGGGGGGGGGCGTGGGAAGGGGGCAGTGGGAGAGGTATAAAACATATGGACACTGCCAGGACTTCCAGGAAAGAAGTTGGAATTTCAAACAAGGTGGATCTGGGGTGAATTAGCGGGGGTAGAAAAGATCAAGGTTTTGGATGGGGGAAGATAAGAGATGGTGGTGAACAGCTGTTTTAAAGACCTGGAGGGAGGAGTGGGATTGAAGGGAGTGAGGGAGTTTGTTCCAGAGGCGGGAGAAAAGAGGAATGAAAGAGTGAAGGTGAGCGGAGAGCCGAGATTTCGGCAGTTTAACCATCAGAGGGTTGCTGGCAGATCTTGTGCGACCTGTAGGACCACTTTTGGTGAAATGAGTACCAGCTTACTGGGATGAATGAGCTATTCGAGTGTCCTGCGTAGGAGACGCCCCAACCAGGATTGTGCCCAATAGTCAAGAAGCTTCTTCGGCAGCCATATGCATGTGATGATGCAGGAGTGGTCATCATCATCATCAACATCCTTGGGGATAAAAGTTTGTTCAGCCAAATGTAATCACTCGTGGTTTGGCAGCCATATTGGATTGAACGAAAACCTTAAAACAATTCCTTCTCTTGAACCGTTTAATTAATGCAAAACGTTATGTATCCATATGATCAACTAATCTGGAATATAGGTTGATAATTTAAACATTATTCATGTGGTCTTGCAGCCATATTGGACAGAAAAATAAACCTTATATAATCAATGCAAAACTTTTGAATTTGTGATCGATTACCCATTCTGAATTCGGTTTTATAAAGATGAAATCATAGGTCACGTTGTATGGCAACCATATTAGATAGAAATATAAACCTTTTCCGATCAATTTGAAACTTTAAATATGTTATTGCCTACCCAATGACGTCATGGGTCACGTGTCTGATAAAAGTGGTGCAGCTTGGGCCCCAGCATAACTGCTCACTGTTATAAAATTATTATTGACTGAAAAATTTTCTTAAAATAAATGGGTACATTTGAGAGAGCTGAAATTTATGTGAGCATTCTGATTGTTCTGGAGTGCATTACAAAAGTGTTGGAGGGAAAAAATAGATTCAAGCATAATCCATAAAGTAATTTAATCATTGCCAAACAGAGTTGAGGCAGTTCTCAATCCAAGGGGGAGATGGGGGGTTGTTGGGTATATGTAAAGACCTTTTTTTTCCATTTTATAATGAGTGTTAGAATATCCTTGAGTTCATGTAAATCCCTTATTTTGGTTTTGTATTGCAACATTTTTGTTTGTATTCACATCAAATTTAATAAATTTGCAACTGGATTCAGACTTTTGTACCCCACTGTAATTTAAGCTGAAGAGCATGTCTTGTGCTTATTTCAGTCCCAACTGCCCATCTGCTAACATCCTGAGTTCACCTATTTCTACTTGATATCCTGTAGTGTGGTGGTCTGGACAGCAGCTCCTACACGACAAAAAAGTTCACATACCCAGGTTGCTCGCAAATAAATATGTAGGTAGTGGAGATGGTCGCCGACTCTCGGCCTGCTAGCTACACCTGTCCTTCACTGCCTCCTTGAGGTCATTGATTTGCATCTCTGTTGCTGACTTCATTCGTCCAGCCATCTTGATGTAGGTCGCCCTCTTCTTCTACGACCAATCTGGTCATCAGCGATTTCTTGAGGTGGGTTTGGGACTTTGGAATGTCACCAAAGTAGACCAGCTTCTGGTGGAGGATTACACGTTCAAGTGGAACAGGATGGTCGTGGGTCTGGAAGATGGAATAGTTTGATCTCCTTGCAATGCAGGGAATCTGAAACATCCTATCCAACACCATTTCAATAACCTGCATGCTCAACTTGCCTCTTTTTGTGGTGATCCATGTTTTAGCAGCATAGGTCATGACGGGGAAGATGAGTGGGTGAACAAGTCATATCTGTGTTCCAACTGAAATATTAGTCATTCCATACCTTCGGAAAGGTAGCCATCTGTCATTCTTCCAAGTGCTGGGCTTCTCTTGATCTCTGCAGACCAGTCTCCAGTCGAAGTGAAATTCGACCCAAGAAAAATTAATTCTTACTCGATGCCCTCTCCGACAACATGGAACTGTTGTAAATTTGCTGTAGCCATAATCTTTGTTTTCTGGATCTTGAGGAATAGTCCTGCTTTCTCACTTTCTGGCTGTGACCCTCTGCTGTGACATCCCACATCCTTCAAACAGGAAGGCAGCAGCCTCTTCCCTCTTCGACCTTAAAAAAAAATAAAATCACAAGCTGGTCCAACACTTGAATATGCCTTTCAATCCTGACAAATCTTACTATCTCTCTCTCAACAGACCATTTAGCAAACACCCCCATCTACTTTCTTAACAATCCCCTTGAGGAAGGTCAGCCATTCAAACTCCTGGGTCTCACTGTCTTTCTTGGGCAAACCACATTTCAAAGTTGACCTCTAAAGCCAGCCGCCGATTGGGCATCCTCCATTGTACAAAATCCTTCCTTGGCACACCTGAACTCCCATCAACCGACGAGGCATATCCATAGCTTGATGGAGTACTGCTCTCCCCTTTGGGCTGGCTCCCCTGGCTACATATATTGCTCGGCTTGACGCAGTGGAAACCAAGGCCTTCAAGATTATTGGATTCTCCCACAATGAAGCTGAGTCTATCACTTCAGCATTTCCGACAGGTTAGTGATCACTCTTTTTCTGCCACCTTTCTGGTCTTGCACCCTCTCTGTTTCCCATTTTTCTTGCAGTGCTTTGTTTCCCATGCCCCCAGTTTCTGCAGGGCTCACATGGTCCACCATCAACCCCCTTATGGTGAACCTACCTAAATCCAGGATCACTGCTCACCTCCACTCATTTGTTCCTATTTTTTCTGCCTGTACAATCAACTTCCACATTCTCTTCAATCTCATTCCTCCCTCCAAGTCTTCAAGACAGCTTTTCACCACCATCTCAGGCCATTCCTAGTCCTAAACCATGCTGAGCTAGTCTGTACCCTTGTTAACCACACCCAAAACCCTCCTTTCAATTTTCTAGTTTTCCCTCCTTGGAATTTCTTTCTGTGTCCATCTTGTCCACTACATGTATGTTTTGCGTCCTGTTTTTGTCTGTTACGTCCTGCCTGTTCAGTGTACAACCTTTTCCATACTCTTCTTCGACTATGTATACAAAGAAAAAAAGCCTTGCTGTGGCCAATGAAGTGAACGTACACGTCTCCGTTTCTCTCCACAGTTCCATGAGCCATCCGATGTTGGCAATATGGATCCCTTTTGCCTCGGTGCTTCCTGAATCTAGCTTGTTCTTCAAAGTTGTTCATTCATAAATTGTTGGTCGTCTTGAATTATCTTTAGCAGCAAGCACTTTGCGGGAGTGTGAAATCGATGCAATGGGTCAGTTATTACCCTGCGCTCGCGAAGCGAAAAGCGGGGTTAAGCATTCATATACGTATGTACGTGTCTGCATTTAAAAAAATCATTTTCTCGGCAACCGTTGGTCCGATTGACATCAAATTTTCACCATAGGACCACCTCTTCCTGTAGAATATTTTAATAATTATTATAATGTCATAGGTCACGTGGTACAGGCGCCATCTTGGAAAAACTTCGCACCTCTGAAATATCTCTGAAACCACTCCATTGAAAAAATTGAGACCTGGCTCAGTCAACTACTCCCCATGAGGAATAAGATGTGTTAATGATGTCATCGGTGCCTTCGTTATGACGTCATAATTCGACAAATACAACACTTATCCATCTGATCATTATTTTAAAATTTTCAGCAACTGTTGGTTTGATGGACACGAAATTTTCACCATCGGAACACCTCCTTTAGAATATTTTAATGATAATCATGACGTCATCGGTCATGTGGTCCAGCCGCCATCTTGTAAAAACCGAAAAATGGTGCACCTTTATATCTCCAAAACTGCTGCATGGAAAAAATTGAAACGGCTCATTGTAAAGAACTCCATATGGGGAATAAGTGTTAACGATGATGTCATTGGTGCCACAATTATGACGTCATAATTCAACAGGGACAATGCTTCGTCTGATCAGTTTGAAATGTATTGAGTGTGATCTATGCAACAATTATATTAGAGAATATAAATTTATGATGTCATCGCTCACGTGGTCTGGCAGCCATATTGGATCAAAGGGAAAAAAAAATGTTCAAAAACAGAAGAGTTGGCTCGCAACAAGTTGACTGCGCAGGGTAAGTATTCTATAAATACCATCTAGTTTTTATGGCATTTGGCATCCCCTTATGGGCAGTGGAATGAAAAAAGACCAATCGGCCACACTACTATTTCCCAGATTTGTTGGCAAATTTTGGTCAACATGTCAATGCCTTCCTTTCTCTGGGTGATTTCCACAGTTCGATAGGGATTTTGTCACTTCCAGGTGGCTTGCTGTTGGCATTATTTCCGAGAGCTTTCTTAACTTTTCTTTTCAGGATATCAGGTTTGGGGTGAGGTCTTCACTGTACTGTAAAAATGGGCATGCCATCGTTTTTTTTACCTGCAACATGTCGCAAGTGTGCAAGAGCTTTGTGTTGCTGTTGTTTGGGTTTTTGTTGGGGTCAATTTTTGAAATGTGCACCCATTGGTTGGACAGCTGCTGGACCACACCCACATCTTTTGCTGGACTCCACCCACCATAACACTGAAACGAAATGATATGGCCGCCATCTTAGTTTTTTGGTGGGTCTAACACATTAGGCCTGTAGGCCTCTGCTAATTATACACTTGTGCGAGTTGCTTCAGATTTCCATTGGCTTTGTTTGAGCTGAGTGTTATTCACGATGAGGGACCCAGAAAAATCGAATCATATGTGGAATAGTAAGGTTTATAATCAAGCCCGTCAGAACACATGGTATGTCAGAATAAACGGTAATCAAGCATTACGTTATGCAAATTACTGGAAAAAATAGTGTTACGTAATATTTGAACGGCTTCATATTGGGGTTCAGGAATCTATCACCGTGTGACGAATTAGCTCGTTCTGATATAACTGTGGGGAGGGTGACATGGATAAGAGGTGTCGAGTTAATCTTTTTATTTGCGCTTTAAATGTGTTTCCCAATCGGACCGTTACGGGGGTTTTTTTGTTGGTTTTTTTGTATACAACATCGAGGCTCGTATACGACATCAAACACAAAAAACATAAACGGATACATAAAACAATAAAGGGAGGGGAAGACAATATGGGGAGAGAGAGGGGGAAGCACACAAGCACAACAGTAGAGAACAGGCACATTGAGAGATCTGTTCAAAGGGAGAGGACTGGGGGGAGGGAAGGGGTACACGGTACAAAACAAATTGACACTACAAGGAATTTCAGGAATGAAGTCTGAGATTGAAAGATGTGGATTTGGAGTGTATTAATGGGGATAGAAAAGATCAAGGTTTTGGATGGGGGAAGATAAGAGATGGTGGTGAACAGCTGTTTTAAAGACCTGGAGGGAGGAGTGGTATTGAAGGGAGTGAGGGAGTTTGTTCCAGTGGTGGGATAAAAGAGAAGGTGAGCAGAGAGCCTTGAATTTGGCAGTTTCACCAGAAGACAAACTGACAGAGACAAACTGACTCGTGTAACATTGATCACAAACTGACACACAAAACATAAAGCATATGATAAAGGGAGCGGGAGAACAAGATGGAGAGCAGGGACATGGGGAGACCTGTGGAAGGGAGAGGTTACATACGAGTTTGCCTGTTGTTATCTCTGGTTATTAGTGCAAAAACGAGTTTCGGCCACATATGAGTTTGCCTGTCCTAGGAGACGCCATGTGCCAGGTAGCACCACAGTGCGGTCACTTTTGTCTTATAAAGCATATCAGTATATTCTTTCCATCTATTTTCGCTTCTTCCTCCTCGGTTCAGCTTTCGCCATTTGCGTCCTTTACCACTCCAATCGTGAGTACGAACTTTCCGGAACATTTTAAAAGGTCTTTCATGTTGCTTTTCCTTCTTTTTTCCCCTGTTTTCTAGCTCTTTGCAGATGGAATGTGCTTCCTTGTCTTTTCTTGCTTGGCACTAGATTTCTGTGGTTAATTTCTTGCAGCATCTCTTGGGTGATGTAAAGTGTCGTCCTCCGAGTTTCCGACCTTTTTCGGCGATCTTGATGGCTGTGTCAGACAGGCATGGTGATCTGCCTTTTTTGTTTGGGAATGTACTTCTGCTCATTTAAATAAATTGTTGTTTTATTAACTTGCCAGATGCCCTCCGGGTCTCTTTCACCCAGATTGAGAACTTCAAATCTGTTCTTGACTTCGATGTTAAATTGTTCAGGAATGTTTTGGATGTTGCATCTTATTGTTACATTCCCTTTCTTTAGATTCTTCAGTTTGACGTTGAGTCTTACAACCAGGAGTTCTTTATCAGATGCACAATTTGCTCCAAAATGTGTTGGTGGCCATGACTTGGCACTTCACCATCACTTCTCAATCGGAACGTAATCAATTTGGTTCCTGTGCAAGTTGCTAAGAGTTGTCCAGGTGTACAACCTGCATTTGGTTGCTTGAATAGCATGTTAGTTATGTATAGTTCGTTTCCAGCACAGACATCTAGAAGCTTTTGACCAGCATAATTCTGGTCTCCTAAGGGGAGATGGTAATGTGCATAAAAATAAATAATGACTCACAAAAGCAATACACCATCCTGTACAGTTGGACCCCGCCATTCGCGGGTTCTGCGTATTCGTGGTTTTTTTTTTTGTTGGTTTGTTTTTTATATACAAGATCGAGGCTTGTGTAAGAAACAAACTGACTCGTGTAACATTGATCACAAAAAGACAAACTGACACACAAAACATAAAGCATATGATAAAGGGAGCGGGAGAACAAGATGGAGAGCAGGGACATGGGGAGACCTGTGGAAGGGAGAGGTTACATACGAGTTTGCTTGTTGTTATCTCTGGTTATTAGTGCAAAAACGAGTTTCGGCCACATATGAGTTTGCCTGTCCTAGGAGACGCCATGTGCCAGTTATCACTCGTTCTAAATGTAAAAACACGTTTTGATAACACACGAGTTTGCCCTTCCTGCGATACGCCATGTGCCCGTTTTCACTGGATCTAAGTGTAAAGACGAGTTTCATCCACATTCGACTTTGCCCATCCTGAGACAAGCCATGTGCCAGTTATCAATCGTTCTTTCATGCAGAAGTAATGGTTCCCCACAGTGGTGAGCGGCATTGGTTCAGTTATGTCGACTGCAACCCTCTTATTGGGCACACTGACTTGATAGCACTGTATTTGAGCTCTTCCCACTCACCTGGGTCCTTTCTTAGTACAGCAGGTGTTGCAGGAGCGATACCACTCTTCTACGTCCCGCCACATACCGACCCAATAGAAAAGTTGCTGGGAAGATCGAGAGTCTTCTTAGCACAAAGGTGAGGTGCATCACTTGATATGGATCAGGTTGAGCTTCGCTCACCATGCTGCACGCGTTTGTCTTTGCATTAGTTCAGTTCATTGTGAATTAGACGCTCTAATATGACGGAGGATATCATGAGACAGAAAATTCGCGCTGTACACTTGTATTCTGGATCTGGAAATCCGGCTGAAGTTCACAGACAACTTGTCAAATAATGTGGCGCCGACGCAATTGACAGAAGAACCATCGGCAGAATAAACAAGCAGTTTGATGAAACCGGCAGCATTCTTCCAAAACAGTCACCAGGTAGGCCTTGTACTGTTTGAACTGAGGAAAGCAGAGCGGTCCTTCAACAACAACTTGACAGTACCACACCATTATCAACTCGTTTATCAAACGTCACCAACATAAGGCGATCATCGATTCGAGGAATACTAAAAGACCTTAATGCGAAACCATACAAACCCAGATTAATTCACCAACGATCTGAGGATGATTTTGACAGGTGTGTTGAGGCATGTGAGACATTACTTGGGTTAATGGATATGGACAATGATTTGCAGAGCAACATCTTGTGGTCAGATCACTGTCGTAGCAAAGGGGGGGGGGGGGGGGCAAAGGGGCGGTCACCCCGAGCGGCACTTTTGGGAAGCAGCAAATTTGTTATTTTGCATCTATCATTATCGACACTTCGTACCATTTTGCCGCAGCGCATGAAAGCACAAGCGAAGGGAGGAGTTAAACTGTGCAAATGGCCCCGCCCTTCATTTGCTGATCAATGGTTGCGGCCAACGATATTCCCGAGAGAGGGGGCGGGCAAAAGGAGCGCGTGGCATGCCGGGAAACTAAGCGGACGAGGCGTTCGCACTCATTGTAGTTCCCCGTTCACGCCTCATTAGTGTTCGCGGCTCATTTGTACAGGTGAGAAAGGTATAAGAACAAAAAAGCAGAATTTATCCGACGATTTTTAAAGGTTGAAAATTAATTTCCTTTATTTTCCTACCGGATAAAACACAATCATCTATTTATTACGTAAACAAAAATGGTAGAATTCCCCTTTTGAAGGCCATGGGGGTGGCGAGCTGATGCAACATGGCCCTTCACAGAGGGGAGAAGCCACAAGACCTCAGGGTCTTGCTGCTGATCGCCATCTTAGCAAAATCTTGAGAAGTCGTACTTGTAAAAGTACCCTTCCCCCCCAGTGTCACAGTGTCCGGATTCTCTTGTGATCAATATGTTGTCATCATCGTGGAGCTCTCCTTCTCTCTGCTTCCCTCTTTGCAAGGTTAGTAGGATGAGGTTGCTCTTTTTAGCTCACCTGGAAAGAAGTTCAGGGGAGCTTGTCAGTCCATCCGTCCGTCAGTCGGTCCGTCAGTCAGTCCATCCGTCCGTCAGTTAGTCCATAAGTCCATCAGTCAGTCCATCCGTCAGTCGTTCAGTCCGTCAGTCAGTCAGTCACTTGAAACTATTTCTCTGAAACCGCTGATGGGATTGCGACCAAATTTGGCACAAATGATACTTGTTGTGTTGTGACTAAAGTTTGTTCACGGCATTAATGGAATCGGGGTCTAGGGGGGTTTACCGGGGTCAAAGTGCATCCAGGCTTGACCCCCCACCCACCCCCCCACCCCCCCCAAATAGATATTTGCTTTCTTCTCTGAAACAACACACTATTTCAATTAAACTTCACTACAACCTTCACCACCCATGCTGTACCAAAGTTTGTTCACGGCATTAAAAATAATCTACCCTTTTGGGGATCTACGTGGGGGGGGGGGGGGGGTTGCTCCCCGAAATCGGTATTGGTTTTCTTCTCAGAAACTACACAAGCAATTCTGATGAAACTTCACCACAACCTTCATCACCCATGATGTACCAATGTTTGTTCAAGGCATTGAAAAAATTGGGCTCTGAGGAGGTACACGAGGTGGGAGGGGGTGGCGGGGGGGGGGGGGGGGGTTCTTGTATACTGAATCGAGGCTCGTGAAAGAGCTAACATTTATTTCACAAACAAATCAACCAGACAAACAAAATATATAAAAAGAGGGTGCGGAAGACAAGATGGGGAGAGAAGGGGAAGCACACAAACACAACATTTGAGAGCAGGGAGATGTGTGGGAGGGAGAGGGCATGGGGGGAGGAGGCGTGGGAAGGGGGGGGGGGGTGGGAGAAGTATAAAACACAAGGACACCAAGGACTTCCAGGACAGAAGTTGGTATTTCAATAAAGTGGATTTGGGGTGAAATTAGCGGGGGTAGAAAAGATCAAGGTTTTGGATGGGGGAAGATAAGAGATGGTGGTGAACAGCTGTTTTAAAGACCCGGAGCGTGGAGTGGGATTGAAGAGAGTGAGGGAGTTTGTTCCAGAGGCGGGAGAAAAGAGGAGTGAAGGTGAGCAGTGAGTCTTGATTTTGGCAGTTTAACCATAAGAGGGTTGCAGGCAGATCTTGTTCGACCTGTAGGAATATTTGGGGGACAGAGCCCAGAGAGAGCTGGGGGGTCAAGGCCAGAGAGGAGTCGGTAGAAGACGGAAAGACCACCAACCTGCCTGCGGTGAGTGAGTGAAAGGCCCTTGGAGTTAGCTTCATCGTGGGAGATTCCAATGATTCTGAACGCTTTGGTTTCAACAGCGTGAAGACGAGGTAGGTGTGAGGCAGGAGCACCAGCCCAGAGGGGAGAGCAGTATTCCATTGAGCTGTGAATGAAAGCCTTGAATGTGGTGAGGAGCTCAGGTGTGCCAAGGAAGGACTTCGCACGACGGAGGATGCCCAGTCGGCGACTGGCTTTGGAGGCAAGATTTGAAATGTGGTTTTCCCAGGAAAGATCATGGCAGATCGTGAGACCCAAAAGCTTGAGTGACAGAACTTATTGGAGAGGATTATTCAGAAAGTGGATGGGAGGGTTGTCCAGTCGGTCTTTTCGGAGAGACATCGTAAGAGTGTGAGATTTGTCAGGATTGAAAGACATGTTCCACTTGTTTGCCCAGTCTGTGATGTTGTCCAGGTCTGCAGAGAGTGAGGAGGCTGCAGACTGCCGATCTGAGGGATGAGGAATGGAGCGACAGAGAGTAGAGTCATCAGCAAAGAGATAGAGAGGATTTTCAAGAGAGTCAGAGAGATCATTGATGAAGACCAGAAAAAGCACAGGGCCCAGAACACTGCCTTGGGGAACTCCAGCCTGAACAGGAAGAAGAGATGAGAGAAACCCATTCAGGGCCACACGTTGACTATGACTAGAGAGGAAGTCCGCCAGCCATGCATGGAGATTTCCATGGATACCAAAGGAGGAGAGTTTGGTGAGCAGAGCGGGGTGCCAGACCGTATCAAAGGTATGTGATATGTCAAGGGAGACAGCTCTCTTTTCCTGTTTGGCATTGAGGACCTCCATCCATTGTTGAGAAAGCAGAAGCAGCATGTCCAGAGTAGAGTGACCAGGTCTGAAACCAAATTGATGATCAGAGATCAAGCCATTGGAGAAGAGGAAAGATTTCATATCTGAAGCAATGATGGATTCCATGACTTTGCTGATAATTGGGAGAAGGCTGATTGGTCTGCAGTTGCTAGGATATGTTTTTGCACCTTTTTTGTGCAAAGCGGTGATGTTGGCTGATTTCCAAGCAGATGGCAGATGACCTTGAGCAAAAGAGAGGGTGAAGAGAACAGAGAGAGGGAGTGAAAGAGCGGGACCCACGCACAGCACGGGTTGCCCCCCAAAATAGGTATTTTTTTGTTTGTTTGTTTAAAAGTCTTATGATTATGTTAGTATGATTCGACATGCTGCCCTGTCTTCTAAAAACCATTGAAATTGGTTTAAAATACCCTTAGTCAGTGCAGTATACCGTTTATTCTACCAGGTGAGCGCCAGGGGTATTGCCCCGATGTTTTTCTTCTCTTATTGCGAGGACGTGGAAGTGACATTGTATTTATGCTTTTGGAATACCTCTGTCATCTTATTGAACAAGTTGGGCCAATTTTTATACAATTTATCAAAGATTCATTTTTTAAACATTATTTCCATAATTTTTTGAAAACAAAACAAAACAAAGGCAGAAAACAAAACTTTAACTGTTTACTTGCAAATGTACTGTACCTAATTTGATTTGTAATAAAGTTATTTAATTGGGCTTTGTGTTTAATTCAGCGTGTGAGTTGCGAGGGGGCGGAAATTTGACATCTCGCCCGGAGCGTCATTTTTCCTCGATACAACACTAGGTCAGATGAATCAAAGTTTACTTTATCTGGTTCTGTGAATCGTCATAACAGCGTGATATGGGCAGTGGACAACCCACAATTTACTGTTGAGCACAATGTCCAGTATCAAGCTTGTGTGTCCGTCTGGGCAGGCATTTATTCGGGAGGAATTGTTGGACCAATATTTTTTGAGAAAAAGTGAATGCTGCAAATTACCTTCTCATCTTGGAGCAGCATATATTTCCACTGAATGATGGCCAAATGTGGTTCATGCATGATGGTGCGCCTGCTCATTATACTGCCAGTGTACGCCAGGCCCTTGATTTGAACTTTACAGACAAATGGATTGGCCGTCGTGGTCCGGTTGAATGGCCACCATAGTGTTGTGATTTAACACCCTGTGATTTCTTCCTTTGGGGTTTCCTCCAACATAAAGTGTATGCGAGGAATCCTACGACCCCGAGAGACTTGAAACAATTCATCCGTAATGAGACTGCTGCCTTAGCGACTGAAACTTGCAGAACTGTGTGTCAGAGTGTTTCGTCACGGCTACAGCTGTGCATAGACGATGAAGGAAAGCAATTTGAACTGATCTGTTTCATGTATATTAGACTGATTAGACAGTTTAACGAGTAATCATGTTTTGTTTTGCACCAAAGAACAATAATAAACGTAGCTGTTTGTTGCAGGTATCGTTCTTCAAAATGTGCCCAGGGTTTCTGGACCACTGTTTATATGGATGTATATGTAAATGTATATGTTACAGGACGATGGGTCATCAAATAATAGGCCTAAATTGGGATCCCACACACCAGACTTCAGAAACGAACAAGGGATGAATTAACGAAAAGAACACGTCGTGTATTCGTGAGTGTGGTGCGTCTTAACTCGTCTGTAGTCTTGCGTCCGTTGACGTCCCATGCGGCCCCCTCCGTCCGCCTCCGAGCACCACAAGGCCTCGCTCCAAGCACCACACGTCCAACGCAGGCTTGCGAGCTCCACACACGGTCGATCTCCAAAATGAGGCACAAACTCAGAACGAAGAAATTGCAGGAGGAAAGAACGCAAGTGCGACTGCACGCTATCAGCCAAGTCCAAGTGAGCTCTCTCAAGAGTTGGACGTGCCAGAGAGACAAAGGGACATGCAAGCGAGAGAGGGACGTGCCAGAGTCAGAGCCGGATGTGCAACTCTAGAGAACTCTCAAGAGAAGAGAACCAGGGGTCGAGCAAGAGGGAAAATGTCGTTTGGCCCACCCCTAAATAACCTTGCCGCAGTGACGTCAGCCTTGGCGCGCCACCCAATCAATGCCCTCCACTGCCCCGTTGGCTCTTTTGATCTAAGCATGGTGACGCCGCACACTTCAACAACAAAGAGCAAACCAAACGAAATGCCTGAGGTTCAAATAAGACAGGTTCCTCCAAGATTCTCTCTAACGATGTTCTAATCATTTGCATCTGAGCTGGTGCACCTGATTATAATTTTAGGTATTTGAAGTAGTGATAAATGTAGGGGTGTACTTACTTTTTCCACATGCGAAATTTGCATTTATGTTTATTTAAATTATACAATGGACTACAAAATGTAAATGTTTCATGATATTTGTTATATTATATCACCTTTATCTATCAATATTGTTGAAATGAAGATCAAATAGCTGTATGTTGAAATATGTTGAAAAAGTCAAAACTTTGCATGGGGTGTACTTACTTTTTCACATGACTGTATATGTATATATGTATGTATGTATGTATATATATATATATATATATATATATATATATATATATATATATATATATATATATATATATATATATTGTTACGGACCGCGGATAAGATGTTGTGTTTGCCGAGCGGATGGCACCGCGGCCGAACAGTTACCCCGACTAACCCGATTCCCGAACGTTGGCCGGATCGCGCCACAGATATTCAATATGGAAAAGACAAAAGCGACACGGATGTGAAGAAGAAGAAGAAGACAAAAAGGTTGGCAATACTACTAAATTTATTCCTATTATATACACGCTCAAAGTAACCAAGGAAGAAGGAAAGATAAGAAAATAATTTACAGAAGATATTAGACACAGTGCAACGCTAGCTTATACAAACTTAATTAACCCAGGGACAAGACACAGAGAACAAACTCACGTATACAAAAGGATGGAAAGGCAGGAGGTGGATGGCTGGAGGGAGAGGAAGGTCTAACGGACACTGCAGCACGATCGGCGCGTTTGGCAGCCGCCGTTCCTTCGCGGCCCCGCTCAAAACTGCCGTCAAGGCCCCAAGTTGCTGTGTTGCTGCTGTGGCTGCCGCTGTTGCTGCTGAAGCTGCCGCTGTTTGGACGTCGCGTGCTCTTTTTAGGACTCGTCTCTCTCGTCTTGTCCAAGCTCATCGGGTCAACAACAACGCACGTCTCCCTGTCCAACAACCCTTTCTCTCTTGGTCCAACAACTCCTCTCAACAACGCAACAAATCAACAACTCCTCGGCTCTTGCACGCGCGCTTTTTATAGCGCGTCCGGCGATCAAGCCATCGGCCTTCAGGACCCGCCCCCCGGTGAGCTCGCTTCGGCCCTGGTTGGTGGGCACAGGCCCTCTGACTCCACCCTTGATGACGATGGGCGGGCACGCCCTTCTTCCCCGAGCTGAGCACATGCTTAATGGCGGCTTTGGGGCGAAATCAGCAACCCACCGCTGTAACAAACCTGGCAAACTGCCCAGTGCAGTTTGCAATGGAGACTTGGAGGGGATGTAGCTGGAAATGGAGATTTTGGGAATGGGAATGAAAGGGAATCTATCTTGTTTCACTTGGTGCAATGGAGTGTCATCTTAATGGAAGACAAGGCCTTACCCTAATGCACATAATAAAGATATAACTACCAACAAGGGGGGAAATCTATGATTGGCAAACGTGTATGCTTTATGGAATTAACTACGGGAATGCCCTTTGACCTTTATACAACAATGGAGTAAGGAGGGTCCAGAATAAAGCAATAATAATAAAAAAACTCAATAAAAAAAACACAATCCTCATATCCACAACACTGCACCCTCCTCCTCTTAGGCACGTCCCGGGCCTATAACTTTAACTTAGTGTGACACGTAGGTGTAGTTCCCTCTACTTTTAACCCTGACCTTGAGTGCGACAGTTTTAAAACATAAATAAATATGTCCCGCTGCTCCATTGCACCCTACCTAACAGACTCACGCCCACAGCTAACCGAATTGCGAAATGGTCTTCAAACTATACATTTACGGTGGGGGCGCATTATTTACAATGGCTCTACTTTATTTACAAAACGCAACCCAGGACCTGTGATTGTTCTTTCTGGGGGGGAGACAGTCTGCTCTGCATCGACGCACCATGAAAGCACCCATAAATGCACCAACACACCCTCAAGCACCAATCGGTGCACAGTCATCACTGTTCATCAATAAAAATAAAAACAACAACCCCTAACCCTGCAGGTGGTCTCTTGCTCTTCGGCTCCCTCTGCTGGCTATTACTCTCTTCCTGATGTTGTCATTTTCTTTCATTTTCTTACTGGCGGCCTATTTGAACATAAAATGAAATGCACCCAACGTGTCCATTTTTATTTATTTATGGCCCACAGGGGCCGACTAGTGTGGTTCACCTGTGGGGCATCGGTGCCCTGTGGCCAAGGTCCGCCAGCAAGATCTCGGGCCCTCATGGCTGGTTCCAGCACAGGGGCCATGCCCCAACCCATGGGGTCCATAAGTGGTGCTCAGTCACAGACATGTGGTCCATAATGTGGTGCATCGATGCAGACAGCTGGTTCTGGGAGTTCCGGGTGCACAATGGCGGACTCATGCACGCTCCCCTCGGCGCCCAGCGGCGCACAGGTCCTCATGTGGGAGACAAAGGGGGGGGGAAGACAGATGAGCGAGGGGTAAGGTCACAAGGGTACACATCAATAAGGCAATGCAAGGTGAAGTGCGTACGGAGAGCGAAGTGAGAAAGCTCGTCCCTACCGTACGTCACCCCCCCTGTCACCTACACTACCCTTGCCCTTACCCCATATGTACAACAATCTACACATTTACAAATTCGTCGCTAATGTCACGTCTTCCCCATATTTCTTCTATTCCAAATTCGTCACCACAATCCCTCTAGCCAAAATTTGCCATCACCCAATTCATCATCAATCCTCATAAGGAGGAAGAGATGGAACAACAAAGCACAATGTCACACCCACGTCATGATGCGTCTCACAATCCAAAACATTTGCATCATAAAAATAATAAAACATGGCATGGTGTGGAGTTACGTCACCCCAGGTGAGTGGATGTAGATGGTGTGAGGAGATTCTTAATCCTAACTATCCTCTAAATGACATTAACACACTTTACACTACCCGGGGTCTTTCGCTGCCAATCCATTGGCCAACTTACACTATGGGTTCTAAAAACCAATTCCCATTGACCAAACTGTGGTGCTTCTCAATTTGGGGTCTCACTCCCCCGATTCATCTCCCTGTGCCCTTGCACAATTTCTGGGCTGGGGCGTGTAGCTCTCCCAGCAGGTCTACCCACCTGCACACCTCCACCACTGTAGTTGCCTCCGAGCTTACCTGCTCCTCACCTAACCTAACTAACTGGGGAAGGCCCCTCCTGGCTCTGTCACCCCTTGGTGCCCTCTGGCACTGGGCTACCCGGGTCCGTCCTCCGGATCCTCGGGCCCCATCCACAACAACTCTACCGGCTCCCAGAGCCCACCTGCGGCCTCACCTGGCCGACATCCTCACAGTGGTGGAGTGCCCAAACCAACTACACACACTAACAGGCTACACGCCCAGCCATTTCCATAACACTAATGCACCCATCCAAATACCATTCTTTCACCCGCACCACAGATGCCAATATCCAACCACAATTTACCTGTACCCTCTACCTAACACTTACACTACCCGCCCCGGGTATTCGTGATGGGGGTCCACTCTTCCCCCATTCACACCTTCGCACCATCCACTCCACTCCACAATTTCAACCATACTCACTCCACGACCATCCATTCCAATACTCCATATATTCCACACTCCATGTATTCCACATTCCATGTTTTCCACACTCCACGTATTTCACACAACCATTCTCCATACACCTGTTGTTGCACACCTGTGCAATCACACCTGGTGCCACCTGCACCCTCCTTCCTTCCTGGACCATTTGGTCAGCACAATACTCATCACCATCACTCACTCAAACACTGCTCCATACACCTGTTCAGTTGCACACCTGTGCAATCACACCTTTTAACCATACACACGGCATCATCTGAACTACCTGTTGCCCTGCTAACTTAGTGCTCCCCGTCTTCCCTTTAAACTAAGCACATACCACGTCATTATCATCCAAACTACCCTCTCTATGTCCCCAGCTACCTGTCCAATGTAGCTACCTAACCTTACCGTTACCTATTGTCAATCTCTCGGTCCCTACACATTATCCAAACCCTCCCTCGGCGAGCTTTCACTGCCAACCCCATAAATCTAGTGCTCCTTTGCCCCCACTGTGAGGGATGACAGAGTTGCCATCCCACCACATCGGGGACGTCCCACTATCAATTTTACTCGTCCAAATTCAACCAATCAAAAATTTGCCAATCATCTGCCAATCATTCTACCAATCATCAAATTTTGTTTTTCTAATTTCGGGGCCAAAACACTATCCTCGTCATCAGTCTACTCACTAGTGCCTCTCGGTGCGCCAATTCACTTCTACAGCCCGGCTTCGCACGGCCGAGCAATGAATGCGGGTTGTTTGGTGCCGGCGGCTGGATGCGTCCGGCATTCGGTGCAGGGAAGGACGCTTACCCGGGCCGAGATCCCACGCACCATCTCGGCACAGAGCCGTCCAATGGCCCGATCTCGACCTGCCGGAACGCCTCAACAAAAAGGGGTTGCCATGACGACCCTTCCTATTGGGCTGCCCGCTCCGCCTAGTGGAGCACGGACGCGGCCGTTCAAAGCGCGGCCCAGCGTGGATCGCGTACGGCGGTTCTTTCGAAACCGCCGTGGTTCGGATCCCTGCTGGTCCTCGCGGCACGCGAAGCTGCCCGGCGCGCACCGAGGGCCCGATTCGGCTATAAGTCGCTCTAACCGCTAACCCGGTCACCGTCGATGCTTCACCTGCATGCTCACACCCCGCAGCCCGTTCCTTGCTCATACATCCAGCTGTCTCCATGCTCTTTGTCATTGCACCTTCCCTGACACACCTAGGTACACTCAATCCGCTTACAGACTTGGTCACACACCTGACCACCGCACACCTTTGCACACACTCGTTGTTCGCACACCTCACCAACACACCTCTTCGCGCCCCCTCCTCGGTCACCTCCTCTGTGACAACCACAGGTGTGCTCTCACTTGCACAGCCAATCACGTGCCTCACTACCAATTCAAGTGTGCATTCCCACACCCGCTCTACCATTCCAGGTGTGCATCCTTCCATTCCAGGTGTACATCCTCTCTCACCTGCCACAACCAACTCACGCTTCGTGTCACTCTTACTACTCTCACCTCCACACTCGGTCGCGCACTCACCCTTACTTTTGACAGCGCACTCTTTCCTCATGCACCCGTCCGTTACACACCTTTCTCGCGCCCCCTCTTGCGCACACTCACCCGTTACATCCTCTGTAACACTCACCACAGGCGTGCATTCTCCCTTACTCTTGACAGCGCACTCTTTCCCCATGCACCCGTCCGTTACACACCTTTCTCACGCATCCTCTTGCGCACACTCTCTCGTTACTCCCTCCATAACACTCACCACAGGTGTACACTCTCTCGTTACATCCTCTGTAACACTCCTCACTACGCGCTTCCATGTGCTCCCTCGCACACGCGCTACGACCGACTCACTCTCGACAGCACACTCACTCCTCGGCGTGCACTTTTTCCTCACACACCCCAGAGTCGGACATTCTCGCACACCTCCTCCGTCGCACACTTCACCAACGGCCTCTCACGAACACCCGGATCCAAATCAACCCCCGCAGCCGACTGAAGCTCACCTCACATCATATGCATTTCCGAATATATCGCCACTCACCTTGGCACCTCGTCTCCGCACCTCCTTCGCCACCTGCAAACTCTTTATTTCGGTAGTGAGCACATCATCACGATTTGAGCACCGACCTTGTACATATTCCATCACCTCCTCCTGTATTTCTCTCTTAGTTTCTGTCCATCTCTTCTTAATTTCACTCACCCCCTCTTCCACCTTCTCTAACTTTTGCTTCACCTCTTTTATTTCCCGGTGCGTCTCCTCAAGTTCGTCCTCTAAGGCTACCTTGACCGTTTCTATGTGCGTCCTCACCTCCCGGTCCTTCGTCTCCATTACGTCTGTCACCTCGTCCAACCTCGTTGTCAGTCCCTCACGTACCATCTGACATTGCCTCTTCGTCGCTATCAAGTCGTCCTTGATGTCTCTTTGTGTCGCTTTTAACCCCCCGATTATTGCAGTGTTCTTTTCCACTTGGTCCACGAGTTCCTTTTGTCCCACTGTCAGCTGTTCTACTCCCCTCGTCAGACCCTCTATGCCCCCCTGTAACCTAGCCGTATTATTCCTCACCTCTTTCTCCATACGCTTCTCACCTCGCTTTACCTCCTCGCATACCCCCGAGACCTCCTCGCTTACACCTCGTCGTATTTCCTCCTTCATCTCCTCCATCTCTTTTGTGGATGCCGCCCTCATCTGTCCTAATTCATCCCTTTGGGCATCCAATTTAGCGTCTAACCCGATTTTCACCTCCTCTATCTGCTCTCCCATCCGTTTGATTTCCCGGGCGGATTGCTCCCCTATCTCCCGCAATTTGCCTTCCATCCTATCTTCTAGCCCCGTTAACCCATTTTTCACCTCTTTTATCCCGTTGTCTAACACCTCAAATTTGCTGTCTATCTTCCCAATTTGGGCACTGGTACCCCTCGCTTCGTCCCTCATTGCTCCCATTTGGCCCTCTAATCGCTCACTATCAGCCTTCGCTTCGTCCCTCATTGCTCCCATTTGGCCCTCTAATCGCTCACTATCAGCCCTCATTCGCTCACCCATTTTGTCCATAAGGGCCCCCATTTGTAGCAAAAAAAGGTTCGAATCCACCGGCGGCGCTGCTACGGTCGCGGGCGCGGTCGCCGTAGCCATGTGCGAGGCGCCATTTTGCGCGCCTGAAACCTCCTCAACCACCTCCTCATTGCCCTCATCCACATACATTTCCCCGAGGTCCTGGGTCGATTCTACCCCGTCTATCTCTCCCACCGGCATCCGATCGCCTTGACTATCCATGGCGCGATTTCAAAATTCGGGTTTTTCTTTAAAACAAATCAAATTTCAGCAGCTCGTAATTTTGAGTGCATTAAGCACGCTTCGGGTCCGACCCCGCTCCCGACACCAATTGTTACGGCCAATAGTACAATTGGTGTTCCAAAATTTGGGCTAAATAAATTTAGTCTCAGGTCCGAATCCCACTCCTGGCACCAATTGTTACGGACCGCGGATAAGATGTTGTGTTTGCCGAGCGGATGGCACCGCGGCCGAACAGTTACCCCGACTAACCCGATTCCCGAACGTTGGCCGGATCGCGCCACAGATATTCAATATGGAAAAGACAAAAGCGACACGGATGTGAAGAAGAAGAAGAAGACAAAGGTTGGCAATACTACTAAATTTATTCCTACTAGGGCATGCCCGTACTATATATATGCCCGTACTATATATCTATCTAAAATTATATCCCCCCCCTCTATTTACATGAAATGGTTTGGTCCATTCGCAACGCCAAAGCGAACGGCGAACGGCTTGCGAGTACAGTGACAATCCCCCCCCTCTATTTACATGAAATGGTTTCGTCCATTCGCAACGACCACAGAACCCCCCCCTCTATTTACATGGAATGGTTTGGTCCATTCGCAACGCCGGCACACGCGATCGTTCGCTGCTCTCTGATTGGTTGAATCGTTTTTTGGACATAGCTCGGTAAGTAATTGTCCGATTAATATGAAACCTTGAAAAGGCACATCCTCGGGTCCCCAGCAATATACCTGGCAAGTTAAAAGTATATCGGACCCGTGGTTGTCGAGAAACAGCGGTCACAGACAAACAAACGTACAGACAGACAGAGATTACTGGAATTATAGATAGATTATATACATGCTCAAAGTAACCAAGGAAGAAGGAAAGATAAGAAAATAATTTACAGAAGATATTAGACACAGTGCAACGCTAGCTTATACAAACGTAATTAACCCAGGGACAAGACACACAGAACAAACACGTACACAAAAGGATGGAAAGGCAGGAGGTGGATGGCTGGAGGGAGAGGAAGGTCCAACGGACACTGCAGCACGATCGGCGCGTTTGGCAGCCGCCGTTCCTTCGCGGCCCCGCTCAAAACTGCCATCAAGGCCCCAAGTTGCTGTGTTGCTGCTGTGGCTGCCGCTGTTTTCTGCTGAAGCTGCCGCTGTTGCTGCTGAAGCTGCCGCTGTTTGGACGTCGCGTGCTCTTTTTAGGACTCGTCTCTCTCGTCTTGTCCAAGCTCATCGGGTCAACAACAACGCACGTCTCCCTGTCCAACAACCCTTTCTCTCTTGGTCCAACAACTCCTCTCAACAACTCAACAACTCCTCGGCTCTTGTGCGCGCGCTTCTTATAGCGCCTCCGGCGATCAAGCCGCCGGCCTTCAGGACCCGCCCCTCGGTGAGCTCGCTTCGGCCCTGGTTGGTGGGCACAGGCCCTCTGACTCCACCCTTGATGACGATGGGCGGGCACGCCCTTCTTCCCCGAGCTGAGCACATGCTTAATGGCGGCTTTGGGGCGAAATCAGCAACCCACCGCTGTAACAAACCTGGCAAACTGCCCAGTGCGGTTTGCAATGGAGACTTGGAGGGGATGTAGCTGGAAATGGAGATTTTGGGAATGGGAATGAAAGGGAGTCTATCTTGTTTCACTTGGTGCAATGGAGTGTCATCTTAATGGAAGACAAGGCCTTACCCTAATACACATAATAAAGATATAACTACCAACAAGGGGGGAA